>NC_041391.1:498458926-498542325 GCF_002162155.2 Triticum dicoccoides | reverse complement strand
AGTAAATGAATAACAATCATGCCACCGTCGGGCGTCTCAGCGACACCACATAAAGGGCTTATAAGGTAAATAAATAACAAGCATGCCACAGTCGGGCGTCTCAGCGACACCACATAAAGGGCTTATAAAGTAAATAAATAACAAGCATGGCACAGTCGGGCGTCTCAGCGACACCACATAAAGGGCTTATAAAGTAAATAAATAACAAGCATGCCACAGTCGGGCGTCTCAGCGACACCACATAAAGGGCTTATAAATAATCACAGTGAATATGCAGGAGGTAGAACCATCCTAGGGATATTCGATAATGCCAATAATATAACGGGTTAGTCCACAACAAAATAATAATCATAATCATCACAAGTCTCAAGTCGTGATCCCAGTTCTGGTTTAACAGTTTCTCCTCCGAAGACCGACACTAAGACCGACATGTTACCCATCCCAGACTGTGATCCTTAACTATGGACACGGCTATTTGAATAGGTTTAATCTCTGCAAAGGGTGTACTCTTTACCCACGAGTAACGGATTCCTTTAGTCCATCGAGACTAATTCCATCTACAGTCTTTTAATTGAAAACACACCTGACTTGCACACACCAGCTTAACATACCGGTGTCTGGAATCACCCACGACGCTTATATCACGCGCTCTAAGGGGTGGCCTCCCCTCTCGGTCTCAACCGGAAACACCCATGCCCCAGGACCAGGTGGCCTGCCTACCAGCTACAGCCGTTATCTTCCACCATGGCTTCTCTGTACGGTGTGTGCTAGAAAGGGGTTGACAACTTACTGAACCGTACCCTACCTATGGCAGGGACAGGTGGTAATATGAAACAAGTGTGGGGGTTACCGGAACAAGACTTGATCTATGGTCGACTCAGGAGGTTTAAGTATTTGCTGCATGATTAGCATAACGAATTTATTTCATCCAATAGACATATTCACCACTCATCATACCCCTCATGCCATGTCGGACGCACTCGTCTCGACGAGGAACCAGGGACAAGCTCGGGTCTACCCAAGACAGAGAATTTCCCGTTTTCCTTCTGGTAGGCACGAAAGGCATACGAGGAGGATCACTATCACAAGCATGTCCATTTCCAACAGCAAGGACATTTCCAATAAGCATGCATGCGAATGATCACATCACCACATAAAATAATGAGTTCTACGTATTGAGGTGGTGTCATAATCGTGTCAAACAATGCATGCAAAATATTATGCCAGGGTTCAGAATGCTTGCCTTCAAGGTGTGGAAAGGTAGGGTGCACTCCAAAACTTTTGAAAGCTTTCTCCTCTCTCCAAAAATCCTATTTAAAATATTTTTGAATCAATATATAGTTTCAAAAACAGTACCAAAAAGTTGTCTGAATTTTTTTGAAATAAATCTTAGAATAAACTAGACAAAATTTGAGGAAGGTAGGAAAAAGAATCAACTCATTTGGAGTTATATTTAAAAAGTTATGGACAATCAAAGTTGTGGTCAAAATCTGTTTTTTTAATAAACAGAAAAAGAAAAACGTTTCGATTAATGACCACGTCGAAGGCGTATTTTGGATCTACGCTTCCACTTAGTCCAGCGTGGACGACGCGTGGGTCACTGACAGTGGGCCCAGGGGACCCACTGGTCAGGTTTGACTGGTCTTCTCCCTCCTCTTCCTCTGCCCAGAGCGGAGGCGGGACTCCGGCGATGCTCGCCGGCGAACGGCGGCACCGTTCGGGAAACAGAGGTCACCCGCGGGCTCAAGGCATCGAGGCGGTCCCTCCGGTATTCGTTACGGTCCCCGGGATGGACGGAGCTGCCGGCGGCAAGCTCCGCAGCGGACGGTGGCCGTCGGGCAGAGTGGTTTTTCTCCTGCGGCGAGTCCCGATTAAAATTGAGCAGGGGGATGGACTCACGATGGGGAGAGGGAGTTCCTGGTGAAGAGAGTGGAGAGGGGGAGGCCCTGGTGGCGCCGGAGTGACCGGGACAGTGGCGGCGGCTGTGATTGCCGGAGATGAGGAAGACGACCCCTCTGGTCTTCCTACTGCTACAAGCGGATCGGTGAGGGAGTGAGAGAGGCTGCTCGACGCCTGGACGAGTTCACGGTCCTATTTATAGCACATCCATGGCGGTTCCACGGCCGAGGATAAGGTCGCCGGTGAACCGCCGCTCTGTAGCAGCCAGGGCGACGTGGCGGCGACGAGAGCTAGAGGACGCGCTTGTGGATGAGTCTGAGCTGCTCCAGGGGCAGGTGGTGAGCGGGAGAGGCTCGAGCGGCGCCGACCTGAGCAAGGGCTGTCGGGCGGCCGTGGCGGCTAGCTCCTGGCTTGCCGGAGACGTGGCGAGGGGCTGCTTGGCGTGTTCTGGTGAGAGCGAGAGTGCATGGTGCGGCTCTGCAATGTGGGCAAAACCAGGGGCGCGATGCGGCGGCTCGGGCGCGGCACGTGCAAAACGCATGCTCTGCTCGCGCCCAGAGCACAGATGGGACGTGCTCGACAAAATGCCAGGGCATGCTAGAGGTCTCGGGTGAGGTTGGGGTTTAACAGACCAAGGTTAAAGTCATCTAGAGGCTTAGTGGACAGGTTAGTTTTCCCAGAGGTGCAAGGTCACAATGCAGTGACAAAAGTCATGTCAAAGTTGTTCATGCACTCAAGGTGTTTGACAAAATGCCACAGGCACCTAGGCAGTTCTTGGAGTGGCCAAATTCTCCAGGCTAGTGTCTCTTTGGGTGCAAAAGAGAGTGGTAAGGTCATTTGGCCAAAAGAAGAAACTTGCTATTGCAAGTTTTGCAAATCTTCAGATTTGGACAGAAAGAACAGGGCATGATTGCAAGAACTAGAATTGCTCCAATGAGTCCAACCTCTTGGACTTAAGGGTTTGGTAAGGTGTACTACAAGTAGGAGAAAACTCATGGGTAGAGGAGCAAGTTAGAAGATGGTTGCAGTACAAATCACCAAGTTGCACTAGAATGGAAATGAGGTTGATTCACTCAAATTTTTCAAAGGACATCACCGGGTTTTTGCAAAAACTTAATTAATATACTCCTGTTGACATCCCAAAATTTTGGTAGAAGTTTTAAAGAAATATTTAAATAGGTTGTAGTGCAAAACTGCCCACTGGACCAGATTTGAAAACTAGGTGTAGAACTCAAAATATTCAATGAATGAAATATATTTTTGCATAAAAGTGTTTTAAAAACATCACATGACATCTCCAAATTTTAGTGGAATTTTTTAATGAATTTATCAAAGGGTTGCAGTGCAAATGGAACCCTAAGCTTATGAAAAACCAAACTAGAGAAATAAAGCTCAGGGGAAAAATGATTATATAAATAATCCTACTGATAAAAGAATTGTTTTATTTGAGAGGGCAAATGAGTCCAATAAAATTGGGTAGTTTTTTTCACTTGAGGTAAAAACTCCATAAAAAAGGAAAGAAAGGTTCTGAAATCAAAAGAAAATCCAGAAAACAAAAGTTTAAGTTTCCTGGCAAAATTTTAATTTATAAAACAAGGTTAAAATTTTGGGGTGTCATAGGCCTTGGTCAAGTGGATTCCCAAGACTACGTCAAGCTCTACTTCATCAAGTACGACTACAACTCCAAGGATACCCATCAACATGGTGGGGATCCTGAAGAAGAAGAACTAGAGAGTTCTTGAGGGTGACTCCGCCAACATTCTTCACTCATATAATTTTGGCAAGGACAAGTGCAATCAACTTTCACATCTTGCACTAGTTCAAGGAGTCACAAACCCTCTTGTTGGTAAGACAAGGGACAAGGTAACATAATGCTTTCATAGACATCATCTTGTGTGTTCATCACTCTATGTCTATGGATATCCTTGTTTGTTCCTTGTGGGACTAACCCGTGTAGGTATGAAAGTCCAACTCACTCCAAAGGATTGCTCCAAATGATCTACATCAACATTGAGCATCCACATCTTCAACACCTACATGAAGTCATCATCGACAAAACCCAAGGTTAGTTCATCCCTCTATAGGGGGGATATCACATCTAGGGGGAGCTTTACTCTAAGAATTGAGCTAAAGCAACTCTAATGGTGTGAACACATCAATGCTACGTAAAAGTGGTAACCCCACTTGAGCTTAAACGATGAGTATGACCTATGATCAAATGTTCTCATTTGACTCTTAAGTCAATATACTCATATATAGATGACCTAGTCATCGCCAATTGCTTGATAGATGCTAGAATTGGTTGTGCATGCTTTGCCACATATTTCATTTGTCATATTATTGTGTGAGCATGCTCATTGCATATTTTACTCATTCGAGGAAATCCACTTGTAGCTTTGCTTGTTTTGCTTCTTTTTCTTTTGGCCAAGTGGATGGACAAGAATGCCTAAGAACCTTCTCTAGCTATCTATGACTTTCTTGTCTCAAACTCTATTCATGCTACATCACAAAATTTGATAAAGTCAGATTGGAACCACTCTGTGTGAGGAGCACTCGGAGTCCCCGATTCGTCATAGACTTAAACTTCCAAAACTTCTTTGTGTGTTTCGGTCTGACCAATTCTTCCATTTCGGTCATACCAAGATCACTAAGTCGATCTAGGTTTTCAATCTCGGTGCAACCAATTTGAACATTTCGGTCTGACCGAGTTGCAGTAACTGCTTACAGTAATGCATCTCGGTGCCACCGAGTTGTTCCACTCGGTCACACCGACAGGGTCCAGCTATATATACCCAAGGGCAAAAAATTTGGAAATTTCTCCAAACAGTTTTGCCCGCGCTCAGCCCGCTCTGCCTCCAGGGTCTCCAGATCATTCTCCTCATCGCCAGCCGCCTCCCACCGCTGGTCTCCGCCGCCGTCAACAGGAATCTCCATCGCCAAGCTAGGGTATGGACTTGATCACTGTGCTATCCCTATCTGATTCCTAGCACATTGTGTTCGTCATGAATCTTGCCATGATTGAAACTATCTCATCTAGTCAAAACTATCCGTAGATTAGGTTTGGATTGAAAATTTAGGGTTAGGTTTCTGCCAAAACCATCTCGGACCCATCGAGTTGTAGAAATCGGTTCCACCGATTTGGCCAAGGCCATTGCACTTGTGATTCTCGGTCCGACCGAGAATTGCAAATTGGTGTGACCGAGTTCAGAACTTTGTGAAACCCTAGCAGTCTCGGTGCCACCGAACTATGACTTGGTCTGACCGAGTTCACAAGTTTAGGTTCCTAAAGCTGCTTCAGTATCACCGAGTTCACAAATCGGTTGATCCGAAATGCTTTCTGTGGAAAACGAAAACTAAGTTTTGAACTCAATCTTTTGCAAAAACCTCTATATTTTGTGATGCTTATCCTCTCTATCTCATCTACATCTATTCACAGGGTCAGCAGTCAGTGTTTGCAACATGTCTGATCAAAGTGACAGCCAGAACAGGGAAGAGGAGCATATTCCTATGAGTGAGGGCACTAGTCCCTCTAGTTCCTCATATGAGGGCAGCAGGAGCACCCCAAGCAACTTACCCAAAGCTGCCACTAGGAACAGGAAGAAGAAACCTCAGACTCTGAGGATGAAGACTATGTGGCATAAGAGGATGAAGCCACCTCCAGGAAAGTGCTCAAGAAGGAGTATGGCACTGTTGCAGCCACCAAGCCAGGTCTGAACAGGGAAGTCCCTGCCAAGAGGACTCCTATGCTGAATTGAGAGCATCAACTCGGCAAACTGAGAGATCAGAACCCAAGAAGCCAGTAGTGGCTAAAAAAAGAGGAAGGAAAGGTTCAAGAAGACCATGGCCAGGGTTGTTGGGAAGCCTTCCACGATGGAAGAGGAAGAAGAAGAGGCTCCTGCTCCATCTCCCAAAGCTCAGAAGCTCATGGGTGATGCCATCAGGTCAGGGGCTGCTTCATCAAAGCCTAAAGAAGCACCTAAGGCTGCTTCCAAGCCCAAGACTGCACCAAAGAGGAATACCAGGAACATCCCAGCTGCTGAAAAGAACAAGGCCCTAGTGCCTGAAGTTATTGCAGAAGAAGAAGATGAAGAGCATGTTTTGAGAAAGTTGAAGCCTAAGATTCCAGATCATAATGATGCTCATCCTGTTGCTAAGAACATAAAGCTGAGAAAGGATGCAAGACTCAGACAGTGGAGGTTTACTGATCCTTATGCAGTCAGGAGGAGAACTATTGTTGACTACAGGTTCCATACAAAGGAACAGCAGGGCTTCTATCAGACTGTGTTGCTGGACAAGAAACTAATAGTCTGTGATATGAGATGGGTATATTGGAAATACATCAAGGAGAATGAGGAACACTACCCAGGAGTGTTTGAAAGTTTCAAGGGTTGTGGAGTGGATGACTTTGTTGGGCAGAAGCTCACAAAGTGGAATGATGAGCTCATAATGCAATTCTACTCCATAGCACACTTCTATCCAGATGGCAGAATAGTTTGGATGTCTGAAGGTACAAGGTACCAGTCTACTATTGAAGAGTGGGCAAATCTGACCAATGCACCAAAGGAGAAAGAAATGACTTGGATGTCTATGCCAAGAAGAATATGGATCACAACACTATGGCACACATGTACAAGGAGATCCCAGATGATGCTGTTGAAACTCACAAGTTTGGATCTGTATATTTTCTTCTGTCAGGACTGCCAACCATCAACTAGATCCTCAGGCACACACTCTTGCCCAAGTCAGGTGATCACAACATGATCAGAGGCCATGCTATTAATCTGCTACACTTATTTGATGTGCCTCAAAAAGTTCAAGGTCATGAGCCTCATTGTTGAAACTATCAAGAGGACAACTGTAGAACCTTCTTTGGCTCGATAGAAGTCTGCAGCATCTGATATGCTGCACGGCAGATCCGTAAACGCTCCTGGAGAACTCCAAATTTGGGTAAGCAAAAGCAACGTTTCCTTCACATACTTGCTTTGCATAATAAAGCCTTACCCGCCGCAATCTTCTTGGCTACCTGGATTTCCTGGAGGGCGCTCTGGGCTTTGGCTTAGGCATCTTGTGCGCTCTGGTGAGCCTTGGCAAGTTCGGACTCTTGAGTCTTCAAATCACTCTCCAAGGACTCGTACTTGTTGACGGCGTCCTAGAGCTCTTGCTGAACCTCGCTGACCCGGGCCTCCTGCTTCTCGTGCGCGTCGTGTTCCGTGGCCGCTTTGTCCTTAGCCTCGGCTAACGCCTTCTTGAGGGCCGCCACCTCAGTATTGGTCCCTAATAAAGCTCATGATGCTTTAATCAGCACAAACCATTCATCCTTCCTAAATATACACGCAGGTTACTGCATACCTTTGCTTTCTTCAAGCTTCTTCTTCACGAAGTCGAGCTCTCCCTCGGCCCGCTCTAGGTTCTGCTTCAGTCCGGAGACCTATGTAGTATGAGCGGCAGCAGCCAGCAACGATGCCTGCTTATTCACATAGATATCTTATGTTAGACTCCTGCGAAAGTTATTTGATCCTCTGTTCGGCTTTTCTTTGTGAACACAAAATAGATCATCAGGGGCTACTGTCTACACTGTTATATTCTTTTTTACAATTAGATTACTTACCTCAAAGCCTGTTAGAAGGCTAGTGCAGGCTTCGGTCAGTCCACTTTTGGTGGACTGGATCTTCTCGATCACTGTAGTCATAAGAGTACGGTGCTCTTCAACAATGGAAGCGCCTCGTAGTGCTTCCAACAATCTATCTGGTGCCTCTGGATGGACAGAGGCCACCGGTGGAACTGGCTTGCCCCCCTCTTTCGTAAGAGGCGGTCGGCCAGAGTCCGAAGCCACGTGGGCCTCCGGAGCTGTATTCGGCTGGGGGCCGAATTGGATGCGGCCCCCATCATCGGTGTCCGTAGGGGTCTTTTCCCCCATATGTTTGGCAACTGGGGTTTTATCCTCCGGCATCACCGGAACGGTCTCCCCTTGGCCTGGGATCCTTCGAGATAGCACCTCGGTGTTGTCCGTGGCCTTGGGGGAGGAGGCCATTGAAAGGGACCCGCTGTTCATCGCCGACAGGTCTAGCAATCCCTCCGAAGAGGAGGATAGCTCGATGTTGGACTGGGTCGGACTGCAGGTGCATGATCTAGCACATTAAAAACAATAAAGTGAAAAGGCCGGAAATATTACCGTGTCCGGATACTTACAATTTAGCCAGGGGCTTGACCCTGGGCTCCCACTCCCCGCCGCTATCGGTGGCTACGGCGGAGTAGTCCGGAAGGGAGATTTTTTTCCTTCTTGGACGCCTCGGCCTCCCATTGTGTGGAGGCCTTCCTATTCTTTCTCCCCCCCAGTAGGAGGCGAACGGATTTCTTCTTCCTCCTACTCCTCCTCCTCGTCTTCGGTGGAGGATGCGTCTTGGCATCTTTGGACGTCACATCCAAAGCGCCCTTGCGTCAGAGACCATCTTTGGTCCCCTTGGCCTTCTTCTCCGGCACCTCATAAGGTGCCGGAAACAGCATCTTCGTCAGAAGAGGAATTTCTGGATCTTCGAGCAGCGGAGCCGGACAGTTAATCTGCTCCGCTATCTTTACCCAGGCCTGAAAGATTCGTAGGGAGACTTAGGTTCCTCCTGCAGTTATGCCAGTAAAGGATATACCTTGCAAACATGAAAGAACTTACTAGATTAGCCTAGTGTTTTGAGCTAAACCCACGATCCTCGGTCGTGGGCGGTGGTACCTCGCCGGCCTTAAAGAATACCTTCCATACGTCTTCGTGTGTCATGCCGAAGAGCTCCAGCAATGTCTGGTGCTTGGCCGAGTCAAACTCCCACAAATTACAAGTCCGTCTCTGGCATGGAAGAATCCTGCGGAAGAGCATAACCTGGACCACGTTGACAAGCTTTACTTTCTTGCTTATCATGTTTTGGAAACACGTCTCGAGACCAGTCAGTTCTTCCGATGAGCCCCAAGCCAAGCCCTTCTCTTGCCAGGAGGTGAGCCACATGGGGACTCCGGATCGGAATTTGGGGGTCGCCGCCCAGTTGGTGCCGTGCGGCTCGGTGATGTACAACCACCCCTATTGTCACCCCTTTACTGTCTCCACAAAGGAGCCTTCGGGCTAGGTGACATTCGGCATCTTTTCCAGCATGGCGCCTCCGCATTCGTCTTGTTGGCCGCTCACCACCTTTGGCTTCACATTGAAAGTCTTCAGCCATAGGCCAAAGTGAGGTGTGATGCGGAGAAAGGCCTCACACACGACAATAAATGCCAAGATGTTGAGGATGGAGTTGGGGGCCAAGTCATGGAAGTCTAGCCCGTAGTAGAACATCAGTCTACGGACGAACGGGTGGAGGGGGAATCCCAGCCCGCGGACGAAGTGGGTGAGGAACACCACCCTTTCCTGGGGTGTCGGATATCTGGTTCCAGCAAAACCCTTAAGGTTCGAACACTGGGGTGCGCACAAAGATTCCCCCTACCGAATCTCGCCCTCAGCCTCGCCGCGATCCCTAAGCTTATCTAGATGAAATCAAAGCACAAGAGTCGCAAGATTTATACTGGTTCGGGCCACCATTGTGGTATAATACCCTACTCCAGTGTGGTGTGGTGGATTACCTTTTGGGCTGATGATGAACAGTACAAGGGGAATAACTGCCTCCTGAGGTGAGGTGTTCTTGTGTTAGGTGGGTGGTTCTGCTCAAGATGAGGTCTCTCTCCCCCCTACCTTGGTGGTGGCTAGCCCTATTTATAGAGGCCCTGGTCCTCTTCCCAAATATTGAGCAGGAAGGGATCCGACAACGGCCATTTTGAAAGGGGACAACTAGTACAAGCTATCCTGACTAAAGGTGGTATTCGCCTGCCAAAGGCTCTGGTGATGACGCCGTCTTGGGATCCACGATGACCTCTGTCTTGCCATCCTGCTAGTCTTGGTCTTGTTGCACCGATATGGAAACCTTTGCATGATGCCTCGATACTCCGCGCCTGCACTTGCCCGCTTAGAACCAAAGGGGAAACAAGGACACTTCACGCGCTGGTGCCCGCCTGGCCTTGGTTGTCATGGCTTGTGTCACGGGAACCTCGTGAGGTGCCCCTTGCCTTGATCTCCCCGCCTCCCTCGTGAGCCTGCCTGATGAGGCCGCTCCTGAGGAGGTCTCGCGTCGTCCGCCCTGCGAGGCTTGGCCCCTTGCGAGGGTCATGAGTGTCTGGTTGATGAAGACGGGCCGCACTGGGCCGCTGGTGGAGCCACATCACGGGCTACAGGCAGGAAAGTCTGGGGACCCCTGTTCCCAGAACGCTGACAGTACCCCTCGGGCCCAAGGCGCGCTCGGACTTGGCTTAGCGGCGAAGCCAAAGGGCAAGTGCGGAGCGCCGCGGGCCCCAATAGCCTGCGGCCTTGGTTGACGCGTGGCGACTGATGGGACGTGGGCCTCTCCGCTTCCCCATGTTGCCTCGGCAACTTCCTGACTTGGCGAGTCCCTGCTGCATGCAAAAGAGAGTTATCATTACCTGCGGCCGTGGAGGTTGACGGTTGGCCTCCTTTGGGCTATAAATGAGGAGGGGAAAAGCCCCCGTCGCCCATCTCTTCCCATTCCGCTCGCTTCTTCTCCCCTGCTCCTCCTCTAGTCTCGATACCAATGGTGCCGATCCGCAGATTCTCGGCCGAGGAGAAGGGCAAGGCCCCCCGGGAGGGGCCTGATCCGCTTCTGCCGAAGAAAAGGCCGGTCCACCACCGTGGCGAGGTCGCGAGGATAGAGATGACTAGGCCTTCGTACGAGTGGCCGCCTCCTGGGTACCCGCTACCCCTGTACGCCCAAGACGGGGACCCAGGAGAAAGGGGAGGCGAACAGTGCCGCCTGCGCCGCAGCCATGGTCGGCGCACCATGGCAGCGTGCTGTCGCCCCCGGAGTCCACGCCGCGGACTCCTCTCGCGAGCTTGTGCTTCATGCGGTGATGCCTCCGAGCACCTGGATCCTCTTCCCTTCGTTCTTCTCCATGAAGATGCCATTGAGGGGGCCTCTCGAGCTTTGGTTGCAGCACGCCGACTGCGGCACCCCAGTGACCGAAGGGGAGGTTGAAGTCAATTCTCTAGGCAAGATCTTCATGACCCGAGGCTGTGGCGAGGTTGCCCGGGTCTACCGAATGGGGGGTGCCCTCGTGATCCATTTCGAATACGATGGCGCCTCCACGTTGTTCTTCAAGGTTTCAACACAGAAGGCCGCCGCTTGGAGTGCTGCCTAGGAGAGGGCAGTCAGGACATCGACGCGACAGGGGCTGGGCCTGCCATCCGCTCCTCCAGCGGCTCATCTGGCAGCAGCAGTGATGCTTGGGACTCCAGCGATTCTCCCGATCTCTACGAGACTCCGGAGACGAGCGACAATAGCTACGCTCCCCCGAGCTCACGCCGCGCTGGGAGCAAGGCGGTAGCGTCGAGCCGTCGTCGCTGCTGATTTGGGTTCGGTTGGCACCGGTCCTTTATGGCCCACTGTTGATGATGGCGTCGGCCATGAAGGTGCGCGTAGTTAGGGTTCCTCGAAGTTCTCTTCTTTCTTTCCCTGTGAGGAATCGAGCAATACCCCGCGGGGGCGTGTAAAGGGTCCGTGATGTCTTTCGTTGATGTTATCCTTATTATGAAATCATGTGAGCGCTTGTCCTGTCCCGGTTTGGTTCCCCCTTTATAACCTCGCGACGACTTGGTGCTCTACGCTGACAGGTCCCGGTCCCCAGGCTGGTATGCGAAGTCGCGATGCCGTGGTCAAGGCCAGGAGGTGAGCGGCCTGAGGTCCAATAAGAGCCCCCGAGTCGCGATGCTCGAGAGGTCCCCTTTAGCGCACAAGCAGTCACCGAGTGGTGAGAAAGGAAGGTCACGTTGCCGTCACAGGGCTGCACCATGTGAGAATTATGTGTTGTAGTGATCAGCAGTTCCAGGCGTTAAACTTATCTTGGTGATCTGGAGTCCTTCCCATGTGTTGCGCCAGACTTGAGCGGTGGCGCAACTAGGTCGGGCCCGTGCGAGCCTCCCCTTTCTCCCCCGCACTCTCCTTCCTGTTCTACATCCTCACGTCACGGCCCTCGAGCGAGCTCAGCCGCCGCTGGTATGCTGATACGTCCATTTTGCATCATGCTTTTATATCGATATTTATTGCATTATGGGCTGTTATTACACATTATATGTCATTACTTATGGCTATTCTCTCTTATTTTACAAGGTTTACCATGAAGAGGGGTAATGCCGGCAGCTGGAATTCTGGCTGGAAAAGGAGCAAACATTGGGAACCTATTATGCACAGCTCCAAAAGTCCTGAAACTCCACGAAACAACTTTTTGGAGTTATTAAGAATTTCTGAGCGAAAGAAATAGGCCAAGGGGCCCACACCCTATCCAGGAGACAGGGGGCGCGCCCCCCCTATAGGGCGCGCCCCCTATCTCCTGGGCCCCCTGGTGGGCCTCCGGCGTCCATCTTCTGCTATATCATCACTTTTACTCTGGAAAAAATCATGGGCAAGCTTACGGGATGAAACTCCGCAGCCACGAGGCGGAACCTTCGCAGAATCAATATAGGGCTCTGGCGGAGCTGTTCTGCCGGGGACACTTCCCTCCGGGAGGGGGAAATCATCACCAACGTCATCACCAATGATCCTCTCATCGAGAGGGGGTCAATCTCCATCAACATCTTCACCAGCACCATCTCCTCTCAAAACCCTAGTTCATCTCTTGTATCCAATCTTGTATCAAAACCACAAATTGGTACCTGTAGGTTGCTAGTAGTGTTGATTACTCCTTGTAGTTGACGCTAATTGGTTTACTTGGTGGAGGATCATATGTTCAGATCCTTTATGCATATTATTACTCCTCTGATTATGAACATGAATATGCTTTGTGAGTAGTTACGTTTGTTCCTGAGGACATGGGTGAAGTCTTGCAATTAGTAGTCATGTGAATTTGGTATTCGTTCGATATTTTGATGAGATGTATGTTGTCTTTTCCTCTAGTGGTGTTATGTGAACGTCGACTACATGACACTTCACCATTATTTGGGCCTAGAGGAAGGCATGGGGAAGTAATAAGTAGATGATGGGTTGCTAGAGTGGCAGAAGCTTAAACCCTAGTTTATGTGTTGCTTCGTTAAGGGTTGTTATGGATCCATATGTCTATTGTTGTGGTTAGGTTTACCTTAATACTTCTTTTGTAGTTGCAGATGCTTGCAATAGGGGTTAATCATAAGTGGGATGCTTGTCCAAGTTAGGTCAGTACCCAAGTTCCGGTCCACCCACATATCAAATTATCAAAGTACTGAACGCGAATCATATGAACATGATGAAAACTAGCTTGACGATAATTCGCAATGTGTCCTCGGGAGCTCCTTTATTATTATTAGAAATTGTCCAGGCTTATCATTTGCTACATAAAGGATTGGGCCACCTTGCTGCACTTTAGTTACTTTATTTACTTGTTGCTCGTTACTATTTATCTTATCACAAAACTATCTATTACCTACAATTTCAGTGCTTGCAGAGAAAACCTTACTGAAAACCGCTTATCATTTCCTTCTGCTCCTCGTTGGGTTCGACACTCTTACTTATCGAAAGGACTATGATAGATCCCCTACACTTGTGGGTCATCAAGATTCTTTTATGGCGCCGTTGCCGGGGAGTGTAGCGCTTTTGGTGAGTGGAACTTGGTACCGAAACATTTATATAGTGTGCTGAAATTTTCTGTTACTTGTCACTATGGAAACTAATCCGTTGAGGGGCTTGTTTGGGGTATCTTCACCCCAACCAGAAGAGCAAAGAGTTGCTCCTCAACCTACTGGCCTTTATGAAAATATTTACTTTAAGATTCCTTCCGGTATGATAGAGAAACTGCTAGCTAATCCATTTGCAGGAGATGGAACATTGCATCTCGATTTACACCTTATCTTTGTGGATGAAGTTTGTGGATTATTTAAGCTTGCAGGTATTCCCGATGATGTTGTCAAAAGGAAGGTCTTCCCTTTATCTTTGAAGGGAGATGCATCGACATGGTATAGGCTATGTGATGATACGAGATCTTGGAATTATAAGCGATTGAAGTTGGAATTTCACCAGAAGTTCTATCATATGCATCTTGTTCATCGTGATCGTAATTACATATATAATTTCTGGCCTCGCAAAGGAGAAAGCATCGCTCAAGCTTGGGGGAGGCCTAAGTCAATTTTATATTCATGCCCCAATCATGAGCTCTCTTGGGAAATGATTATTTAGATTTTTTATGCTCGGCTTTCTCTTGATAATCGCAACATGCTCGATACTTCCCGTGTTGGTTCTTATATGCTGGAGACTATTGATTTCAAATGGGACTTATTGGAAATAATTAAGCGCAACTCTGAAGATTGGGGTTCCGACGATGGTAAGAAGTCAGCTATGACACCTAAGTTTGATTGTGTTAAATCTTTTATGGATACCGATGCTTTTTGTGGATTTAGCGCTAAGTATGGACTTGACTCTAAGATAGTAGCTACTTTTTGTGAATTTTTTGCTAGTCACGTTGATCTCCCTAAAGAGAAGTGGTTTAAATATAATCCTCCTGTTGAAGTGAAAGTAGTTGCACCTATTACAGTCAAAGAAAAGACTATTACCTATAGTGATCCTATTGTTCCTACTGCTTATGTTGAGAAACCTCCTTTTCCTGTTAGGATAAAGGATCATGCTAAAGCTTCGACTATTGTTCGTAAGAGTAATACTAGGACTTATACACCTCTTGAGCAAATTAATGTTGAACCTTGTATTGCTGGTTAAAGATCTCTTGGGTGAGGACTTAGATGGGCATGTTATTTCTTTCTTGGGTGAGACTGCTAATATTGCTAGACCTGATACTAAGACACGTAGACCTGTCATAGGCATGCATGTCATTTCTGTTAAAATAGGAGATCATTGTTATCATGGCTTATGTGATATGGGTGCTAGTGCTAGTGCGATACCTTATGATCTTTATAAAGAAATTATGCACGACATTGCACCCGTTGAATTAGAAGACATTGATGTTACTATTAAGCTTGCTAATAGGGATACCATTAAACCTATTGGGATTGTTAGAGATGTTGAAGTTTTGTGTGGGAAGGTTAAATACCCTGCTGATTTTCTTGTTCTTGGTTCCCCACAAGATGATTTTTGTCCCATTATTTTTGGTAGACCCTTCTTGAATACTGCTAGTGCTAAGATTAATTGTGAAAAGAATATTGTCACTGTTGGCATAGATGATATGTCTCATGAGTTTAATTTCGCTAAGTTTAGTAGACAACCTCGTGAAAGGGAACCACCTAGTAAGGATGAGATTATTGGTCTTGCTTCCATTGCTGTTCCTCCAACTGATCCATTAGAACAATATTTGCTAGACCATGAAAACGATATGTTTATGAAGGAAAGGGAAGAAATAGATGAAGTGTTCCTTAAACAGGAACCTATGCTGAAACATAACCTTCCCGTTGAAATTCTTGGGGATCCCCCTCCACCCAAGGGTGATCCCATGTTTGAACTCAAACCATTACCTGATAATCTTAAGTATGCTTATCTTGATGAAAAAGAAATATATCATGTTATTATTAGTGCTAACCTTTCAGAGAAAGAAGAAGAAAGATTATTGAAAACTCTGAAGAAGCACCGAGTAGCTATTAGATATACTCTGGATGATCTTAAGGGCATTAGTCCCACATTATGTCAACACAACATTTCAGTGGAGAAAGATGCCAAACCAGTTAGGGATCCTCAAAGATGATTAAATCCCAAGATGAAGGAAGTGGTAAGAAAGGAGATACTAAAGCTCCTTGAGGCAGGTATTATTTATCCCGTTGCTGATAGTGAATGGGTAAGCCCTGTCCGTTGTGTCCCTAAAAGGGAGGTATTACCGTCATTCCTAATGATAAAGATGAATTGATCCCGCAAAGAATTATTACAGGTTATAGGATGGTAATTTATTTTTGTAAGTTAAATAAAGCTACTAAGAAAGATCATTACCCTTTACCTTTTATTGATCAAATGCTAGAAAGGCTATCCAAACACACACATTTTTTCTTTCTAGATGGTTATTCTGGTTTCTCTCAGATACCTGTGTCAGCGAAGGATCAATCTAAAACTACTTTTACTTGCCCTTTTGGTACTTTTGCTTATAGATGTATGCCTTTTGGTTTATGTAATGCACCTGCTACCTTTCAAAGATGCATGATGGCTATATTCTCTGATTTTTGTGAAAAGATTTGCGAGGTATTCATGGATGACTTCTCCGTCTATGGATCCTCTTTTGATGAATGTTTGAGCAACCTTGATTGAGTTTTGCTGAGATGCGAAGACACTAGTCTCGTCCTGAATTGGGAAAAGTGTCACTTTATGGTTAATGAAGGCATTGTCTTGGGGCACAAGATCTCCAAGAGAGGTATTGAAGTTGATATAACCAAAGTTGATGCTATTGAAAAGATGCCATGTCCCAAGGACATAAAAGGTATAAGAAGTTTCCTAGGTCATGCCGGTTTTTATTGGAGGTTCATTAAGGACTTATCTAAAATCTCTAGGCCTCTGACTAATTTATTGCAAAAAGATATTCCTTTTGTCTTTGATGATGGTTGTGTACAAGCATTTGAAGTGCTTAAGAAAGCTTTGATCACTGCACCTATTGTTCAGCCACCTGGTTGGAATTTACCTTTTGAAATTATGTGCGATGCTAGTGATTATGCTGTAGGTGATGTTTTAGGGAAAAGAGTTGATAAGAAATTGAATGTTATCCAGTATGCTAGTAAGACTCTTGATACTGCCCAGAGAAATTATGCTACTACTGAAAAAGAGTTTTTAGCAGTTGTGTTTGCATGTGATAAGTTCAAACCTTATATTGTTGATTCCAAAGTTACTATTCACACTGATCATGCTGCTATTAAGTATCTTATGGAAATGAAAGATGCTAAGCCTAGACTCATTAGATGGGTTCTCTTGCTCCAAGAATTTGACTTGCATATTATTGATAGAAAGGGAGATGAGAACCCCGTTGCAGATAACTTGTCTAGGTTAGAGAATGTTCTTGATTACGCATTGCCTATTAATGGTAGCTTTCCTGATGAACAATTAGCGGTCGTTAATGCTTCTCGTACTGCTCCTTGGT
Source organism: Triticum dicoccoides (assembly GCF_002162155.2). Taxonomy (NCBI): domain Eukaryota; kingdom Viridiplantae; phylum Streptophyta; class Magnoliopsida; order Poales; family Poaceae; genus Triticum; species Triticum dicoccoides. The sequence continues at coordinate 498,525,324 of NC_041391.1, read as the reverse complement.
ATGCTGATTATGCTAATTACACTGTTGCCAAATATTTACCGCCTAGTTTCACATACCAGCAAAAGAAAAAGTTCTTTTATGATTTAAGACATTACTTCTGGGATGATCCACACCTTTATAAAGAAGGAGTAGATGGTGTTATTAGACGTTGTGTGCCTGAGCATGAACGGGAACAGATTCTACGTAAGTGCCACTCTGAATCTTATGGAGGACACCACGCTGGAGATAGAACTGCACACAAGGTACTACAATCTGGTTTTTATTGGCCTACTCTCTTCAAAGATGCTCGTAAATTTGTCTTATCTTGTGATGAATGTCAAAGAATAGGTAACATTAGTAGACGTCAAGAAATGCCTATGAATTACTCTCTTGTTATTGAACCGTTTGATGTTTCGGGCTTTGACTATATGGGACCTTTTCCTGCCTCTAATGGTTATACACATATTTTAGTTGCTGTTGATTATGTTACTAAGTGGGTAGAAGCTATTCCAACTAGTAGTGCTGATCATAACACTCCTATTAAAATGCTTAAAGAAATTATTTTTCCGAGGTTTGGAGTCCCTAGATATCTAATGACTGATGGTGGTTCACATGCTTTCCGTAAGATGCTCGCTAAGTATGATGTCAATCATAGAATAGCATCTCCTTATCATCTGCAGTCTAGTTCTCAAGTAGAGTTGAGTAATAGAGAGCTCAAATTAATTTTGCAAAAGACTGCGAATAGATCTAGAAAGAATTGGTCCAAAAAACTTGATGATGCATTATGGGCCTATAGAACTGCATACAAAAATCCTATGGGTATGTCTCCTTATAAGATGGTTTATGGAAAAGCGTGTCATTTACCTCTTGAACTTGAACATAAAGCATATTGGGCTATTAAAGAGCTCAATTATGACTTCAAACTTGCCGGTGAGAAGAGGTTATTCGATATTAGTTCACTTGATGAATAGAGAACCCAAGCCTATGAGAATGCCAAGCTTTGCAAAGAAAAAGTCAAACACTGGCATGATAAGAGGATACAAAAGCGTGAGTTTAACGTAGGAGGTAAATGGTCAAAGAATTAAACACTATATTTCAGGTAATCCTATCAATGTTGAAACTAATATTATTGAAATCGTAACCCCTGAGGAATACATAAGGGACACTTTCCAGAACGTTCCGGACTCTGAAAAGGCATAGGTATGTGGTACGGCAAGTAAACCGACTCCAAAACAACTCCAATGCATTTTTATCAGTTTTGGAATATTTAAGAATTTTAGGAAGAAAGAAGTAGTCCGAAAGGGACATGAGGCTCCCACGAGAGTGGAGGGCGCGCCCCCCTATAGGGCGCGCCCCCTGTCTCGTGGGCACTTTGTGTGCCTCCCGGACTCCGTTTTCTTGTATGTTACGTATTTTGGTCGGTAAAAATTCATTATATATACTCCCAAAGGTTTTGACCACCGTATCATGCAAATATCCTTTGTTTTCGTTTCGAGCTGTTTCTGTTTCAGATCTAAGAGCATCATGTCGTCTCCAAGCGCTCCCAAGGACAAGTTTTTCGAGAGGGTTATCAACCCCTATCTTGTGGAGGTGCTGCAACACCCTCAAACCATTGAGATGTGTGAGGGGGTGCTGCACATCCGCGATGTGGAGGGACCAAGACGTACCGGGAGCATGGAGACAAAGCTCGAAGCCGTGGAGCAGCAAGTTTTCAAGTGCCAAGGGATGGTGGAGCGTGGACTCAACGCCAACCAGATGATGATCATGGAGTTCACCAATAACCACAAGCTGGATGCCAAAGTCATTGGGGAGACCATCTTCAAGCTTCAAGAGAAAATCGAGCACCTCCAAGCCCAGATCTATGACCTGGAAAACCAGAACTGTGAGTATGAATATAGATTCAAGAGGATGAGTTTGGCTGCAGATTTAAGGATCCCGGAGACTCGATCATCCTTCTATGATGGAGAGCCTATGCCTTGGAAGATGGACGACAAGCCTACATCATCAAAAACTCCTACTTCACCACCTCCGAGGACATAATCACATGGGTATGGGCACTCCCCTTGGCAACTTCCAAGCTTGGGGAGGTGCCCCGGTATCGTATCACCATCACACTCCTATATTTACTGCTTTATTTAGTTTGATCCTTTTAGTAGTATCTTGATCTAGAAGTTTTGATATCAAGTAGTTTGAGTTTTGCTTTGTGATCTCTTTTTGTATTCGAGTCTGTGAGCTATCTATAATAAAGATTAGTGTTGAGTCAAGGGCTTTGCTTTGTTGCTATGATCTTGAGGAAGTAGAAAGAATTAAAGAGTTCTTATTGATCTTATGGATAGTGATAACTTCACACATAGAAAGTATGAGGCATAAAAATTGTTGGGAGTTGATGAACGTAGCGTTGGTCATCGTTGCAATTAATAGGAAGTGATAAGGAAAGAGGGGTTCACATATAAATATACTATCTTGGACATCTTTTATGATTGTGAGCACTCATTAAGTATGACATGCTAAAAGAGTTGACGTTGGACAAGGAAGACAACGTAATGGTTTATGTTTTCTCACATCTCAGTTAAAGTATATTGTCATTGACCTTCCAAACATGTTGAGCTTGCCTTTCCCCCTCATGCTAGCCAAATTCCTTGCACCAAGTAGAGATACTACTTGTGCTTCCAAATACCCTTAAACCCAGTCTTGCCATGAGAGTCCACCATATCTACCTATGGATTAAGTAAGATCCTTCAAGTAAGTTGTCATCGGTGCAAGCAATAAAAATTGCTCTCTAATTATGTATGACTTGTACGAACTTGTTGTGGAAGTAATAAAAGCGACGGACTGCATAATAAAGGTCCACACATAAGGGGCAATGTAAAGTGACGTTCTTTTGCATTAAGGTTATATGCATCAACCCTAAACGCGCATGACAACCTCTGCTTCCCTCTGCGAAGGGCCTATCATTTACATTATGTTTTTACTTTATGCTTGAGTCAAGGTGATCCTCACCTTTCCCTTTTTCATTTTATCCTTTGGCAAGCTCCTCGTGTTTGAAAGATCGTGATACATATATCCAATTCGATGTTAGTTAGCATGGGCTATTATTGTTGACATCACCTAAAGGTGAATATGTTGGGAGGCAACACAATAAGCCCCTATCTTTCTCAATATCCGGCTGAAACTCCATAACCACAAGTATTGCGTGGGTGTTAGCAAGTGTAGAAGACTACGAGATAGTTGAGTGTGTGAGCTTGCTGAAAAGCTCTTTTATTGACTCTTTCTGATGTTACGATAAATTGCAATTGCTTCAATGACTGAGATAATAGTTTGTTAGTTCCCAATGAAGTTTTTGAACCATACTTGACATTGTGAATTGCTTGTTACTTGAGCATAGGAAATCATATGACAAAATCTATATATGTTGTTGTTATTATAATGATCATGATGCCCTCATCTCTGTATTTTATTTTTATCGACACCTCTATCTCTAAACATGTGGACATATTTTTCGATTTCGGCTTCCGCTGGAGGACAAGCGAGGTCTAAGCTTGGGGGACTTGATACGTCCATTTTGCATCATACTTTTATATCAATATTTATTGCATGATGGGCTGTTATTACACATTATATCTCACTACTTATGGCTATTCTCTCTTATTTTACAAGGTTTGCCATGAAGAGGGGGATGCCGACAGCTGGAATTCTAGCTGGAAAAGGAGAAAACGTTGGGAACCTATTCTGCACATCTCCAAAAGTCCTGAAACTACACGAAACAACTTTTTGGAATTATTAAGAATTTCTGAGTGAAAGAAATATGCCAGGGGGCCCACACCCTGTCCAGGAGACAGGGGGCGCCCCCCCCTATAGGGCGCGTCCCCTATGTCCTGGGCCCCCTGGTGGGCCTCCGGCATCCATCTTCTGCTATATCATCACTTTTACCCTGGAAAAAATTGTGGGTAAGCTTACGGGACGAAACTCCGCCGCCATGAGGTGGAACCTTGGCGCAATCAATCTAGGGCTCTGGCGGAGCCGTTCTGTCGGGGACACTTCCCTCCGAGAGGGGGAAATCATCACCAATGTCATCACCAACGATCCTCTCATCAAGAGGGGGTCAATCTCAATCAACATCTTCACCAGCACCATCTCCTCTCAAAACCCTAGTTCATCTCTTGTATCCAATCTTGTATCAAAACCACAAATTGGTACCTGTGGGTTGCTAGTAGTGGTTATTACTCCTTGTAGTTGATGCTAATTGGTTTACTTGGTGGAAGATCATATGTTCAGATCCTTTATGCATATTATTACTCCTCTGATTTTGAACATGAATATGCTTTGTGAGTAGTTACGTTTGTTCCTAAGGACATGGGTGAAGTCTTGCTATTAGTAATCATGTGAATTTGGTATTCGTTCGATATTTTGATGAGATGTATGTTGTCTTTTCCTCTAGTGGTGTTATGTGAATGTCGACTACATGGCACTTCACCATTATTTGGGCCTAGAGGAAGGCATGGGGAAGTAATAAGTAGATGATGGGTTGCTAGAGTGACAGAAGCTTAAACCCTAGTTTATGTGTTGCTTCACTAGGGGCTGTTATGGATCCATATGTCTATTGTTGTGGTTAGGTTTACCTTAATACTTCTTTTGTAATTGCGGATGCTTGCAATAGGGGTTAATCATAAGTGGGATGCTTGTCCAAGTTAGGGCAGTACCCAAGTTCCGATCCACCCACATATCAAATTATCAAAGTACCAAACGCGAATCATATGAACGTGATGAAAACTAGCTTGGCGATGTCAAAACCGGGGCATCGTGTTGTAAATTATCAAAGTAAATTATCACAGTTTGGAGGAACTTGATGTAAATTATCAAAGTACCGAAGGGCATCGTGTTGAAGCAGAATGGGTCGTATGGGGTGATGAATGCCGTTGAGGCTTGGTCTGACTCTGCCTTCTTGATTTGGTGGTAGCCATAGTATGCATCGAGGAAACCCAATGAGTCGTGTCCTGCGGTGGCATCGATGATTTGACCAATTCGAGGGAGCGGGAAAGGATCCTTTGGGCAGGCCTTATTTAGGTCTTTGAAATCGACGCATATGCGCCAGGATTTGTCCTTCTTTGGTACCATCACCAGGTTTGCTAGCCAGTCCGGATGTTTTATATCTCTGATGAATCCGGCTTCCAGTAGTAGTTTTCTAGCTCTTCTCCCATGGCTTGTCTCTTGGGTTTGGAGAAACGCCGTAGAGTCTGCTTAACGGGCTTAAACCCTTTTAGGATGTTCAGGCTATGCTCAGCCAGCTTGCATGGGATTCCTGGCATGTCTGAAGGGTGCCAGGAAAAAATGTCCCAATTTTCTCATAGGAATTCTCTGAGTGTGGCATCTACATCGGGTTTTAGTTGTGCCCCGATGGAGGCCGTTTTTGTGGGGTCCGTTGGATGGACTTGGAATTTGACTATTTTGTCCGCTGGTTTGAAAGAGGTGGACTTGGATCTCTTATCTAGTATCACATCATCCCTGTCCACCGTGGAGCGCAACGCAGTTAGTTCCTCGGCCGCTAGGGCTTCGGATAATGCCTCCAGGGCTAGTGCGGCTGTCTTGTTTTCAGCGCGGAGCGCTGTGTCCGGATCACTTGCAAGACTGATGATTCTGTTGGGTCCGGGCATTTTGAGCTTCATGTACCCATAATGGGGTATGGCTTGAAAAATTGTAAATGCTTCTCGCCCTAGTAGAGCATGGTATTCGCTGCTGAACGGGGCCACTTGAAATGTGACCTCCTCGGATCTGTAATTATCCGGCATGCCGAACACCACATCCAGTGTGATTTTCCCTGAACGGCACGCTTCCTGGCTTGGTATTATTCCTCTGAAGGTTGTGTTGCTTCTCTCAATGCGGCTCTAGTCTATTTCCATTTTTCACAGGGTTTCCTCGTAGATGAGGTTAAGTCTGCTGCCGCCGTCCATGAGTACCTTTGTAAGTCGGAAGCCATCCACTATCGGACTGAGGACCAATGCGGCTGGTGCTCGGGCTGTCCGGAATTTAGGTTCGTCACTTGCATTAAAAGTAATAGCCGTGTCACTCCATGGGTTTATTGTTGCTTCTTGGTAGACTTCGGTAAGGTTGCGGAGGGTTCGTTTCCTCGCATTGTTTGATGCGAAGGTCTCGAAGACTGTCAACACCGTACTAGCATTTCTGGGGTGGTGTTCTTCGGGTTCTGGAGTTAGAAGCTCCTCGCCACTTCTGGCCACCTGCCGGAGTATCCAACATGCTCTAAGGCTGTGAGTTGGTGTGACTTCCCCTGAACTATGAATTTTACAGGGTCCATTGAGCCATCCCTCCAGTACGGTCCCATACCCTATAGAGGGTTTTTGTTTTTTGATGTTTGGCTTAGGTGCCTGGCGATAATGTGCCCTTTTATTTCGGACTCGTGTTGTATTCAGGGCCGGATTGTCCCAGAATTTATCTTCGGTTTTCCGAACGCTTTCTGTCGCACAGTACTTTTGTACTATGGATGTCAAGTCGGCGAAGCGTGTAATTCCGCGGCGACTTGTGGCGTTGAGGATTCCAATGTCCGTGCAGTTGTTACAGAAGAATGAAATTACTTCTTCCTCACGACAGTCCTTTATCCTGTTCATAACCAGGAGGAATCTGGCCCAATAGTTGTGTACTGTTTCCCCGGGCACTTGTCATATTTGGGATAAATCCCTTATAGTTGGGTGGGCGGGTGGATTTAAATCCGGAACCATGCCCGATAAAATATTCAGGGGCCAAGAAGTTTCCGAATTCGGAAGCTTGCTTTCTTGGATATTACTCAATGAATCAGGCCTGCTGCCTGACTTTAGGTTCAGGACTTGGCATCATCCTCCCCTCCGCGGGTATCCGTCTTGGAGGGGTCGGGAATCCGGACACATCTGGTCCTTAGAGCGGGCGAAGATGCGTGCATTGTTCTTCCACCACTTCAACGTGGTGGGTGACCTCGGGAGAGTTGATCTCTCTATGATCGGGTTTAAGCCCAATCTGGTCGTAATCTGTAGCGACTCCCAGGGCGGCAATGTGATCCAGGAGCTCATTCAGGGAAGAGAGCTCCGTCGGATCTAACTGCTCGGCGAGTTCCGAGCTGATGTGAAGATTGCTTTCGATGGCTCGAGAGGTCATCGTCGGCGCGGCGGCCGAACAGGCGGTCATCAAAAACCTGCCTAGCCGGAGAGTTTGGCCGACAGCCAAAGCTCCTTTAGCAACAGCGTGGTCTTTAAATACGGGGTGCGGCATCCTTCCTGACGGTGAGGATAGAGAGGAACTCTCAATGAAAGCACCAATGTCGGTGTCAAAACCGGTGGATCTCGGGTAGGGGGTCCCGAACTGTGCGTCTAGGCGGATGGTAACAAGAGACAAGGGACACGATGTTTTTACCCAGGTTCGGGCCCTCTCGATGGAGGTAAAACCCTACTCCTGCTTGATTAATATTGATGATATGGGTAGTACAAGAGTAGATCTACCACGAGATCAGAGAGGCTAAACCCTAGAAGCTAGCCTATGGTATGATTGTTTTTCATCCTATGTACTAAAACTCTCCGGTTTATATAGACACCGGAGAGGGCTAGGGTTACACAGAGTCGGTTACAATAGGAGGAGATCTTCATATCGTATCGCCAAGCTTGCCTTCCACGCCAAGGAAAGTCCCATCCGGACACGGGACGGAGTCTTCAATCTTGTATCTTCATAGTCCGGGAGTCCGGCCAAAGGTCATTGTCCGGCCATCCGGACACCCCCTAATCCAGGACTCCCTCAACGATAATTCCCAATGTGTCCTCGGGAGCTCCTTTATTATTATTAGAAATTGTAAAGGCTTATCCTTTGCTACATAAAGGATTGGGCCACCTTGCTGCACTTTATTTACTTTATTTACTTGTTGCCTGTTACTATTTATCTTATCACAAAACTATCTATTACCTACAATTTCAGTGCTTGCAGAGAAAACCTTACTGAAAACCGCTTATCATTTCCTTCTGCTCCTCATTGGGTTCGACAATCTTACTTATCAAAAGGACTACGATAGATCCCCTACACTTGTGGGTCATCATATGCCAGGTCGCTATGCCATGGTCAAGGCCAGGGGGTGAGGGCTAGAGAGCCAGTAAGAGCTCCTGAGTCGCAATGCTCAGGAGCTCCCCTTTTAACGCGCAAGCGGATCGCATGGGAAAGAGAGGGAGCTCGTGGTGCGGCCCATTGTAGCCCTCAGGAGATTCCTGCAAATCAGCGTGAGAAAGGCACGGGTTGCCATTGTAATTGTTGGACAGCCATCGGTTGCTCCGAGAGAGAGGGTGAGGGTGTTGAGGGCCTGGTGAGGTGACGCACGCGGGGCTGCCGCAGGCTAGAGCTCGACCGCTCAGATTTGTCGGTGTTGCAGGGACGGACCCGTGCGCAAGTGCCGTGCCAGCATGAGCGGATCCCGTGGTAGATGGCAATCGAACGGGTGATAATCACAGGTAGATTAGGAATGAAAGGCAAACCAGCTTAGGTAAATGCAGAACGGATACATACCACTGGGACAGACCCAAGCGGCTTGGGGATGATTGTCGGATATCGGGTTCTGGCAAAACCCTTAAGGTTTGAACTCTGGGGTGCGCGCGAAGATCTTCCCCCTATCAAGCCTCGTCCTAACGCCTCGCTGAGAATCTAAGCTACCAGATGAACAACACAAGGGACACAAGGTTTATAGTGGTTCAGGCCACCATTGCAGTGTAATACCCTACTCCAGTGTGTGGTGGTGGATTGCCTCAGGGGCTGATGATGAACAGTGCAGAGGAAGAAGAGCCTCATGAGGGATGTTCTAGTGGTGGTGTGCTTGGAGAGGAATTGCTCCGCCTCTGTGGTTCTAGGTCCCATCTCTCCCTTCCTACTGTGGTGGCTATCCCTATATATAGAGGCCCTGGTCCTCTTCCCAAATATTGAGCGGGAAGGGCGCCAACAATAGCCATTTTGAAGGGGAACATCTAGTACAACTTATCCTAACTAAAGTTGGTCTTCGGCTTCCAAAGGCACTGGCGATGATGCCGTCTTGGGATGCACGGTGACCTCCGTCCTCCCGCTCTGCTGGTCTTGGTCTCATTGCACTGAAATGGTAACCTTTACTTGACGCCTAGGTACTCCTCGCCCGTGCTTGCCCCCTTTGCACCAAAGAGGAAACAAGGACACTGCACTGGCCGGCGCCCGCCTGGCCTCGATCATCATGGCTTGCGTCACAAGAACCTCGCAAGGTACCCTTGCCTTGATCTCTCCACCTCCTCGCGAGCTGGCCTGGTGAGGCCGCCCCTGAGGAAGCCTTCCGTCGTCCACCCCGCGAGGCTTGGCCCCTCGCGAGGGTCTTGAGCTTGAGCAGACGAAGATGGGCTGCATTGGGCCACCACTTGAGCCACACCGCAGGCTGCAGGCAGGCAAGTCTGGGGACCCCCGTTCCCAGAACGCCAACAGTAGCCCCCGGGCCCAAGGCGCGCTCAGACTTGGCTTTGCGGGGAAGCGAAGGGGCAAGTGCGGAGCGCCGCGGGCCCCAGCAGCCTGCGGCCTTGGGCACCGCGTGGCGGTTGATTGGACATGGGCGTCTCCGCTTCCCCATGCCGCCTCGGCAACTGCCCGACTTGACAGGTCCCTGCATGCAAAACGAGACATGATTACCTGCGATCGTGGAGGCCGACGGTTGGCCTCCTCCGGCTATAAGTACGGAACAGCGTGAGCCCTCCCAGTTCATCTCTCCTTTCTCCATCTCTTATTCCTCGCTCCTCCTCCATCTTGACGCCAATGGCCCCGATCCACCGGTTCTCAGCCGAGGAGAAGGGGAAGACCCCCCGAGAGGGGCCCGCCTCGCTCCCACCAAAGAAGCGGCCAGTCCCCGGCTGTTGTGACAAGGTTTCCCGGCAGGGGACGTCGAGGCCATGGTACGAGCGGCCTCCTCCTGGGTTTCCACTGCCCTTGTACGCCCAGGATGAGGGCCCTGAGGAAGAAGACGCCAAGCAGCGCCGCCCGTGCCGCCGGCGACGTCGATGAATCATGGCGACATGCATCGTCGCCCCTGGAGTCCATGTTGCAGACTCCTCTCGTGAGCTTGCGCTCCACGCCGCCATGCCTCCAAGCTCTTGGATCCGCCTTCCTGCTTCCTTCACCTTCGAGATCCCGCCGAGGGGGCCTCTCGAGCTCTGGCTGTAGCACGCCGACTACAGCACCCCTGCGACTGGAGCGGAGGTCGAGGTTGTCGCTCCGGGCAAGGTCTACATGACCCGAGGTTGGGGCGAGATTGCCCAGGTCTGCCGAACAGAGGGCACCCTCGTGATTCTCCTTGAATATGATGGCGCCTCCTTGATGCTCTTCAAGGTCTTCGACACGGAAGGACACCGGCTGGAGTGCTGCCCTAGGGTGCTCGCGGCTTCTATCCTGCTCCAACTCCTGCAACATGCACCATGCCTCGCGGAGGCGTTTAAACTTGTATTTGAAGTTGTGAGAACATTTTATGGTCTGTAATGTTTGCTTCTGAATTTCCAGGATTTTGCAGTTTTCCTTCCATTTGCTTTGTGTTCTACGTCGGCAGGGCCCAGCCCCACGCATACCTCAGCCACTGTTAGCCCCGGCCGGATCACCAGGATGGGACCAAGGAGTGAGGGGCTACGTGACCAGTTAGGCTCCTGAGTCACGATGCTCAGGAGTCCCCCTTGACGCACAAACAGCAAATGGGGAGGGGGTGTAGGGGTTGATTTGTCGTTCTACGTCGGTAGGGCCCAGCCCTGCGCATACCTCAACTGTCGTTAGCCTTTCAGAACTAAGGGGTGAGGGGCTACGTGACCAGTTAGGCTCCTGAGTCGTGATGCTCAGGAGTCCCCCTTGACGCTTGAACGGTCTTCATACCTTGGCTCCGCTCGGGGAGGGGTGCGCGACGACCAGGTCCGAGGGACCTGGCTGGGTGGCGTGCGCTCGGGGGTGGCCCGGACGCAGCCCCCGTGTCCAGCCCCCTCGCGCGGTGCTCCCGAGGGGAGGCGTTGCGATGAGGCCAGACACTGAGCTCTGGGCTCCCTAAGGTTGATGCAGCCGTGGGCTGCCCTTAGTTGTTTATCACCAGCGCGGAGCATAGCGCTTTCGTATGTGTACGGGCATAGCCGCTCCTCGGGAGTGTCGTCAGCCAGCGCAGAGCATTGTGCTTCCACTGGTACATGGGAGGGGGCCCGCCTCCGGGAGGAGCCCCCGGGGCATGTACAGCCCCGCCCTGACAAGTGGCTGGCACGGTAGGGCTAGACTAGGTGTATCTGGGCACCCGTGAGCCAGCGCGGGACTCACGGGGGCCTACCTCAAGGCGGGTTGCGCCTGGCTCTGGGCCTTTGTTGGTGGTACGTTTCTACAAGATGGTTAGATACAAATGCTCTACATCCTCAGGTCCTAGACCTCGAGCGAGCTCAGCCGTTGCTGGTATGCCAGGTCTCGATGCCGTGGACAAGGCCAGGAGGTGAGGGCTGGAGAGCCAGTAAGAGCCCCTGATTCGCGATGCTCAGGGCTCCCCTTTAACATGCAAGCGATTTGCATGAGGGGAAAGAAAAGGGGGCCTGTGGTAGGCAACGGACGACAATCATAGTAGGTTGAGCATGAAAGAGCAAACCGACTTAGATAGATGCGAGAAAGATACACGCCACTGGGTCAGGCCCGAGCGGCTTGGGGATGATGCAGCCCGAGGGGCGCCCCCAGCAAGGTGAACTAAAGGCATAAGCAAAAGAGATACATGCCGCATGGACAGACCCACGCGACCTGGGAATGATGCAGCCCAAGGGGCACTCCCAGCTGAAATTGAACTTGAAAAATGTCACCTGATACCATTGCAGACAAAGGGATGTTGGAGTAGCAGCCGGCGCACAGTGAAGAGGCCAATCCTCATGAGCTCTCGGGGCCCTGAGCCTCGGGAGGCTCCGGGGGTCCGAACGGCTCCTCGAGGACCATCTCCATCTCTGCCAGGACCGCGTAGTGCCTGGTCTCCTGAGCTTCCAGAATGCTCCGCACCAGGCGTTGATGAGCAGCGGACGCATTCGGTAGGCCGAGAGGCATGCGAACATAGTTGTGAGGTGGACCCTTGCAATGTCCCACGCGTGAGGGCCAGAGGCGCTCCTGAGACGCGGCTCGGTTTATTCCTGGTACGTCGATGGAGACGCACAGCCCGCCATCCTCGCCTGGATGGGGAGCTACGCCGGGTAGGCGGCGGCTGCCGCGCATGACTCTCGACTCCTGCAGCTCCTGAGCGACCTTGGCGATGAACTCCTGAGGGTTGGGCCCTCCTTGCCTCATGCCTTCCTGTGGGAAACGTGCCGTGAAGCACGCCTCCAAGTTGTGCCCAAGCGCCTCCCTCGTGATCGTGGCAAAGTCAGTGGCCCTCTAGGAGAGAGCCCCCGAGCCTTGCCCAAGGAGGGAGCCGGGCGCGTCTTCCTATGCGACAAAGGGAGGCGCCCCTGGACGGGCGCGGTTCCCGGCGCAGTGCCACCGGAGGTGCCTGCCTCCTGAGGCCTTGAGCCAGGTGATGTCTTCTTCTTCTTGGGATCTCCCTCGGGAAGGTTCCCACTCTTGTCGTCTGAGTCCTTGACTGAAGTGGCTTGGAAACCACACTCGAGAGAGCACACTGCATCCTTCTCTTCACAGGGGACCGTGATGACTCCGCCGCTTCCCGTCATCTTGAGGACATTGTACCCATGGTGAGTTATGGCCATGAACTTGGCTAAGGCCAGATCCGAGGATGGCATTGTACGGCGGGCGAATGTGGGCGACGTCGAAGTCGATGAGCTTAGTGCGGTAGTTCTTGCGCTGTCCGAAGGTGACAGGGAGTCGGACCTGCCCTATTGGGGTGGTGGAACCATCAGTGACTCCTGAGAATGGCTTGGTTGGCTGAAGATGATCATATTGCACTTGAAGATTGTTGAACGTTTCGACAGACAGGACGTTGAGTCCTGCACCGCCATCGATGAGGGTCCTGGTGACCTTCACATTGCTGATGACTTGGGAACAGAGCATGGGGAGGACACCGGCTGTTGCTGCACACTTGAGCTGATCCGCTGAGCTGAACGTGATGGCGCACGTGGACCACCTAAGAGGGCGCATGGCATCGAGCTTTGGGAGGACTGCATTCACCTCGCGAGCTAACTGCTTGAAGATGCGCTGAGAGGCCGAGGTCTGGGCTCCGCCCAAGATGCAAGTCATAGCACACGGCTCTTGGCAGCCCCCAGCCCCCTCGTCCTGATGAGGGTCCTCATTCCTTCTTGGTGGTGGTGGCGGAGGGGGAAGGCCTGCGTTGCCTTGCGGGCGATCCTCACGAGGCGGATCCCTCCAAGCCCCCTCGCGAGGCTGGTCCTGCCAGCGGTCCTCACGAGGCCGGTCACGCCACCCTTGGCGAGGGCCGCGATCTTCCCATCGTCCTCCACCTCTTCCTCCTCCTAGGCCATAGCCCCGATCACTGCGCTCGGGGCGTCGGCCGACATGTCTATCGGTGTTCTGGGAACGGGGGTCCCCAGACTTGCCTGCCTGCGGACTGCGGCGTGGCTCAAAGGGGGCCCAGCACAGCCCATCTTCATCAACACAAGCTCAAGACCCTCGCGAGGGGCCAAGCCTCGCGGGGCGGATGACAAGGAGCTTCCTCAGGCACGGCCTCATCAGGCTGGCTCACAAGGAGGCGGAGAGTTCAAGGCGGGGTACCTCGCAAGGTGTCCATGACGCTAGACATGACGACCAAGGGCGCCAGTCGGGCGCCAGCCCGCGCAGTGTCCTTCTTTCCTCTTTGGTGCAAGGGGAGCAAGCGCAGGCTACAGCATCAAGCAAAGGCATCCATTTCGGTGCAACAAGACCAAGACCAGTCCAATGGAAGGATGGAGGTCACCGTGGAGCCCAAGTCGGCGTCACCACCGGAGCCTTTGACAGGCGAGGACCAACTTTAGTCAGGATAAGTGTACTAGATGTTCCCCTTCAAAATGGCCAATTGTTGGCGGCCTTCCCGCTCAATATTTGGGAAGAGGCTCAGGGCCTTTGCCTATAAATAGGACTAGCCACCCACAAGGTAGAGGCGTCTGGGTAGGAATCTGGAGATAAGATAGGCATCTAGAATCAACCCCTCCAAAGGGACAACACCAACACAAGAACAGACCCTCGCGAGGCTGTTCTCCCTTGTATTGTTCATCATCAGCCCAAGAGGCAATCCACCACGCCACACGCTGGAGTAAGGTATTACACCACAATGGTGGCCTGAACCAGTATAAACCATGTGTCTCTTGTGTTGTTCTCGTAGTTTTAGATCCTAGCAATTCGGAGAGGAACAGGTAGGTAGAAGGCGAAACCTCCGCGCGCACCCCACTGTTCGAACCTCAAGGGTCTGCCGGAACCCTAAATCCGACATTTGGCGCGCCAGGTAGGGGTGCTCCGGAATTCGTCTTCTGTCACCCTGTTCTTTTCCGACCGTCGCGTCCATGTCTGACGCACACTGGGTTCGCGCCGAGCGCCAAGCCGCCATCGCATCCCGCGTCGCCCAGACGGTTCCCGTCGGCGGGCGCCCCCGTCGTTCCCCGTCGCCTGCCGTCAACGCCGCCACCGGCTCTGCAGGGAACGAGCAGCAAGCATCGTCCCAGCACCCGTCCATGAGGCGAGACAGCCGCACCGCTACGCCCTCGCTCACCCCCGCTGGTTCTTCGTCCCGCGCGCCCCGCGCGGCCATGGAGGCTCGAGCCGCGCTCATCGCGGCAAACGAGCTCCTGCGCTACCGCCCAGTCAACGACGTCTACGAAGAATGGCTCGACCGAGTCGCCGAACTCGTCCGCGCTGCTGGGGGCTCCCCCACGCCATCTTTTTCGCTCACCGCGCCCCGCCATGCGCGGGCAATGAAGCTCCTGGGGCACCTCAGCCTCCTCCCCCTCAAGAAGGCGCCCTGGCTCCAAGGCGCGCGGCCCCTGGGCGGAACCCGCCCCGTCAGGAACCAGTGCGGCAGGAGCAGAACTGCTAAGAGGTCCCTTGCCCTCGAGAAGCTGCCCGAGCGCTCCCTGCTCCGGCTCGTCCCGACCATGCTCCTGCTCCAGCATGTCAAGACCCCGCGCTGCACCCAGCTGCGGCGGACGGGGACCCGCAGGACCGAGCCCTTCGTCCTCCAAGGCCTCCTGTGGCCACAGCGGGCTGTCGCGCCTTCACCACCGAGCTACGCACCGTCGCGTGGCCTGGCAGGTTCAAGCCAGACCTGCCTCCTCGCTACGGCAACACGGCTGACCCTGCAGAGTTCCTCCAGCTCTATGAGCTGGGCATCGAGGCTGCCAACGGAGATGAGAAGGTCATGGCGAACTGGTTTCCCATGGCTCTCAAGGACGGGGCCCGCACCTGGCTTCTGAACCTGGCCCCAGGCATGATCTCCTCCTGGGACGAGATGCACACCCGCTTCATCGCCAACTTCCAGGGTACCCGTGACTGGCCACCCGCCGTGAGCGACATGCGCCGCATCAAGCAGCAACCAGGGGAAACCCTGCAGAAGTACATCCAGCGCTTCAACAACGCGCGCCTCAAGATTCCCAAGGTGCCAAGGAGGCCATCATCTCAGCCTTCTCTGACGGCGTGGGTGACGTAAAAATGAAGGAGGAGCTCGCAATGCATGAAGATCTGTGCACTTCCTTGGAGCTATTCAACCTGGCGACCGAGTGCGCCAGGGCTGAGGAAGGGCGTCTCTCCCTCCTCGAGTTGCCCGCCGCAGACCCTGAAGAGAAGAATCCCAAGGCCAAGGACGTGAAGTGCAAAGGGGCTGCCGTGCTCGCGGCAGAACCAGACACCAAGCGGGGCAGAGATCAGCCCGAATCCTCCAAGGGCAGTCGATACTGCGTGTACCACGACCTCCACACCCATAACACCAATGAATGCCAAGAGCTCCGGGCCGTGCGTGAAGGACGGACTGGCCGGTGTCCCGACCGCAGCGACCGGGGCTATGGACGAGGAGGAGGAAGGAACACAGGGCGCTGGGACGACCGCAGCCCACATCAAGGGTGGCGCGACCAACCTCGCGAGGATCGCTGGCAAGACCCGCCTCGCGAGGGAGGCTGGAGAGATCAGCCTCGCGAGGATCGCCCGCAAGGTAATGCATGCCTCCCTCCGCTACCGCCGCAGCCAAGGAGAAATGAGGACCGTCATCAGGACAAAGGGGCTGGGGGCTTCCAGGAACCACGTGCGATCGCCTACATCCTAGGCGGAGCTCAAGCCCCAGCCTCTCAGTGCATCTTCAAGCAGTTCACCCACAAAGTGAATACAGTCGTCCCCAAGCTCGAGGCCACGCGCCCTCTCAGGTGGTCGGTGTCGGTGTCAAAACCGGCGGATCTCGGGTAGGGGGTCCCGAACTGTGCGTCTAGGCGGATGGTAACAGGAGACAAGGGACACGATGTTTTACCCAGGTTCGGGCCCTCTTGATGGAGGTAAAACCCTACGTCCTGCTTGATTGATATTGATATTGTGGATGTTTACAAGAGTGGATCTACCACGAGATCAAGGAGGCTAAACCCTAGAAGCTAGCCTATGGTATGATTGTAATGGTTGTTGTTGTGTCCTACGGACTAGAGCCATCCGGTTTATATAGACACCGGAGAGGGCTAGGGTTACATAGAGTCGGTTACAATGGTAGGAGATCTACATATCCGTATCGCCAAGCTTGCCTTCCACGCCAAGGAAAGTCCCATCCAGACACGGGGCAAAGTCTTCAATCTTGTATCTTCATAGTCTTGGAGTCCGGTCGATGATGATAGTCCGGCCGGTGATAGTTCGGCTGATGATGGTAGTCCGGCTATCCGGACACCCCCTAATCCAGGACTCCCTCAGTCGGCATGTGCCATCACATTCAGCTCAGCAGATCAGCTCAAGTGCGCGGCCACAGCCGGAGTCCTGCGGCTTCCGTCCAACCGGAGGCGCCGGACAATTTGTTGGAGGCGCTCCAGAGCGCTTCCATCGAGGAAGAGCACCACACTATTATGAGTGCGGTGATTCATAAGGTACAGCTCGCCAAGAGCGGGCTGACCAAAGCCTGCAGTAGCCTTCTATCAGGCTTTGAGGTAAGAAGTTAAAAATATGCAATGTAATACCGCATAGACAGTAGCCCCTGATGCTCGGTTCGGTGTTCGGAAAGAAAAGCCGGACTGAGGATCTGAAAAAAAAAGATAGACGCAGGGTTGCTAAAAAATTATGTCAATATGGGTTGCAGGCTACGCTGCTGACCTCTGCCGCACTGACTGCAGAGGTCGGTGCTTTGAAGCAGGAGCTCGAGCGGTCCGAGGAAGACCTCGGCCACGCCAAGAAGCAGCTCCAGGACAAAGAAGGTGAGTAATACCACTTTGAACTTGTACCTTACAGAAATGGATTTAGGTTGCAACAAAAAATAACAAGGATAACATGGGTACTGCAGGGGCCATGAACGAGGTGGCGATCCTGAAGGAGGCCGTGTCCGCGGCCGAATGCAATGCGGCCGCGGAACGGGCAGAGCGAGAAAAGCAGGAGGCGCGGGTGGCGGTGGTTCAGCAAGAGCTCCAGGCTCTCATGGAAAAGCATGAGAGTTTGGAGCGTGACTCAAAGACTCGAGAGTCCGAGCTTGCCTCGGCTCTCGAAAGTGCCAAGACTGCCAAGGCCGATGCCCATAAGTCCCTTCAGGAGATTGAGTTGGTGAGGAAGATAGCGGCGGGTAAGGCATTTTTCATGGAAAGCAAGCATGTGAATGTAAATTGCGTGTTACTTACCCGAATTCGGAGCTCTCCAGGGGCGTTTGCAGATCTACCTTGCAGCATGTCTGATGCCGCCGCATTCTACCGAGCCGAGGAGGGGAGCTCAACGGAGAAGGTCTTCTGGTCTCAGTATGCTGAGGCCGGCCATCCGGTGCCCCCTAGCGACCAGCTGAAGCAGCTGGTCGAGCTCCACAAGGTGGCCGAGCAGGCCATGAAGGGCCTCACAGTCCGGCTGTGGCCTGGAGAGGCCATGCCTGGGAGCTACTTCGGTCTCGTGCGACGGTTGGTGGATGCGTGCCCCTGGGTGGAGGTTATCAAGCGCTCCGCCTGTATTGAAGGTGCTCGTCGGGCCCTTGCCCGCGCAAAGGTGCATTGGGGCAAGCTGGATGCGGAGAAGCTAATCACTGACGCGCCACCAGTGGGCAAGGAATATCATATGCCCGAGATGTACTATAAGACTGTCCTGAAGGGTGCCCGCAAGATTGCGGATGAGTGCCCCAGGGATGTAATTATTGAGTAAATTCGCAATGTGTTATCCTGTGCGCTGAAAACTTTGTTCATATGCGCTAAGCAACGCTTGTTAATTCAAAATATTACCTTCTGTGCGGCTGTTTATTAAATCTGGGAGATGGCAAGTCGTCGGCTTCAGCCCCCATGCCACGAGTGCTGGGGTGTTCGGGATAAACTTGAGCACTCTTGTTCCCATTTTTGGGTCCATCTAGGGAGGCGCTCAACACAACGAACAAGGCAACCGGACTTATAGTGCTTGAACACTCTCACTTAGCCATAGAATTCTATAATTTTAAATTTCGGCGAAGCCCCTAGTATTCGGAAGGCCGAATTAGGGGCGCTATCCACGCCTTCGTCGGACATTATCCGGAACTTCGCTCGAAGCGGCGTAGGTCTTTAAGGACCCGAAAGGACCTCTCGAACAGCGACCAGTCTCTCACCTTATCATGACAGTCAGTTTTAGCTTTCTCCACTGAGGCGTTAACCCGGCTCAACCGGGGCGCAATCGCAGTGGTTCTCCCAGTGCTACCTTAGCCGATAGAACGGAACGTAAGGTGCCAAACATGGGAGCCGGGCAAACCCAACTATTGACCCAAGACATGATTCGGAGCCGATTCATATAATGCTATAAGTTCGGGGTGCTGCACTTGTGTTCGGACTTTATCACACCATAATGCGGGGAACATAAGCCCCTGGTGTATTTGGCCGTACCAAGATGTACGGATGCAACATGTCGTAAATGAACATATATATATATAAGGTAATGCAATTATGGGCAAAAAGTGCTGCATTTTATTCGAGAAGATCTGCTATGAGTGCGGAATGATACAGATAGTGCGGAAAGCAAGGGATTGGACGAATTAAGGCCGTCTCCCTCCGGGGGTAGGCCGCGGAATGGTGTATTTAACAATTTTAATGCTCGTAATGGAGACCACCTGAGTGTTCGTCGCGGCCTTTGTCCTCCCTGGCTGTTGCATCATGAGTTCGGCAGGTTCGCCGCCGGACAAAGTTCTGTATATAAAAAAAAGAGAAATAAAAGGTAAAAAGAGCGACACACTTGGGAGCCCCTGGTGTGGTCGAACCGCACTCTGGGTCTGTTGTGGTTGTGCCTCTCCCCCCATGCCCATGGTATCTCTAAGGCGTAATTATGTACGCGGAGAATTTGTCTTACAATTGTGCGAGGGCTGGGGTTGGGGCTGCATTGCTACGCATGCTCGGAACATGCCAGGTGGTCTTGGTTGATGTTGCTCCGGGCGCGTTTGGCCGTGTCCGGTCGTTTAACGGTCGGACTCGAAAATTGCCTTAAAAGGCTGCTCTGTACTTCTGCCGCGAGAGCCGCTGTATGTTCCTCTGTTCGGAGGGAGCGTTCCGTGTTTCCATTGACCATGATGACTCCACGAGGCCCTGGCATCTTGAGCTTAAGGTATGCATAATGCGGCACCGTGTTGAATTTTGCGAACGCGGTTCGTCCGAGCAGAGCGTGATAGCCACTGCGGAACGGGACTATGTCGAAGATTAACTCCTCGCTTCGGAAATTATCCGGGGATCCGAAGACCACTTCCAGTGTGACTGAGCCTGTACAACTGGCCTCGACACCTGGTATGATGCCTTTGAAGGTTGTCTTTGTAGGCTTAATCCTTGAAGGGTTTATGCCCATCTTGCGCACTGTATCCTGATAAAGCAGGTTCAGGCTACTGCCGCCGTCCATCAGGACTCTCGTGAGGTGAAATCCATCGACGATTGGGTCTAAAACCAATGCGGCGAATCCGCCATGGCGGATACTGGTCGGATGGTCTCTTCGATCGAAAGTGATCGGGCAAGAGGACCATGGGTTGAATTTTGGGGCGACTGGCTCCATCGCGTATACGTCCCTTAGTGCACGCTTCCGCTCCCTCTTGGGTATATCCGTTGCGTATATCATGTTTACCGTCCGAACTTGAGGGGGGAATCCCTTTTGTCCTCTGTTGTTCGGCGGCCGGGTCTCTTCCTCGTCATCGCTGTGTAGCCCCTTGTTGTTGTATTCGGCGATTAATTTGCCTGCCTGCTTGAATACCCAACAATCTCTGTTGGTGTGGTTAGCTGGCTTTTCGGGGGTTCCATGTATTTGACAAGAGCGGTCGAGTATTCGGTCCAAATTGGACGGGCCCGGAGTGGTTCTTTTGAATGGCTTCTTCCATTGACCGGGCTTGGAGCCTCAGAATCCGGCGTTGACTGCCGTATCCTCATTGCTGTCGCTGTTAATGCGGCGTTTGTTTTTGTTACGACGCAACCTGCCATTGCGGTCCTTGGTATCCGGACTGCCAGCGTTTTTGCTGAGGTTGTTGCCGCGAGCTAGCCAGCTATCCTCTCCCGCACAGAAGCGGGTCATGAGTGATGTGAGGGCTTCCATGGATTTCGGCTTTTCCTGTCCTAGGTGCCGGGCCAGCCACTCGTGGCGGATGTTATGTTTGAAGGCAGCGAGGGCCTCCGCATCCGAACAGTCAACGATTTGATTTTTCTTTGTTAAGAACCGTGTCTAGAATTGCCTGGCCAATTCGTCTGGCTGCTGGATTATGTGGCTTAGGTCATCTGCGTCTGGTGGTCGCACATACGTGCCCTAGAAGTTTTCGAGGAATGCGGCTTCCAGGTCTTCCCAGCATCCAATTGACTCTGCGGGCAGGCTGTTAAGCCAATGCCGAGCTGGTCCTTTAAGCTTGAGCGGGAGATATTTGATGGCGTGAAGATCGTCGCCGCGGGCCATATGTATATGGAGGAGATAATCCTCAATCCAAACCGCGGGGTCTGTTGTGCTATCGTAGGATTCGATATTAACGGGTTTAAACCCTTCAGGGATTTGATGATCCATTACTTTGTCAGTGAAGCATAGTGGGTGTGCGGCGCCTCTGTATTGAGCAATATCGCGACGTAGCTCGAGAGAGTGTTGTCTGCTGTGTTCGGCCCGGCCGGAGTAGTTGTATCCGGCGCGACAGTATTCGTGGTGGGTCTTGGGGCGCCCACGTGATCCATAGATAGATCTGGATTGTCTTGCCTTGTCCTCCAATATATCCCGCAAGTCCGGCGCGTTCCCCCGTGGCTTCATGCTTTTTGAGCGATGCCGGGGTACGGTTTTGGTGGAGGGCTTGCATGCCTCTCTGTCGCGGCCACGAGGTGGTCGGTCTGCCGTATTGTGCGCTGGTGATGCAGGTTTGTATGCTTCCTCCTCTAGTCGGGGGAGCAACTTGCGTTTTGGGTAACTTTTGGAGGGGCGTTCGAGTTCATACTCTTCGACCGCGAGGACCTCGGTCCATCTGTCGGCCAGTAGGTCTTGATCAGCTTGAAGCTGTTGTTGCTTTTTCCTTAGGCTGTTTGCCGTGGCCATTAGCCTACGTCTGAAATGCTCTTGTTCGACGGGATCCTCAAGCACGACGAATTCGTTGTCGTCGAGGCTTGCCTCGTCTCCGGAGGGAGGTAAGTAATTATCATCCTCGACCTCTTCGTCTGCCGCCCTCTCGTGAGGGCTTGCTTCTGCCTCCTCCTGCGCTGGATCGTGTTGGATGGGGTTGTCTTCGGCACTTTCTGGGGTGTTATTGTCTCCTGTGCCGGAATCTCCATTCTTGCTGTGACGGGATTTAGAGCGGCGCCGCTGACGTCGGCGCTTAGGCTGTTTCTTTAAGGAATCGGCCTCCGTTGCTTCTTCGCTGTCCCCATCTTTTGGGGTGTCCACCATGTATATGTCGTATGACGAGGTGGTCTTCCAGTGTCCTGTAGGCACTGGTTCTTGATAGTCTCCGGCATCGTCGTCCATACCGTCGATGTCTTCGGAGTCGTAGTCGAGTACGTCGGTTAGATCGTCGACGGTGGCTACGAAGTGGGTGGTGGGTGGGCTCTGAATTTCTTCGTCGTCCGCGTCCCAACCATCCTAGCCGTAGTTCGGCCAGGGCTCTCCTGATAGCGAGAGATGCTTCAGCGAATTTAAGATATCGCCAAAGGGGGAGTGCTGAAAGATGTCCGCAGCTGTGAATTCCATGATCGGCGCCCAATCGGATTCGACTGGCAGGGGCGCAGGAGGCTCGGAGTCCAGCAGAGAGTCCGGCACCTTGGAGTCATGAGCTTTGTGCGGGGCAAGGTAAGTGTTCGGCTCCATCGCCGTAGAAGTTGCAGCTCCCGAGGCGGCGTCCAGCCATCCGTCCTCGATCTGAGCGATCAGCTCCGGACCATGGGTCGGAGCGGATTCGTGTGCGGCCTCCAAGGTGCTGTCCGGCGGCAGAGTTAGGTCGTGCCCATCGTGATAGCGCGGCACGCTCGGCTGTGGCTCAGATCCATCGAAGATCAAGTCCCCATGGATATCGGCCGTGAAGTTTAGGCTTCCAAACCTGACCTGACGGCCAGGGGCGTAGCTTTCGATCTGCTCCAGATGGCCAAGTGAGTTGGCCCGCAGTGCGAAGCCGCCGAATACGAAGATCTGTCCGGGGAGAAAAGTCTCACCCAGGACTGCGTCGTTGTCGATTGAAGAGGCCATCGAACCTATCGGTGAAGACACAGAGGAACTCTCAATGAAAGCACCAATGTCGGTGTCAAAACCGGCGGATCTCGGGTAGGGGGTCCCGAACTGTGCGTCTAGGCGGATGGTAACAGGAGACAAGGGACACGATGTTTTACCCAGGTTCGGGCCCTCTTGATGGAGGTAAAACCCTACGTCCTGCTTGATTGATATTGATATTGTGGATGTTTACAAGAGTGGATCTACCACGAGATCAAGGAGGCTAAACCCTAGAAGCTAGCCTATGGTATGATTGTAATGGTTGTTGTTGTGTCCTGTGGACTAGAGCCATCTGGTTTATATAGACACCGGAGAGGGCTAGGGTTACATAGAGTCGGTTACAATGGTAGGAGATCTACATATCCGTATCGCCAAGCTTGCCTTCCACGCCAAGGAAAGTCCCATCCGGACACAGGGCAAAGTCTTCAATCTTGTATCTTCATAGTCTTGGAGTCCGGTCGATGATGATAGTCCGGCCGGTGATAGTTCGGCTGATGATGGTAGTCCGGCTATCCGGACACCCCCTAATCCAGGACTCTCTCAGTCGGTGTGTGCCATCACATTCAGCTCAGTGGATCAGCTCAAGTGCGCGGCCACAGCCGGAGTCCTCCCGATGCTTTGTTCCCCAATCATCAGCAACGTGCTAGTCACCAGGACCCTCATCGATGGTGGGGCAGGGCTCAACGTCCTGTCCGTGGAAACATTCAACAATCTCCAAGTACCCTACAGTCAGCTTCAGCCAACCAAGCCTTTCTCCGGAGTCACCGACGGCTCCACGGTCCCGATTGGGCAGGTCCACCTCCCTGTCACCTTTGGGGCACGCGACAACTACCGCACCAAGCTCATCGACTTTGATGTCGCCCACATTTGCCTGCCGTACAACGCCATCCTCGGGTACCCAGCGCTGGCCAAGTTCATGGCCGTAACCCACCACAGCTACAACGTCCTCAAGATGCCAGGAAGTGGCGGAGTCATCACGATGCCTTGCGAAGAGAGAGACGCAGTTTGCTCCTTGGAGAGATCCTTTCAGGCCGCATCACTGGAAGATCCGGATCGCGAAAGCAGGAGGCTTCCCGAGGCCGCCCCCAAGAAGAAGAAGACATCGACCGGCCTGGCCCCTTAGGACGCAGGTCCCTCAGGACCCGCGCCTGCTCAGGGGGAACCTCCTTCCATCGCATAGGGAAGCGCGCCCGGCGCACTCCTCAGATAGGGCTCGGGGGCTCTCCCCTGGAGGGCCGTCGACCTCGCCAAGGTCACGAGGGAGGCGCTTGGGCACCATGTGGAGGCATGTTTCGAAGCACGTTTCCATCAAGAAGAAGCAAGGCAAGGAGGGCCAAACCCTCAGGAGTTTGTCAGCAAGGCCATTCAGGAGCTACAGGAGTGAAGGGTCATGAGAGGCAGCTGCCACTTACCCGCTGTGGCCCCCCATCCAGGCGAGGATGGTGGGCTGCACGTCTGCATCGACATACCAGGGCTCAACCAAGCCGTGTCTCAAGAGCGCCTCTGGCCTTCGCGAGTGGGACGCTGCGAGGGTCCACCTCACAGCTACGTTCGCATGCCTTACGGCTCGCCGAACGCGGCTGCTGCGTACCAGCGCATCATGAGGGCCATACTGGAGGCTCAAGAGGTCAGGCGTTCCGCAGCCCTGGTAGAGATGGAGACGGTCCGCGAGGAGCCACCAGCGCCTCCGGAGCCTCCCGAGGCCCCAGGGCCTGGGGGTTCATGAGGATTTGCTCCCGCAGCCCACCGAGTCTGCTGCATCAACACCCCTTCGTCTTCAGCATCATCAAGTGACATCTTTCTAGTTTCATTTCCAGCTGGGAGCGCCCTCAGGGCTGCATTATTCCCAGGCCGTGTGGGTCCGTCCCTGTGGCGTGTATCTCTTTTATTTCATGTTCTTAGCTTACTCTACTGGGGGCGCCCCTCGGGCTGCATTATCCCCAAGCTGCTCGGGTCAGACCCAGTGGCATGTACACCTCTTGCATTTATCTTAGGGCCATGTTTTTGACCCGTCATGCTTGTTGTTTGGTGCCTGTTCATGGTACCTTTTTCTTCTTGGATGTCGCAAGCTTGTGCGTTAAAGGGGGGGTGCCTGAGCATCACGACTCAGGGCTCCTACCAGCTCTCCAGCCCTCACCCTCTGGTCTGCCCACGGCATCGCGCCCCGGCATACCAGCGACGGCTGAGACCAGCCCGAGAGCCAGGACCCGAGGACGTAGAGTTTCGACATCTAACCAAGCTTGCGCGTTAAAGGGGGGGTGCCTGAGCATCGCGACTCAGGGCTCCTACCGGCTCTCAGGCCATCACCCTCTGGTCTGCCCACGACATCGCGCCCCGGCATACCAGCGACGGCTGAAACCATCCCGAGAGCCGGGACCCGAGGACGTAGAGTTTCGACATCTAACCCAGCTTGCGCGTTAAAGGGGGGGTGCCTGAGCATCGCGACTCAGGGCTCCTACCGGCTCTCCGGACCTCACCCTCTGGTCTGCCCACGACATCGCGCCTCGGCTTACCAGCGACGGTTGAGTCCAGCCCGAGAGCCGGGACCCGAGGACGTAGAGCATCGGCATCTAGCCAAATTTGCAGGAACACACTGCAAGATAAGGCCCAGAGCCAGGCGCAAACCACCTTGAGGTAGGGCCCCGTGAGACCCGCGCTGGCTCACGGGTGCCCAGATACACCTCGTCAAGCCCTACCGTGCAAGCCACGTGTCAGGGCGGGGCTGTACACGCCCCGGGGGCTCCTCCCGGAGGGGAGCCCCCTCCCACGCACCAGTGGAAGCACCATGCTCCGTGCTGGCTGACGACACTGCCGAGGAGCGGCTATGCCCGTACACATACGGAAGTGCTATGCTCCGCGCTGGTGATAAACAACTAAGGGTGGCCCCCAGGCCGCATCAACCTCAGGGAGCCTAGAGCTTAGTGTCTAGCCTCATCGCAACGCCTCCCCTCGGGAGTGCCGCGCGAGGGGGCTGGGCACGGGGGCTATGCCTGGGTCACGCCCAGATGCACGCCACCCAGCCAGGCCCCCCCCAGGCCTGGTTCGTCGCACGTCCCTCCCCGAGCGGAGCCAAGGTATGAAGGCTGTTTGAGCGTCAAGGGGGACTCCTGAGCATCGCGACTCAGGAGCCTAATTGGTCAAGTAGCCCCTCACTCCTTGGTCCCGTCCTGGTTTCTGGTCGGGGCTAACGGCGAATGAGGTATGCGTTGGGCCGGGCTCTGCAGACGTAGAATGGTAGATCCACCCCCACATATCACCTCCCTACTTGCTGTTCGAGCGCCAAGGGGGACTCCTGAGCATCGCGACTCAGGAGCCTAACTTGTCGTGTAGCCCCTCACTCCTTGGTCCCGTCCTGGTTTCTGGTCGGGCCTAACGGCGGCTGACGTATGCACGGGGCCGGGCTCTGCCGGCGTAGGACACAAGCAAGTAGGAAGGAAATAGTGCAAATTTCAAGGAATTGAAAAGCAAATATTACAGTCCATACTGTTATCACAGCGCCAAATGCAAGTTTTAACGCCTCTCGAGGCCTGATACATGTGCAGAAACTAAAAGCAGGGAGGGAGCCACAATGGAGTCACTTGCCGGCCGTGGAGTTGCGTGGAGCGGGTTCGCCTTGTGGAGCTGCCGGGCTAGCAGCGCTCCGCTTCGGCCTGGTGCTGAAGGCCCGGAACTTCCCCAGCAGAGCCTCCGCATGACCCTTCACGGCCTCAGCAGCGGCCGCGGCATGCTCGCCGCTCACTGGCTCCAGCAGGCTGTCGAGGTCGACGTTGGGGTCACGAAGATAGATGTGGGTGAAGACCCGCGTCAGCGCCGCAGAAGACAAGACGCGTGCCTCGGCCTCAGCCGTAGGGCCAAGGCCAAGCGCGACATCTTCAAGAGCACGAACTACGAATGGAAGCAGCTTGGCGGGGCCGTCCTCCTCGCCGGCCAGCGGGCTCTCCAGGCCACTCTCATAAAGCGTCTTCAGTGAAGTGCGGGCCTTCTCCTCCATCTCCGCAAAGGCCACACGATCCTCGGCAAGAACCCGTGCCTTGTCGTCCAACTCAACCTTCCTCGCCTCCAGCTCTTGCTCCAGCGCGCCTAGGCGGTCATGGCGCTTCTTGAGCTTGGCGTCCCAGTCCTTGACGGCCGCCTCGCGAGCCTTCATGCCGTCCTCCTGCTCTTGGCGAAGGCGAGTCTCCTCGGCGAGCCGGTCCTGAAGGCCCTTTAGCTCGCTCTCTAGCACCTTGCAACGACCTCGGGCATGAGCCGCCTCCCCCAAGGCGGCATCGCGGGCAGCCTTCGCCCCAAGGAGGGCCTGCTTCTCCTCGTCGCAGGCCATCGAGGCCTGGACTAGCGCCGCCAGAATCGAAGCATCGGAGCGAATCCAGCCAGAGGCTAGCTCCAAGCGCCCGGCCACCAAACGAGGGTCGGCGCTCAGAAGATCCCGCCGCAGACGGCCCAGTTCAGCAGCAGCACGATCCAGGATAGTAGGAGGAGACGGGGAAGCAGCAGTCGGCGGAGTAGGAGGAGAAGACGGCAGCGTGACCACGGTGTCCTGAGGCGGAGCTTGCTGCGTCCCAGCGGTTGTGGTGGCGGCGTCAAGCGGGGGTGCCTCGGGAGTCGCCTGGGCCATAGGAGCCGAGCTCACCCCAGCCGGCTCGGCAGGGCCTCGCAAGGATGCCCGGGCAGGAGAGGCCCGCGCGTCACGTCCATCTTCTTTCGCGAGCAGAGGCGCTGCCGCGGACGGAGTCTCAGGAGCCCCCTTCGGCTTCTTTGCCGTGGGCGCCAGCCTAGCCGGGAGATACGAACGTCAAGCCTCAGCGACGAAACAAGAAACAAGACAGGGATCAAGCACTTACAGGTCGTCGCCCGCGGGCTCGAGCAGCCTCCGGCCGTACTTGAAGCCCGAGAGCCGGTTGCAAGGATCAGCCTCTAGGAGCGCGGGTGCGGCTGGGGTGCCTGTGGATCGCCTCGAGGCTGGGGCGGACCTGCGGGGGATCAGCCCAGTCCGGTCCTTCCTCGGAACCAGGGGCAGGCTCCCGTTGCCCTGCTCATCATCACCCTCGTCGTCGTCACTCAGAGAAAGGCGGAGAGCGCGGGACTTGCGCCGAAGAGGTGGAGCCCTTGACTCTGCCTCGGAGTCAGCCCCCTTTTCCCACTCCCCTTCCTCCCTCTCTTTGCTAGAGTCGCCAGAGGATACGTCCACCAGGTCCTCGGGAGCCTCCGCGGGCGCAGGCCCATCCCCGTTGAAGACGGGCATGGACCCTAGAACCCGCCCTCCAACCTTGCCACGTCGCCCCCGACCAAAGACTGGAGGACTGCGGCCAGATCCTCGTCGACCAAGATTGCGGGGCTCGGGTGGGGCCTCCACATCGGAAGCGAGTACTAATGAAGCGGAGCCAGCTGATGGTCCAGGAACTCCCTCAGCAGCGAGGCGCAAGTCAGCTTCGCCGCCACCATGCTAGCCGGCCTCAGATCCGCATCCATCTTCTCCAACACCAGCCTTGCGCGGGGATCCACAAGCTCCACTCGAGACCAGTCGTCGAAGCTCAAGGGGTGCCCCGTGGGCAAGACCAACCGGGGGTGGACGCGCCCAGCATCAACCAAGACCCACTTGCTCTTGAAGCCCTCAATCCTTTTCCTGGGGTTCAAAATGGAAATGGAGCTGCCGTACACGACGAAGCTCGCACACGCAGAGACGGAACCACGAGAGGGCCAGGGGGAGAAGTAGTGGCGCAGCAAGGCCACTGAGGGCTTCACCCCCACGTGAGCCTCGCAATAGTAGGCGAAGATTGCCATAAGGAGGACAGAGTTGGGGTGGAGGTGCAGAGCTTGAAGGTTATAATGGCAGAGGTCAGAAAAGAAGAACTCAGAGAAGGGAGGCACCGGACCGGCGACAATGGCGCTCACGAAGAGCGGATAGAAGGTGCTCCCTTGGCCCTCAGGGAGGGCAGAGCCGGCCTTGAACACCTTTGCCCCGTCGACGCCCTGCGCCGCCGCCATCTGGCGCACCCGGGCAAGGCTCGCCTCTGCCACGTTCGTGAGTCCAAGGCGGACGAATACCAAGCTTCGGTCGGGGCCTAGCGAGGCGCCATGTCTGGCTAGGGCATGCGGGTGGAGTAGATCTGGAGATTTCGAAGGCAGGAAGGAGAGGCGCAAGAAAGGGGATCTGAGCAGCAACTGGAGAGAACAAAGGAGGCAGAGGGAAGATGCCGCTCCTTATCAACTCGCGCGGTTGCGGAGACGCCCACATCCAATCAACCGCCATGCGGCGCCCAAGGCTGCAGGCCGTTAGGGCCCGCGATGCTTCGCACTTGCCCTTTCGCCTCTCTGCTCGGCCAAGTCCGGGCGCGCCTAGGGCCTGGGGGCTACTATCGGCGTTCTGGGAACGGGGGTCCCCAGACTTGCCTGCCTGTGGCCTGCGGCGTGGCTCAAAGGGGGCCCAACACGGCCCATCTTCATCAACACAAGCTCAAGACCCTCGCGAGGGGCCAAGCCTTGTGGGGCGGACGACAAGGAGCTTCCTCAGGCACGGCCTCATCAGGCTGGCTCACAAGGAGGCGGAGAGTTCAAGGCGGGGTACCTCGCGAGGTGCCCATGACGACCAAGGGCGCCAGCCGGGCGCCAGCCGGGCGCCAGCCCGCGCAGTGTCCATCTTTCCTCTTTGGTGCAAGGGGAGCAAGCGCAGGCGAGAGCATCAAGCAAAGGCATCCATTTCGGTGCAACAAGACCAAGACCAGTCCAACGGAGGGATGAAGGTCACCGTGGAGCCCAAGTCGGCGTCACCACCAGAGCCTTTGACAGGCGAGGACCAACTTTAGTCAGGATAAGTGTACTAGATGTTCCCCTTCAAAATGGCCAATTGTTGGCGCCCTTCCCGCTCAATATTTGGGAAGAGGCCCGGGGCCTTTGCCTATAAATAGGACTAGCCACCCACATGGTAGAGGCATCTGGGTAGGAATCTGGAGATAAGATAGGCATCTAGAATCAACCCCTCCAAAGGGACAACACCAACACAAGAACAGACCCTCGCGAGGCTGTTCTCCCTTGTATTGTTCATCATCAGCCCAAGAGGCA
The DNA here is from genome assembly GCF_002162155.2 of Triticum dicoccoides. Taxonomy (NCBI): domain Eukaryota; kingdom Viridiplantae; phylum Streptophyta; class Magnoliopsida; order Poales; family Poaceae; genus Triticum; species Triticum dicoccoides. Next base: position 498,495,537 of record NC_041391.1, on the reverse strand, counting down.
ATCCACCACGCCACACACTGGAGTAGGGTATTACACCACAATGGTGGCCTGAACCAGTATAAACCCTGTGTCTCTTGTGTTGTTCTCGTAGTTTTAGATCCTAGCGATTCGGCGAGGAACAGGTAGGTAGAAGGCGAAACCTCCACGCGCACCCAGTGTTCGATCCTCAAGGGTCTGCCGGAACCCTAAATCCGACAACGTCCTTCTCGCACGGCCCTGAGCTCTTGGCATTCGTTGGTGTTGTGAGTGTGGAGGTCGTGGTACATGCAGTACCAGCTGCCCTTGGATGATTCCGGCTGGTCCCTGCCACACTTCGTGTCCGGCTCTGTTGCGAGCACAACTGCTCCTTTGCGCTTCATGTCCTTGGCCTTGGCTTTCTTCTCTTCAGGATCGTCGGCTGGGAGCTCGAGGAGGGAGAGGCGTCCCTCCTCAGCCCTTGCGCATTTGGTCGCCAGGTTGAACAGCTGCAGAGATGTGCACAGATCTTCGTGGATCGCCAGTTCCTCCTTCATCTTGATGTCACGGACGCCATGAGAGAAGGCTGAGATGATGGCCTCCTCAGTCACCTTGGGAATCTTGAGGCGAGCCTTGTTGAAGCATTGGATGTACTTCTGTAGGGTCTCTCCTGGTTGCTGCTTGATGCCGCGCAAGTCACTCATGACTGGGGGTCGATCGTGAGTGCCCTCGAAGTTGGCGATGAAGCGGGTGCGCATCTCGTCCCAAGAGGAGATCATGCTGGGAGGCAGTTTCAGGATCCAGGTGCGGGCACTGTCCTTGAGCGCCATGAGGAAAGAATTCGCCATGACTTTTTCGTCTCCGTTAGCCGCTTCGATGCCTAGCTCGTAGAGCTGCAGGAACTCCGCGGGGTCGGCGGTGCCGTAATAGCGAGGAGACAGATCCGGCTTGAACTTGCCCGGCCAGGCCACGCTGCACAACGCGGTGGTGAAGGCGCGGCAACCCGCAGTGGCCACCGGAGCCCTTTGCTGACGCGGGGCTTGACCCAGGGGGTCCCCGCATGCTGCCGCCAGGGGCAGCACGGGGTCTTGATGCGCTAGCGCAGGAATGCGATCATGGCGCACTGGTGCAGGGAGCACGCGAGTGCCATCTTGGGGGCGAGGGATTTCTTGGCAGCTCCTTTCTTGTCGCACCGGTGCCGGATGCGGTGGGTCTCGTCCAGGGGCCGCGTGCCTTTGAGCCAGGGCGCCTTCTTGGGGAGGAGGCGGAGGAGGCACCTCCGGAGCTGCATTACCCGCGCAGGACAGAGGGTGAGGCAGCGAGAGGGACGGCGCAGGAGAGCCCCCCGCGGCGCTGATGAGCTCGGTGATGCGAGCGAGCCACTTTTTGTAGTGGTCATCAACGGGACGGTACTGCAGGAGCTCGCGCGCCAGGAGCAGCGCGGCGTGCACATCCGGGGGAGCGCGACGGGCGTGCGATAATGAACCAGCTGGGGTCAGCGACGGGGTGGCGGTGCGGCCTTTCGGCCGCACCGAGGGATGCAGCGATGACGCCTGCTGCTCGTTCCCCGTCGGGCCGGTGGCGGCGCGGGCGGCAGGCGACGGTGAACGACGGGGAGGCCCACCTACGGGAGCCGTCTGGGCGACATGGGCGGCGAGGGCAGCTCGACGCTCAGCACGAGCTCGGCTAGCGTCAGCCATGGACGCAACGAATGATGGAACGCGAGATGGCGGGAGAAAGATTCCAGCGCACCCCTACCTGGCGCGCCAAATGTCGGATATCGGGTTCTGGCAAAACCCTTAAGGTTCAAACTCTGGGGTGCACATGAAGATCTTCCCTCTATCAATCCACGTCCTAACGCCTTGCTGAGAATCTAAGCTACAATATGAACAACACAAGGGACATGAGGTTTATACTGGTTCAGGCCACCATTGCGGTGTAATACCCTACTCTAGTGTGTAGTGGTGGATTGCCTCAGGGGCTGATGATGAACAGTACAGAGGAAGAAGAGCCTCGCGAGGGATGTTCTAGTGGTGGTGTGCTTGGAGAGGAATTGCTCCGCCTCTGTGCTTCTAGGTCCCATCTCTCCATTCCTACTGTGGTGGCTATCCCTATATATAGAGGCCCTGGTCCTCTTCCCAAATATTGAGCGGAAAGGGGGCTAACAACGGCCGTTTTGAAGGGGAACATCTAGTACAACTTATCCTGACTAAAGTTGGTCTTCGGCTGCCAAAGGCACTGGCGATGACGCTGTCTCGGGCTCCATGGTGACCTCCGTCCTGCCGCTCTGCTGGTCTTGGTCTCGTTGCACTGAAATGCTAACCTTTACTTGACGCCTCGGTACTCCACGCCTGTGCTTGCCCCCTTTGCACCAAAGAGGAAACAAGGACACTGCACTGGTCGGCACCCGCCTGGCGCCCACCTGGCCTCAATCGTCATGGCTTGCGTCACGAGCACCTCGCGAGGTACCCTTGCCTTGATCTCTCCGCCTCCTCACGAGCTGGCCTGGTGAGGCCGCCCCTGAGGAAGCCTTCCATCATCCGCCCCGCGAGGCTTGGCCCCTCGTGAGGGTCTTGAGCTTGAGCAGACGAAGACGGGCCGCATTGGCCACCACTAGAGCCACGCCGCAGGCCGCAGGCAGGCCAGTCTGGGGACCCCCGTTCCCAGAACGCCGACAATGATGCAGCCTGAGGGGCGCCCCCAGCAAGGTAAGCTAAAAACATAAGAAAAGGGATACATGCCACAGGGACGGACCCACCTGGCCTGGGAATGATGCAGCCCTGAGGGCGCTCCCAGCTGAAATGGACTTGGAGGGATGTCACCTGGTTCTGTTGTAGAGGGGGTGTTGGAGTAGCTGATGACACGCGGTGAAGGGTCCGTCCCTCACGAGCCACCGGGGCCCTGAGCCTTAGGAGGCTCTAGGGGTCCAGGTGGTCCCTTGAGGACCGTCTCCATCTCCGCCAGGACTGCGTGGTGCCTGGCCTCCTAAGCCGCCAGGATGCTCCTCAAATGACGCTGGTGGGTGGCAACCGCATTCGGTAGGCCGAAAGGCATGCGAACGTAGCTGTGCGGCGGACCCTCACAGCGTCCCATGCGCGAAGGCTAAAAGCGCTCCTGGGATGCGGCTCGGTTGAGCCCTGGGATGTCGATGCAGACGCGCAGCCCGCCATCCTTGCCTGGATGGGGAGCCACGCCAGGCATGCGGCGATCATTGTGCACGACCCTTGCTTTTTGAAGCTCCTGAGTGGTCCTGGTGATGAATTCTTGTACGTTGGGCTTTCCTCGCCATGTGCCTTCCGGAGGGAAACGTGCCGCGAAGCATGCCTCCAAGTGGTGCCCGAGCGCCTCCCTTGTGATGTTGGCAAGGTCTGAGGCCCTCCAGAAGAGAGACCTCGAGCCTTGCCCGAGGAGGGCGTCGGGCGCGCCTTCCTATGTGATGAATGGAGGCGCCCCAGGCATGGGTGCTGATCCTGATACGGCACCACCCGAGATGCCGACCTCCTGAGGCCTCGGGCAAAGCGGTTGCTTCTTCTTCTTGGGGATGGCTTTGGGAGGGCTCTCACCCTTGCTGCCTGGATCCTCGATTGTTGTGGCTTGGAAGGCGCGCTTGAGGGAGCACACCACATCTCTCTCTTCGCAAGGAACCGTGATGATTCCGCCGCTTCCTGGCATCTTGTGGACGTTGTAGCTGTGGTGGGTCACTGCCATGAACTTGGCTAGGGCTGGATACCCTAGGATGGCATTGTATGGCAGGTGGATGTGGGCAACATCGAAGTCGATGAGCTCAGTGCGGTAGTTGTCATGCTGTCTGAAGGTGACAGGGAGGCGGGCCTGCCCTATCGTGGTGGTGGAGCCGTCAGTAACTCCTGAAAAAGGCTTGGTAGGCTGGAGCAGATCGTATGGCACTTGAAGGTTGTCGAACATCTCGACGGACAAGACATTAAGGCCTGCGCCACCATCGATGAGGGTCTTGGTGACCTGCACATTGTTGAAGACTGGGGAACAGAGCATCGGGAGGATGCTAGCCATGGTCGTGCACTTGAGTTGATCTGCTGAACTGAAGGTGATGGCGCACTTGGACCACCTGAGCGGGCGCGTTGCCTCGAGCTTGGGGAGGACTGCGTTCACTTGGTGAGCAAACTTCTTGAAGATGCGCTGAGAGGCTGGGGCCTAAGCTCCGGCGAAGATGCAAGCGATAGCACATGGCTCTTGGAATCCCCTAGCCCCCTCATCTTGATGTGGTCGTCATTCCTTCTCGGCGGTGGCGGCAGTGGAGGAAGGCATGCGTTTCCCTGGGGGTGATCCTCGCGAGGCTGATCCCTCCAAGCGCCCTCACGAGGCTTGTCCCTCCAGACACCCTCGCGAGGCTGGTCCTGCCAGCAATCTTCATGAGGCCGGTCACGCCACTCCTGGCGAGGGCCACGGTCGTCCCATCGTCCTCCGTCACGTCCTCCTCCTCGGCCGTAGCCCCGGTCGTTGCGCTTGGGGCGTCGACCGAAGCGTAATTCTCGAACGGCCCTGAGCTCCTAGCAGATGTTCGTGTTGTGGGTGTGGAGGTTGTGGTAGGCACAGAATGGTCGGTTGCCCTTGGACAACTCCGGCTGGTCCCTGCCGTGCTTTGTGTCTAGCTCCGCCGCGAGCACAGCTACTCCCTTGCGCTTCACGTCCTTGGCCTTGGTCTTCTTTTCTTCTGGGTCTGCAGCTGGGAGCTCGAGGAGGCAGAGGTGTCCCTCCTCAGCTCTTGCACACTTGGTCGCCAGGTTGAACGGCTCCAGGGAAGTGCACAACTCCTCGTGAATGGCGAGCTCCTCCTTCATCTTGATGTTGCGGACGCCATCGGAGAACGCTGAGATGATGGCCTCGCCTGTCACCTTGGGGATCTTGAGGCGGATGTTGTTGAAGCACTGGATATATTTCTGCAGGGTCTCCCCAGGATGCTGCTTGATGCGGCGCAGGTCACCGCGGCTGGGGGGGTCGCGAGTGCCCTGGAAGTTGGCGATGAAGCGGCTGCGCATCTCGTCCCAGGAGGAGATCAAGCCGGGAGGCAGGTTTAGGAGCCACGAGCGGGCACCGTCCTTGAGCGCCATGGGAAACCAGTTCGCCATGACTTTCTCATCGTCGTTGGCCACCTTGATGCTCAGCTCGTAGAGCTGCAAGAACTCCGCGGGGTCGGGGGTGCCGTCGTAGCGAGGAGGCAGGTCCGGCTTGAACTTGCATGGCCAGGCGACGCTACGCAGCTCGGGGGTGAAGGTGCGGCACTTTGCTGAAGCAGGGCTTACTCTTGATGGCCCTTGCACACCGCCGCCAGAGGCAGTACGCGATCTTGTCCTGCTGGTGCACGGATCATGGGGGTGCCTTCTTGAGGCCGAGGGATTTCTTGGCAGCTTCTTTCTTGTCGCGCGGGCGCTGGATGTGGCGGGTCACATCCAGGGGACGCGCGCCTTGGAGCCAGGGCGCCGTCTTGGGGCTGAGGTGGTGGAGGCGCTCCTTGAGCCGCGTCGCCCGTACTCAGCAGCGGGTAAGACAGCGAGAGGGATGGCACGGGGAAGCCCCCTGCGGCACTGACAAGCTCGATGATGCGGGCGAGCCAATCCTCATAGTGGTTGTCGACGGGGTGGTAGCGTATAAGCTCGTGCATCGTCAGCAACACGGCCTGCTCGTCCTTGGGAACGCGACGAGCATGGGACGGCGAACCAGCTGGGGTCAGTGATGGGGTGGTGGTGCGGCCGTCTCGCCGCATCAAGGGGTGCAGTGAGGATGCTTGCTGCTCGTTCCCCGCTGGGCCGCTGGCGGCGTTGGTGGCAGGCAACGGAGAATGATGAGGGGGTCCATCGACAGGGGCCGTCTAGGCGACCCGAGCGGCGAGAGCGGTCCGGCGCTCAGCGCAGGCTCGGCGAGCGTCGGACATGGATGCGACGAAGTGATGGGACATGGATTAGCGGAAGGAAGACTTCAGCGCACCCCTACCTAGCGCGCCAAATGTCGGATATCGGGTTCCGGCAAAACCCTTAAGGTTCGAACACTGGGGTGCGCACGAAGATTTCCCCCTACCGAATCTCGCCCTCAACCTCACCGCGATCCCTAAGCTTATCTAGACGAAATCACAGCATAAGGGACACAAGATTTATACTGGTTCGGGCCACCGTTGTGGTGTAATACCCTAATCCAGTATGGTGTGGTGGATTGCCTTTTGGGCTGATGATGAACAGTACAAGGGGAAGAATAGCCTCCTGAGGTGAGGTGTTCTTGTGTTAGGTGGGTGGTTCTGCTCAAGATGAGGTCTCTCTCCCCCCTGGCTTGGTGGTGGCTAGCCCTATTTATAGAGGCCCTGGTCCTCTTCCCAAATATTGAGCGGGAAGGGATCCAACAATGGCAATTTTGAAAGGGGACAGCTAGTACAAGCTATCCTAACTAAAGGTGGTCTTTAACTGCCAAAGGCTCTGGTGATGATGTCGTCTTGGGATCCACAAGGACCTCCGTCTTGCTGTCCTGCTAGTCTTGGTCTTGTTGCACCGATATGGAAACCTTTGCCTAATGCCTCGGTACTCCGCGCCTGCGCTTGCCCCCTTAGCACCAATGGGAAACGAGGACACTGCGCACGCTGGCGCCCACCTGGCCTTGGTCGTCATGGCTTGCGTCTCGGGAACCTCACGAGGTGCCCCTTGCCTTCATCTCTCCGCCTCCCTCGTGAGCCTGCCTGATGAGGCCGCTCCTGAGGAGGTCTCGCGTCGTCCACCCCGCGAGGCTTGGCCCCTCGCGAGGGTCTTGAGTGCTTGGTTGATGAAGACGTGTCGCACTGGGCCGCTGGTGGAGCCATGCCGCGGGCCATAGGCAAGCAAGTATGGGGACCCCCGTTCCCAGAACACCGACATGGGGCTCCGGGGTGGGGACGATCTGTCCCTTGGCCGGAAGTCGATGAGCGATGTCCTTGGCCAAGTACCCGGCCTCCCGGGGCTTCTTGATGTCCTCCTTCTTAACGGAGGAGGCCATCCACTTGCCTCTAGCTTCAGATCCGTACATGATTGGACTGCTTTTTCTAACAGAGAAGGCGAGAGCTTGGGCGCTGGAGCTCGAGAATGGATGAGCAGAGGAAGGAGAAGGCGTGGGTGAACGAGGATGAATCCTTATCCCTTTATAAAGGCAGTAAAAATCATGCGCCTCCCCACTCGCCCTAAAACTAGCTTATTCCCCAAGCACCATGCTGATGGCACAGTTGGGTTACCCATACCCGCATTGATGAGAATCCCATGACAAGGGGACATGATCTCTGCTTTGACAAGACGTGCCAATGAAGCCGCACCTCGAAATACGGAGAGGCGGGCTAAAAACGGTTCGGATAAAGACCGGGTCATGACGTGATGTCACGTTGTGAGTTGTCAGCAGATTGGACTCGTGGGATGTTATACTCTCTACAGTGGTATAAGGAATTTGTTTTGCAGAGCCGGACACGATTCTTATGTTCAAGATCTACTATGAAGTATTCGGAGAAGGAACCCGCCTTGCAATGTCGAAGACAATCTGTGCATCAGACTCGTCGTCATTGAAGCCTGGTTCAGGGGCTACTGAGGGAGTCCTGGATTAAGGGGTCCTCGGACAGCCGAACTATATACTTTGGTCGGATTGTTGGACTATGAAGATACAAGATAGAAGACTTCGTCCCGTGTTCGGATGGGACTCTCCTTTGCGTGGAAGGAAAGCTTGGTGATTCGGATATGTAGATTCATTTCTCTGTAACCGACCTTATGTAACCCTAGCCCCTCCAGTGTCTATATAAACCGGAGGGTTTAGTCCGTAGGACAACAACCATAACTTCATAGGATAGCTTCTAGGGTTTAGCCATTACAATCTCGTGGTAGATCAACTCTTGTAATACTCATATTCATCAAGATCAATCAAGCAGGAAGTAGGGTATTACCTCCATAGAGAGGGCCCGAAACTGGGTAAACATTATGTCCCCCGCCTCCTGTTACCATTTGCCTTAGACGCACAGTTCGATACCCCCTACCCAAGATCCGCCGGTTTTGACACCGACAGCGACTCCAAGCACAGACTCAACTCACAGCCTCCGAGCATGTTGGGTACTCCGACAGGTAGCTAAAAGTGGGGAGGCCATCCTCACCACCGCCACTCCAGAGAAACATTCTCCGGAGCAGGACTATTTTAACATCCTCATGGTCTTCGAGACTTTCTCTTCAAATAATCGGCATAAAAGGGCACTTCATGACCTCACCGAAATCCACCAAGTAACCGTGATGAGCCCATGGAACGGCGTGGCAATAACCTTCACCGCTGACAACGAACCAAGGTCCCAATCAGTCCGAGCACCCGCCACTTTAGTACTAAACCCCATTATGAACGGCTTTCGACTCACCAAAGTGCTCATGGACGGTGGCAGTGGGCTTAACCTCATCTACGAGGACACGCTCGACAGAATGCAGGTTGATAGAACACGCATAGAGCAAAGCAGTACCACCTTTTGAGGCATCATCCCCAGTCGAGAAGCATGATGCTTGGGGAGAACTAAATTTGATGTAGTATTCGGCACGCCTGAAAATTATAGGTTTGAAGAGTTGCTCTTCCACGTGGTTCCCTTCAATAGTGGATATCACACCATTATCGAGCAGGACGCTTTTTTACACTTCCAAGCTATACCCCATTACAGGCACATGAAGCTTAAAATGCCAGGGCCCAATGCAATAATCACAATTTCGAGTGATCTGAATAAAGCACTCCGTGCCGAAAACAAAACTGCATCCTTGGCCCTTGAGGTACTATCCGAAGCCTTCGCGGCCGAAGAACTAACCACCTACGATCCAAAGTGAACAAGGATGATGTGATTCTCGATAAGAGACCTAAATCCACCTCTTTCAAGCCAGCAGATGAAATAGTTAAATTTCAGGTGCACCAGACGGACCCTAATAAAACAGCATCCATCGGATCATGGCTGGATCCGACAGTAGACGCCGCCTTACGCGCGTTCCTATGTGAAAATTGGGATATCTTCGCCTGGCACCCTTCGGACACGCCCAGGATCCCACACAGACTAGCCGAACACAGACTCAACATATCAAAGGGTTCAAACCAGTCAAGAAAATGGTGTGGCAATTTTCCAAACCCAAACGACAAGCTATGGGGGAGGATCTAGCGAAACTGCTCGAGGTCGGGTTCATCAGAGAAATCAAACACCCGGATTGGCTAGCCAACTTGGTCATGGTGCCGAAGAAGGATAAATCCTGGTGCTTTGTGTTGATTTCAAAGACCTCAATAAGGCTTGCCCTAAATACCCTTTCCCGTTGCCCTGCATTGACCAGATCATTGGTGCGACCGCAGGACACGACCCATTGTGTTTCCTCGATGCTTACTCCGGATACCAACAGGTTAAAATGAAGGAGTCTGACCAGGCCGCAACGGTGTTCATCACCCTGTATGGGCCTATCTGTTTCAACACTATGACTTTTGGGCTTAAAAACACCGATGCCACTTACCAACGCATGATTCAAACATGCTTGAAAAAACAAATCGGCAAGACAGTTGAAGCATATGCGGACGACATGGTCATCAAAAGTAAACATGTTGAATCATTGGTGGACGATCTCCACCACACATTTGACAACCTCTGAACATACGACATACGGTTCAATCTAGAAAAATGCGTCTTCAGTGTCCTAGCCGAAAAGCTACTAGGGTTCATTGTGTCCCATAGAGGAATTGAAGCAAATCCAGCTAAGATCCGAGCCTTGTCGCAATTGGCTACACCAACAGACCTAAAACAGGTCCAAAAGCTAGCAGGGTGTGTGGCGGCTCTGAGCCGCTTTATCTCTAGATTAGGAGAAAAAACAATACCACTTTACAGCTTAGACGCACCGACAACTTTGAATGGACGGAAGCAGCCACAACCGGATTGGAAGAAATAAAACCTTACTAACAGGCAACCAAATCCTAGCTGCCCCAAGTGTTGGCAAGCCTATGTTGCTTTATATCTCCGCAACTCACCAAGTAGTAAGCGTTGTACTCGTCGTCGAGCGAGGGGAAGAGGGACATAAATTCCCCATCCAAAAGCCAGTCTATTACGCATCGGAGGTCCTTACACCATGCAAATCACGATACCCTCACTACCAAAAGATAGCTTACATGGTCTTTATGGCATCCCAAAAACTCCGACACTATTTTCAAGAGTGTTCGATCATGGTGGCATCCGAAGTACCACTTAACGACATTATAAATAACAGGGACGCCACTGGCCGCATAGCTAAATGGGCCATTGATCTCTTATCATTCAAAATAACATACAAGCCATGTTGAGGTATTAAATCTCAGGTGCTGGCCGACTTCGTCGCCAAGCGGATGGAAGCCGAGCTCCCTAAAGAGTTCAGTTCATACTCCAACTAGATCATGTACTTCACGGCTCTAAAATGCTATCGGACTAGGGGTTGGCGTCATCTTGACATCCCCTATGGGGGACATAGTTCGCTATGTGTTGCAAATCATGTATATGAACTCCAATAATGCAGCCGAATACGAAGCGCTACTACATGGTCTCTGCATGGCTGTCTCCATGGGTATACAACGCCTAGAGGTGCGCGGCGACTCAAACCTCGCAATATCTCAGGTAAAAGGAGAGTTCGATGCAAAAGATGCAAAAATGGCTGCATATCGAAACGCCGTATTAAAAATATCGGCTCGGTTCGAGGGGCTTGAATTTCATCATGTCGCTCGAGACAGTAACCAGGCAGCCGACATCCTCACTCGCACGGTCATCAAGCGCGACCTCGTCCTGCCTAATAACTTTTTGTAAAGGCTCTTTAAGCCATCTGTGGCATGGCAGGACAACAGTGGATATGCCAGTATGGACCTGGACACCTGGTCACGCCCCCAGCAGCCGAACACAATACAGATATCATCGGGGGTTCGGATGCCGAAATAACACCCTCTACTCATGAGATCATGGTCGCTATTGCTCCATGGACCGAACCCTTCCTGGCCAACCTTAATAGGCAGGAGCTTCCTGATGATCAAAATGAGGCCCGTCACATAGTTCGGCATTCTAAAGCCTACAAAAGTTCATGAAGGTGAATTGTACAAGAAAAGCGCCACCAGAGTTCTCCAAAGGTGCATCTCCGAAGAGGAGGGATTGCAACTCTTGGCTGAAATACATGCTGGTCTGGGCGGCCATCACGCCGCAGCTCGGGCCCTCGTAAGCAAAGCCTTCCGGACAGGTTTTTTCTGGTCACCGGCCCGATCAGACGAACAATCCCTTGTCCAACATTGTGTGGGATGTCAACTTTTCGCCAATCAAATTCATATGACTCCCACTGCCTTAAGAACAATCCCCATCACTTGGCCCTTTGCGGTATGGAAGGGCTTACTGGTAAGAATAAATTAAGTTATGGTGCATGCTAAATTCAAGCACAGAACCAGTATCGTAAGAATAAATAGGCTTACTAGTAAATTTACCTCGAAGACTAGACTACTTATATCTGTACGAGATGCATGGAATGACCCTACCTATCTTGGGCTAACTTCCTGACCAACTGAAGCTGATAAGTACCGACTACAAGCCAGAGAGTTGAGGATATAGACCACAAAATTTTAGGTCATGTCATAATCCAATGGTGTGCTCTAATTTTATAGGCGTGAACTTCTCCAGTGAATCAGGTACAGGACTGGTTTCATTCAACAAATAGTATTTTTTTAGACAAAGCCGTCATGGTACACTTTATTTCAACTTAAACAAAGATACATCATTCATTACATCCGAGACGTTGAAACTAGGAGGGTCGTCATCCCGTAATATAGAAGAATTTGGTTCAAAAGCAAATCGAGCTAAATTGTGTGCCACACAGTTTGCCTCCCAGTCCCGTGGGACATTGTTGCAAGGAAGTATCGCCAATCCGATAGGCTATCTGTAAGCAATCAGTAGCAAGAATCGCGATGTATGGACTCCAAACCTAAATAATTTCATTGATCGCTTGAGTTAGTTCCAAAGAATCAGTTTCGATGATCACCGGAACACAGCCAAGGTCCTCCACCATTTTCAAACCTTTCTGCAGTGAAATTGCCTATGCTATCACAGCGTCCAGCAGGTTTTGGAGTGGCCAGCAAGCACCAGCTACACAACCTCTCTCCTCTATCGTTACGAATCACAACACCCATGCTTCCCAATTCATTAGCAAAAAATGAAGCATCAATATTCATAGTTAGTTTCTTTGGTGGACTCAGAACCTCTTACCCAATAATTTTACGGCTGATCTTCATGCGATGAACGATACCCTGCTGACAAGGTACAAATAATACTCTCTTCGCCCCTAGAATAAGTGTCGTTGATTAAGTACAACTTTGTACTAAATTAGCGGCACTTATTTTGGTACGGAGGGAGTAAGTGCTAGAAAAACATCATATAAACACAACACCCCTTATTTAACATGGGGAGTATTGTAATCAGGGTAATTATAGATGAGTTACCTACAGTGTAAATAAACTAATTATGGTATGTTTTCTGCCGGTAATTCATATTACCGGTTAGAGTAAATAGAACAATAGGTAGCAACAATGGGGAGTGGGGACAAAAATCACCACTAGAGAGTCATTGTTTCTTAAAATGGGACAACATGCTTCGAGGAGCCGCGCGCGATCGCCTGCATCCTGGGCGGAGCTCAAGCCCCAGCCTCTCAACGCATCTTCAAGCAGTTCGCCCGCGAAGTGAATGCAGTCCTCCCCAAGCTTGAAGCCACGCGCCCCCTCAGGTGGTCGGCGTGCGCCATCACGTTCAGCTCAGTGGATCAGCTCAAGTGCGCGGCCACAGCCGGAGTCCTCCCAATGCTTTGCTCCCTAGTCATCAGCAACGTGCAAGTCACCAGGACCTTCATCGATGGCGGGGTAGGGCTCAACGTCCTGTCCGTAGAGACATTCAACAATCTCCAAGTGCCTTACAATCAGCTTCAGCCAACCAAGCCTTTCTCCGGAGTCACCGACGGCTCCACAGTTCCAATTGGGCAGGTCCGCCTCCCTGTCACCTTCGGGGCACGCAACAACTACCGCACCGAGCTCATCAACTTCGACGTCGCCCACATTCGCCTGCCATACAACGCCATCCTCGGGTACCACGCTCCCGCCAAGTTCATGGTCGTGACTCATCATGGCTACAACGTCCTCAAGATGCCAGGAAGTGGCGGAGTCATCACGGTGCCTTGTGAAGAAAGAGACGTAGTGTGCTCCCTGGAACGAGCTTTTCAGGCTGCATCACTTGAGGACCCAGATCGCGGGAGCGGGAGGCTCCCTGAGACCGCCCCCAAGAAGAAGAAGACATCGCCAGGCCCGACCCCTCAGGAGGCAGGCCCTTCAGGGTCTGCGCCTGCTCAGGGGGCACCTCCTTCTGTCACGTAGGAAGGCGCGCTCGGCGCCCTCCTCAAGCAGGGCTCGGGGGCTCCCTCCTAGAGGGCCACTGACCTTGCTAAGGTCACGAGGGAGGCGCTTGGGCACCACTTGGAGGCGTGTTTCAAAACACATTTCCCTCAGGAAGGAACAAGGCAAGGAGGGCCAAACCCTCAGGAGTTCGTCAGTCAAATCACGCAGGAGTTGCAGGAGTCAAGAGTCATGAGTGGCAGTCGCCGCTTACCCACCGCAGCTCCCCATCCAGGCGAGGATGGTGGGCTGCGCATCTGCATCGACACCCGGCTCAACCGAGCCGCCTCTCAGGAGCGCTTCTGGCCCTCACGCGTGGGGCGCTGCGAAAGCCCGCCCCACAGCTACGTTCGCATGCCCTACGGTTTGCCGAACGCGGCTGCTGTGCCCCAGCGCCTCATGAGGAGCATCCTGGAGGCTCAGGAGGTCAGGCATTCCGCAGTCCTTGCAGAGATGGAGATGGTTCGCGAGGAGCCACCAGCGCCACCGGAGCCTCCCGAGGCTCCTGGGCCTGGGGGCTCGTGAAGATCGGCTCCCGCAGCCTGCCACGTCTGCTACTTCAACACCCCTTCGTCGTCAACACTATCAGGTGACATCTTTCAAGTTTCGTTTCCAGCTGGGAGTGCCCTTAGGGCTACATCATTCCCAGGCCGCGTGGGTCCGTCCCTGCGGCGTGTATCCCTTTTGTTCATGTTTCTAGCTTACCTTGTTGGGGGCGCCCCTCGGGCTTCATCATCCCCAAGTCGCTTGGGTCAGACCCAGCGGCGTGTACCCCTCTTGCGTTTATTTTCGGGCCATGCATTCGACCCATCATGCTTGTTATTTGATACATGTCCGCGGCACCTCTTCTTCCTTCATGTCGGCTGCTTGCACGTTAAAGGGGGGGGGGGTACCTGAGCATCATGACTCAGGGCTCCTACCGGCTCTCCACCCCTCACCCTCTGGCTTTGTCCACGGCATCGCGCCCTGGCAAACCAGCGAGACTGAGACTCGCTCGAGGGCCAGGACACGAGGATGTAGAGCATTGACATCTAACCAAGCTTGCGCGTTAAAGGGGGGGTACCTGAGCATCGCGACTCAGGGCTCCTACCGGCTCTCTAGCCCTCACCCTCTAGCTTTGTCCATGGCATCGCGCCCTGGCAAGCCAGCGACGTCTGAGACTCGCTCGAGGGCCGAGACCCGAGGACGTAGAGCGTCAATTTGTAGGAACACATCACAAGTTAAGGCCTAGTGCCAGGCGCAACCCTCCTTGAGGTAGGGCCCCGTGAGTTCCGCGCTGGCTCACGGGTGCCCGGATACGCCTCGTCAGGCCTTTAGTGCCTCGTCGCCTCTCCAAAGCAACTAACGGCTAACCGACGCTTGCCATAGCAGACTTTTGCTCTTTTTGTGGTGGGCCTGCAGGATCCCTTCAAGGAGCAGCGCCAGGCGAGGCCCTCACGGCATCCTCTTCACTCTCGTCCAAGTGAACCACTTGCACGTTAAATGGGGGGTACCTGAGCATCGCGACTCTGGGCCCCTACTGGCTCTCCAGCCCTCACCCTCTGGCTTTGTCCGCGGCATCGCGACCTGCCAAACCGGCGATGGCTGAGACCCGCTCGAGGGCCGGGACCCGAGGACGTAGAGCCGAAAGGGTAGCAGAGGCGAGAGGGAAGAGGCACGCGGGGACCTCACCAGGCAACCCCTCGCCGGCCAATGCGTGGACCTAGCGCCGCACCAAGAAGCGTCTCCTGACTCCCGAGATAAGTCACCCTCCGGAAACACTAGCTATCATAGCACCGTCACCGCATCCAATGCAATTCCGTGCTAGCAACGTCGCGTTCCTTTCTCACTGAACGATGGCTGCTTGAGCGCTAAAGGGGACCTCCTGAGCATCGCAACTCAGGGGCTCTTACCGGACCCCCGGCTGCTCACCTCCTGGCCTTGACCACGGCATCGCGACCTGGCATACCAGCGACGACTGAAGCCGCCTTGGGACCGGGACCTGTTGGTGCAGAGCACCAAGCCCTCGCGAGGTTCGAAAGGAAGAAACTAAGCTAAGACGGAATAAGCATCTCGCACCACTTCACGATAACGATCATATTGACAAAAGGAGCTACAGACACCTTACAAGCCCCCACGGGGTGTGTTCTTGGCTCCTCGCAGGGACAAAAGACGCTTATCCTAAGGAGTCCTAACTACAGGAACCATCGCGACAGACGCCATCATCAATAGTGGGCTGTCAGGCACCGCGCCAACCTCATCCAGATCAGAGACGGTGGTGGCCTAACGAGCCCGTCCTGCTCCGAGAGCGGCGCAAGTTCGGGGGCTCGTAGCTGTCGTCGCTCGTCTCCGGAGTCGCGAAGAGCTCGGTGGAGTCGATGGATCCTCCGGCACCCCTGCCGCTTGAGGAGCTGCTGCAAGAACGTGCGACGGCAGGCCCAGTCCCTGCCGCTCCAGAGCTTCTGCCGCTGCCTCTGGGACAGCACTCCAGCTGACGCCCATCTTCGTCGAAGACCTTGAAGAGCATCATGGAAGCGCCATCGAACTCCAGGTGTATCACGAGGGCACCCCTCATCCTGCAAACCCGGGCAATCTCGCCCCAGCCCCGGGTCATGAAGACCTTACCTGGAGCGACGACCTCGACATCCACATCGGTCGCAGGAGCCTGGCAGTCGGCGTGCTGCAGCCAGAGCCTGAAAGGCCCCCTTGGCGAGATCTCTAAGGTGAAGGATGGAGGAAGGCGAATCCAAGATCGAGGAGGCATGGCAGCATGGAGCACAAACTCTCGGGAGGAGCCCTCGGCGTGAACTCCAGGAGGGACAACACGCACCGCCGTGACCCGCCGGCGCCGACGGCGGTGTCGTCCATGGAGCTCGACATCAGCTCCTACAGGGCCCTCAAGGTGGGCGTACAAGGGCAGCGGAAACCCTGGTGGCGGCCGCTCGCACCAAGGCCTCGACACCTCCTGCCGCGCGCCCTCATCTCGGCGGCGGAGGACCAACCGCTTCTTCGGCGGGAGTGGGTCAGGACCCTCTCAGGGGGGCTTTCCCTTCTCTTCTGCGGAGAAACGGCGGATGGGTGCCATCAGCTTAAGACGGAGCAATGGCAAAAATGCAGAAGAGGAGGAGTAGAAGAGGAAGATGGACTGGAATGGCTCGCGCCATTCCGTACTTATAGCCGGAGGAGGCCAACCGTCGGCTTCCACGATCGCAGGTAATCATGACCCATTTTTGCATGCAGGGACTTGTCAGTTCGTGCAGTTGCCGAGGCGCCATGGGGGAGCGGAGCCGCCCACGTCCAACCAACCGCCATGCGGCGCCCGAGGACACAGGCTGTTAGGGCCCGCGGGGCTTCGCACTTGCCCCTTCGCCTCTCTACTCAGTCAAGTTCGGGCGCGCCTTGGGCCCGGGGGCTACTGTCGGTGTTCTGGGAACGGGGTCCCCAGACTTGCCTACCTGCGGCCTACGGCGTGGCTCAAGGGGCGGCCCAGCATGGCCCATCTTCATCAGCACGAGCTCAAGACCCTCGCGAGGGGCCAAGCCTCGTGGGGCGGACGACAGGAGGCTTCCTCAGGAGCGGCCTCGTCAGGCTGGCTCGCGAGGAGGCGGAGAGATCAAGGCGGGGTACCTCACGAGGTGCCCATGACGCAAGCCATGACGACCAAGGGTGCCAGGCGGGCGCCAGGTCGCGCAGTGTCCTCCCTTTCCTCTTTGGTGCAAAGGGAGCAAGCACAGGCGAGAGCATCAAGCAAAGGCATCCATTTCGGTGCAACAAGACCAAGACCAGCAGAACGGCAGGATGGAGGTCATCGTGGAGCCCAAGCCGGCGTCACCACCAGAGCCTTTGGTAGGCGAGGACCAACTTTAGTCAGGATAAGTGTACTAGATGTTCCCCTTCAAAATGGCCAATTGTTGGCGCCCTTCCCGCTCAATATTTGGGAAGAGGCCCAGGGCCTTTGCCTATAAATAGGACTAGCCACCACAAGGTAGAGGCATCCGGTCATCACCAGGAAACCAGTAGAGAGAGCGACTGAACTCCCCCTAGAGGTTCATCGCACCAGCCAAGAATAGACCCTCGCGAGGTTGTTCTTCCTTGTATTGTTCATCATCAGCCCAAGAGGCAATCCACCACACCACACACTAGAGTAGGGTATTACACCACAATGGTGGCCTGAACCAGTATAAACTCTGTGTCTCTTGTGTTGTTCCTTTGATTGCTTAGATCATAGCGAGGCGGTGAGGTGCGGGTAGGCAGAGGGCGAAATCTCTGCGCGCACCCCAGTGTTCGAATCTAGAGGGTCTGCCGGAACCCGAAATCCGACAAATACAATGTCAACTACATGTTCATGCAAAAAGCAATATGACAAAAGTAATGTGTGTCATATGAACGGAACGGTGGAAAGTTGCATGGCAATATATCTCGGAATGGCTATGGAAATGCCATGATAGGTAGGTATGGTGGCTGTTTTGAGGAAGGTATATGGTGGGTGTATGATACCGGCGAAAAGTGTGCGGTATTAGAGAGGCTAGCAATGGTGGAAGGGTGAGAGTGCGTATAATCCATGGACTCAACATTAATCAAAAGAACTCATGCACTTGTTGCAAAAATTTAGAAGTCATCAAAAACCAAAGCATTAAACACATACTCCTAGGGGGATAGATTGGTAGGAAAAGACCATCGCTCGTCCCCGACTGCCACTCATAAGGAAGACAATCAATAAATAAAATTGTGCTCCGACTTCATCACAAAGCGGTTCACCATACGTGCATGCTACGGGAATCACAAACTTTAACACAAGCATTCTTTAAATTCATGATCACCCCAACTAATATTGCTCTGATATTATCACCTCCATATCTCAAAACAATTATCAAGCATCAAACTTATCTTAGTATTCAATTCACTCAAAAGAAAGTTTCACATATCTTGAATACCAAGTATATTAACATTAAGCAAATTACCATGCTATTAACGAAACTCAAAATAATCTAAGAAGCATGAGAGATCAATAGTTTATTTAAAACAAATCCACCACTGTGCTCTAAAAGATCTAAGTGCAGCACTAGAGCAAAAACATTATTACGCTCAAAAGATATAAGTGAAGCGCTATGAGCAAAACTATCAAGCTCAAAAGATTTAAGTGAAGCACATAGAGTATTCTAGCAAATTCCAAATCATGTATGACTCTCTCAAAAGGTGTGTACAACAAGGATGATTGTGGCAAACTAACAAGCAAAGACGCAAATAATAAAAACGCTCCAAGCAAAACACATATCATGTGGTGAACAAAAATATAGCTCCAAGTAAATTACCGATGGACGTAGACGAAAGAGGGGATGCCTTCCGGGGCATCCCCAAGCTTTGACTTTTTGGTGTCCTTGGATTATCTTGGGGGTGACATGGGCATCCCCAAGCTTAGGCTCTTTCCACTCTTTGTTCTATAATCCATCAAAAGAATTCACCCAAAACTTGAAAACTTCACAACACAAAACTCAATAGAAATCTCGTGAGCTCCGTTACTGAAAGAAAATAAAAGACTACTTCAAGGTACTGTAATGAACTCATTCTTTATTTATATTGGTGTTAAACCTAATGTATTCCAACTTCCTTATGGTTTATAAACTAATTTATTAGCCATAGATGCATTGAAATAAGCAAACAACACACGAAAAACAGAATCTGTCAAAAACAGAACAGTCTGTAGCAATCTGTAACTAACGTAAACTTCTGGAACTCAAAAATTATACCAAAATAGTACGTACTGTACAATTTGTTTATTAATCATCAGCAAAAAGAATCAATGCAGAAGCACGTTCCTGTGATTTATTGAAGTTTTTCTCGTGAGCGCAAAGTTTCTATTTTTCAGCAGAATCAAATCAACTATTATCATAGCTTATCCTATAGGTTCTACTTGGCACAAACACTAATTAAAACATAAAACCACATCTAAACAGAAAGTAGAAACAAAATTTAACACTAAACAGGAACTAAAACAAAGAACACAAAATAAAATTGGGTTGCCTCCCAACAAGCGCTATCGTTTAATGCCCCTAGCTAGGCATAAAAGCGAAGATAGATCTAAGTTTTGCCATCTTTGGTAGGCAATCCATAAGTGGCTCTCATGATAGATTCATATGGTAATTTTATTTTATTTCTAGGGAAGTGTTCCATACCCTTTCTCAAGGGATATTGGTATCTAATATTCCCTTCCTTCATATCAATAATCACACCAATCGTTCTAAGGAAAGGTCTACCAAGAATAATAGGACATGAAAGATTGCAATCGATATCAAGAACGATAAAATCTACGGGCACATAATTCCTATTGGCAACAATAAGAACATCATTAATTCTTCCCATAGGCTTTTTAATGGTGGAATCCACAAGATGCAAGTTTAGAGAGCAATCTTCAAAGTCACGGAAATCTAGCAAATCACACAAAGTTTTGGGAATAGTGGAGACACTAGCACCCAAATCACACAAGGCATGAAACTCATAATCTTTAATTTTAATTTTGATAGTAGGTTCCCACACATCATAGAATTTCCTAGGGATAGAAACTTTCAACTCAAGTTTTTCTTCGTAAGATTGCATCAAGGCATCAATAATGTGTTCAGTAAAGGCCTTATTTTGACTATAAGCATGAGGAGAATCTAGCATGGATTGCAACAAGGAAATACAACCAATCAAAGAGTAATTTTCATAATTAAATTCCTTGAGATCCAAAATAGTGGGTTTAGCAACATCAAGATTTTTATTTCTTTCAATCCCACTTTCAGCAATTTCATCATCAAGATCTAGAAACTCAGAATTCTTAGGACGCCTTCTAGGTAAAGGAAGATCATATTCAGTTTCATCAAGATTCATATTGCAAAACAAGGATTTTATAGGGGACACATCAATAACTTTTAGATCTTCATCTTGATTTTCATAGAAATCGGAAGAACATGCTTTAATAAAGGCATCTTTGGAAGCACGCATCCTAGCGGTTCTTTCCTTGCACTCATCAATGGAAATTCTCATAGCTTTGAGAGACTCATTGATATCATGCTTAGGAGGAATAGATCTAAGGTTTAAAGAATCAATTTCAAGAGAATTCTATCAACGTTCCTAGCCAAATCATCAACTTTAAGCAATTTTTCTTCAAGTAAAGCATTAAAATTCTTTTGTGAATTCATAATCTCTTTAACACTACTCTCAAATTCAGAGGGCATCTTATTAAAATTTCCATAAGAGTTGTTGTAGGAATTTCCATAATTATTAGAAGGATTACTAGGATAAGGCCTAGGATTAAAATTCCCTCTACCCGTTATTTCCAAAACTATTCCTTCCAACAAAATTCACATCCATAGATTCATTATTATTCTCAATCAAAGTAGATAAAGGCATATCATTGGGATCAAGAGAAGTATTTTTAGTAGAAAACATCTTCATAAGTTCATCCATCTTTTCACTCAAAACATTGATTTCCTCTATAGCATGCACTTTTTTACTAGAAGTTCTTTCGGTATGCCATTGAGAATAATTAGCCACAATATTGTCAAGCAATTTTGTAGCATCTCCTAACGTAATTTCCATAAGCGTGCCTCCCGCGGCCGAGTCTAAAAGATTTCTAGAAGCAAAATTTAATCCGGCATAAAAGATTTGTATGATCATCCATAAATTCAAACCATGAGTAGGGCAATTGCGAAGCATCAAATTCATTCTTTCCCAAGATTGGGCAACATGCTCATGATCAAGTTGTTTAAAATTCATAATATCGTTCCTAAGAGTGATGATCTTAGCGGGAGGAAAATATTTAGAGATAAAAGCATCTTTGCACTTATTCCAAGAATCAATACTATTTTTAGGCAAAGATGAAAACCAAATTTTAGCACGATCTCTAAGTGAAAACGGAAATAACTTTAATTTGACAATATTGTTATCCGTATCTTTCTTCTTTTGCATATCACACAAATCAACAAAATTGTTTAGATGAGTAGCGGCATTTTCACTAGGAAGGCCGGCGAATTGATCTTTCATAACAAGATTCAGCAAAGCAGTATTGATTTCACAAGACTCGTCATTATTAAGAGGAGCAATCGGAGTACTAAGAAAATCATTATTATTTGTATTCGAGAAACCACACAATTTGGTATTATCTTGTGCCATGGCAACAAGTAATCCAACACACAAGCAAAGGCAAATGAGAAAAAGGCAAAAGAGAAAGAGAGGAGGAGATTGGGAAAGAGAGGGCGAATAAACGGCAAGGGTGAAGTGGGGGAGAGGAAAACGAGAGGCAAATAATGTAATGCGAGAGATAGGGATTGTGATGGGTACTTGGTATGGTTGACTTTTGCGCAAGCTCCCCGGCAACGGTGCCAGAAATTCTTCTTGCTACCTCTTGAGCATTGCGTTGGATTTCCCCGAAGAGGAGAGGATGATGCAGTAAAGTAGCGTAAGTATTTCCCTCAGTTTTTGAGAACCAAGGTATCAATCCAGTAGGAGATCATGCACGAGTCCCTCGTACCTACACAAAACGATAGCTACTCGCAACCAACGCGATTAGGGGTTGTCAATCCCTTCACGGTCACTTACGAGGGTGAGATCTGATAGAGATGATAAATAATATTTTTGGTATTTTTGATATAGAGATGCAAAGTAAAAAGTAAAAGGCAAAGTAAAAACAAGGCAAGTAAATAAAGTAATGGAGATTGATATGATAAGAATAGACCTGGGGGCCATAGGTTTCACTAGTGGCTTCTCTCAAGAGCATAAGTATTCTACGGTGGGTGAACAAATTACTGTTGAACAATTGATAGAAAAGCGAATAACTATGAGATTATCTAGGTATGATCATGTATATAGGCATCACGTCCAAGACAAGTAGATCGAAACGATTCTGCATCTACTACTATTACTCCACTCATCGACCGCTATCCAGCATGCATCTAGAGTATTAAGTAAAACAGAGTAACGCCTTAAGCAAGATGACATGATGTAGAGGGATAAATTCATGCAATATGATAAAAAACCCATCTTGTTATCCTCGATGGCAACAATACAATATGTGCCTTGCAACCCTTTCTGTCACTAGGTAAGGATGCCGCAAGATTGAACCCAAAGCTAAACACTTCTCCCATTGCAAGAACTACCAATCTAGTTGGCCAAACCAAACGGATAATTCGAAGAGACTTGTAAAGATAACTCAATCATACATAAAAGAATTCAGAGAAGAATCAAATATTGTTCATAGATAAGCTGGATCATAAACCCACAATTCATCGGTCTCAACAAACACACCGCAAAAAGAAGATTACATCAAATAGATCTCCACAAGAGAGGGGAGAACATTGTATTGAGATCCAAAAAGAGAGAAGAAGCCATCTAGCTAATAACTATGGACCCGAAGGTCTGAACTAAACTACTCACACTTCATCGGAGAGGCTATGGTGTTGATGTAGAAGCCCTCCATGGTAGATGCCCTCTCCGGTGGAGCTCCGGAACAGGCCCCAAGATGGGATCTCGCAGATACAGAAGGTTGCGGCGGTGGAATTAGATTTTTTGGCTCCGTATCTGATCTGACGGGGGTACGTAGGTATATATAGGAGGAAGGAGTACGTCGGTGGAGCAGCAGGGGGGCCATGAGGCAGGGGGCGCGCCTAGGGGGTGCGCCCTCCACGCTCGTGACCTCCACGGCTGTTCCTTGGAGCAGGGTCCAAGTCTCCTAGATCAAGTTCGGTGAGAAAATCACGTTCCTGAAGGTTTTATTCCGTTTGGACTCCGTTTGATATTATGTTTCTTAGAAATACTGAAATAGGCAAAAAATAGCAATTCTGGGCTGGGCCTCCAGTTAATAGGTTAGTCCCAAAATAATATAAAAGTGGAAAATAAAGCCCAATATAGTCCAAAACAGTACACAAAGTAGCATGGAGTAATCAAAAATTATAGATACGTTGGAGACGTATCAATGACCCGCCGAAATCTTTAGGATTCCTCCGCATTAACGAAGGGTCGTTTCCCGGTCAGGCACACACGCGCCCCGAATTGTGGTGAGCGCGGTGCCCCTAGGGGCTATATAGTAGCCCCACTGTCAAACTCCTATGGCTAAGTTAAAGTGATAAATCATTATAGTCTGGTTGCCTAGTTCGCTGCGCTATCACCTCCTTAATAGGACCAAGATGTTGGATCAAGTGTGAAAATGCGCCTTCTGCGAACACCCCCGCATTATATGCGTGGGGGCTGAAGCCGAAGACTGCCATCTTTCAGGTTATATACACATATACATTAACGGCCACACAGGAGGTATTCTAATTCTTGAAAGCACAAGTATAAAAAGCTTATATATTCTATTGAAACATTGTTTTACAATAATACACGTTATTCGAATATAACATCCTTCGAGCACTGTGTCTCTATTAAACGAGCGCCCTGCAGAACTTCCTGAAAATATTGCTCGGCGGGTACTCGGCTTTCGTCCAAATCTTGGGATGCAACAGCACTGGCCTCCATCTCCGCCCAGTATGTCTTGACACGGGCAAGAGCCATCTGTGCACCCTCTATGCATGCCGACCTCTTCATTGCATTAATATGCGGCACCGCACCAAGGAACTGTTGCACCAAGCTAAAATAACTCTTCGGCTCGGGCCTTTTCGGCCATAGATGACTCATGACATGCTTCATGGCGAGTCCGGATAACCTATTTAGCTCCTCCCATGCGGCCAAACGATCGGATACTGAAAGTGGGCGCTCTGGATTGTGGAACTGCGACCAAAAAAGCTTTTCCACTTCATGGTCATTTTGATCGCGGAAGTGTTCGGTCGCGTCCGCGGCACTCGCTGCCAAGTCCAGATAAGTGTTCGCTGCACTCCACTTCCGGTCCAACGGAGCATACTTAGGATCCCCGAACTTCATCCGCGGCATATAGGGCTTTCCAGCCATGATATCTCCGGCCTGACGTAGCTCCTCCTTCATAGCTCTCATCGCAGAGCGAGTATCCTTGGCCTCGGTAGTGACGTTCTCTAGGTCCTTCTGTGCCACCCGATCTTCTTTTTCAAGAAGCTCACAGCGGTCGGCAGCATTCTTCAACTTTACAGCCATCTCAGCCATTTCCTTCTTGCTTTGGCAGTGAGTAGCCTGTTCGGCTTTCAGCTCTTCAGCCGCCTTTAAGGCAGCCGCGTCGCTTTTCCTGGCCTCCTCCTTGGCTCGGGCAAGTTCCGCCCGAAGGTTCTCCATGGCAACGGCACCATCTGCATCAAGCACACATGTTGTAAGGTACGGACATCAAGCTCCTCTTACCATGTGTCTTCGGAGAAATTACATACCTTGTGCCTCGTCCAGCCGCTTGTTGACAAGCGCGATGTTGGCATCTACCACGTCAAGTTGCCGCTTTAGTTCGGCAAATTCATCAGTCCAGCTAGCCACCGGACACTTCGCCACCTACATAGGAAAGGCGACATATCATACCTGGGATTACGATCCTTGGCGCGCTGTCATTTTGACAACAAACCGAGTCTCAGGGGCTACTATCTATACAGGGCGCATTTTATATATGCGGATCTGTCAAAAGGTACATCATTTCGCGTACCTCAAAACCTGTCAGTAAACTCCTGACGACCTCGTACAACCCGCTCTCCGCGGATGAAATCCTTTCAATCACCATATCCATCAACGCATGGTGTTCTTCTGAGATAGACGCTCGCCCGAGCAGATCCTTCAGCTCCTCTGACCATGCACCGGACGGTGCTGGACTCGTCCAATGGCCTTCTTCGAAGGCCGGACACGGAGGGCCTTGGGGTGCCCTACGACTGCCTTCCGGCCCTGCCGGATTTGGAGAAACCCTCCGTGACGACACATCGGGGTCGCCTGCCTCGCACAGCGGTACGGCAGGGAGAGGCGTTCCACTCTCCATCATCTCCGGACGAAGATCCCCTGAAGATGAGCTCTGCTGAGAAGGGCTGAGATCCAAACTACAAGGTAAAACTTCGGTTATCTTCCTCAGAATTAAAACCGGGATGTCTCTCATTTTAAAACCTCCCTCTTTACTTACGGCTCGGTGGAGAGCTGATCCCCTTGGGGCGCAATGCGATCGGGGCACCCCCCGGCGCCGGACCCTCTGACAAAGATTTCTTCCCCCGCTTTGAGGTTGTAGCCTCCGGGTCTTCAGAGACGGTCCTCTTCTTCCCCTGGTTAGAGGAATTCTCGATTCCTCCTTTCCTGACAGCCTCCTTCGGGGAGGCGGTAGCTTCCTTGTTCCCCTCTTCACCTTCTTCCAAAGGCACAACCTCCAGCATCCTGGTTAACACGGGATCCGGCGTGGTCTCGGGGTGGGGGCCGGACACCTGATTAGCTTTGCTTTCTCTATCCTCTCCTGTTTAAGGGACAACTCTTTTAAGGGCGATTTTGTGATAAATATACGGATAGCGAGTCTGGGTACAACGCTACTTACTTGAGTATCCGGGCGATTGCAGCTCAGACCTGCGTCCTCGGACGAGTCCGGACACATTGCTTGTGATCCGAAGAAAATTTGTACATCTCCACGGGTGTCGCGCCCATAAAATGTTGGAGGGCTCGCGGTCCTTCCGGATTAAACTCCCACAGGTGGAGGGGGCGGCGTTTGCAGGGCAGGATGCGGCGAATCAACATAACCTGCATCACTACGGCCAGATTGATATTGTTGGGTTTCGTAGTAATTTCAAAAATTTTCCTACGCGCACACAGGATCATGTGATGCATAGCAACGAGAGGGGAGTGTTGTCTACGTACCCAACGCAGACCGACTGCGGAAGCGATGACACGACGTAGAGGAAGTAGTCGTACGTCTTCACGATCCAACCGATCAAGCACCGAAACTACGGCACCTCCGAGTTCGAGCACACGTTCAGCTCGATGACGATCCCCGGACTCCGATCCAGCAAAGTGTCGGGGAAGAGTTTCGTCAGCACGACGGCGTGGTGACGATCTTGACGAACTACAGCAGCAGGGCTTCGCCTAAACTCCGCTACAGTATTATCGAGGAATATGGTGGCAGGGGGCACCGCACACGGCTAAGGAATCGATCACGTGGATCAACTTGTGTCAACTTGTGTGTTTAGAGGTGCCCCTTCCTCCGTATATAAAGGAGCCAAGGGGGGGAGGAGGCGCCGGCCAGGAGGAGGTGGCGCAGGAGGAGTCCTACTCCTACCGGGAGTAGGACTCCCCCCCCCCCAATCCTATTCCAACTAGGATTCCCAAGGGGGAAAGAGGGAGAGGGGTGGCCGGCCACCTCTCCTAGTCCTAATAGGACTAGGGGAAGGGGGGAGGCGCGCAGCCCCCTTGGGCTGCCCCTTTCTCCTTTCCACTAAGGCCCATGGTGGCCCATATGGCTCCCGGGGGGTTCCGGTAACCTCCCGGTAACCCGGTAAAATCCCGATTTTACCCGGAACACTTCCGATGTCCAAACATAGACTTCCAATATATCAATCTTTATGTCTCGACCATTTCGAGACTCCTCGTCATGTCCGTGATCACATCCGGGACTCCGAACAACCTTCGGTACATCAAAATGCATAAACTCATAATATAACTGTCATCGTAACCTTAAGCGTGCGGACCCTACGGGTTCGAGAACAATGTAGACATGACCGAGACACGTCTCCGGTCAATAACCAATAGCGGGACCTGGATGCCCATATTGGCTCCTACATATTCTACGAAGATCTTTATCGGTCAGACCGCATAACAACATACGTTGTTCCCTTTGTCATCGGTATGTTACTTGCCCGAGATTTGATCGTCGGTATCCAATACCTAGTTCAATCTCGTTACCGGCAAGTCTCTTTACTCGTTCCGTAATACATCATCTCACAACTAACATATTAGTTGTAATGCTTGCAAGGCTTATGTGATGTGTATTACCGAGAGGGCCCAGAGATACCTCTCCGACAATCCGAGTGACAAATCCTAATCTCGAAATACGCCAACCCAACATCGACCATTGGAGACACCTGTAGTACTCCTTTATAATCACCCAGTTACGTTGTGATGTTCGGTAGTACCCAAAGCGTTCCTCCGGTAAACGGGAGTTGCATAATCTCATAGTCATAGGAACATGTATAAGTCATGAAGAAAGCAATAGCAACATACTAAACGATCAGGTGCTAGGCTAATGGAATGGGTCATGTCAATCAGATCATTCAACTAATGATGTGACCTCGTTACTCAAATAACAACTCATTGTTCATGGTCAGGAAACATAACCATCTTTGATTAACGAGCTAGTCAAGTAGAGGCATACTAGTGACACTTTGTTTGTCTATGTATTCACACATGTATTATGTTTCCGGTTAATACAATTCTAGCATGAATAATAAACATTTATCATGAAATAAGGAAATAAATAATAACTTTATTATTGCCTCTAGGGCATATTTCCTTCAGTCTCCCACTTGCACTAGAGTCAATAATCTAGTTCACATCGCCATGTGATTTAACAGCAATAGTTCACATCACCATGTGATTAACACCCATAGTTCACATCGATATGTGATCAACACCCAAAGGGTTTTACTAGATTCAGTCTTCTAGTTCACATCGCTATGTGATTAACACCCAAGGAGTACTAAGGTGCGATCATGTTTTGCTTGTGAGAGAATCTTAGTCAACGGGTCTGTCACATTCAGATCCGTAAGTATTTTGCAAATATTTATGTCAACAATGCTCTGCACGGAGCTACTCTAGCTAATTGCTCCCACTTTCAATATGTATCCAGGTTGAGACTTAGTGTAACTTTTACAACAAACTCTTTTATCACCTCCATAATCGAGAAACATCTCCTTAGTCCTTACTAAGGATATTCTTGACCAATGTCCAGTGATCTACTCCTAGATCACTATTGTACTCTCTTGCCAAATTCAGAGTAAGGTATACAATAGGTCTGGTACATAGCATAGCATACTTTATAGAACCTATGACTGAGGCACAGGGAATGACTTTTCATTTTTTCTATTTTCTGCTGTGGTCGGGATTTGAGTCTTACTCAATTTCATACCTTTGCAACACAGGCAAGAACTCTTTCTTTGACTGTTCCATTTTGAACTATTTCAAAATCTTGCCAAGGTATGTACTCAATGAAAATCTTATCAAGCGTCTTGATCTATCTCAATAGATCTTGATGCTTAATATGTAAGTAGCTTTTACTGAGGTCTTTTCCTTTTAAAGAACTCCTTTAAAACACTCCTTTAAGCTTTGCAGAAAAATTCTACATCATTTCTGATCAACAATATGTCACTCACATATACTAATCAGAAAGGCTGTAGTGCTCCCACTCACTTTATTGTAAATACAGGCTTCTCAAAAAGTCTGTATAAAACCATATGCTTTGATCAACTCATCAAAGCGTATATTCCAACTCCGAGAGGCTTGCACCAGTCCATAGATGGATCGCTGGAGCTTGCACATTTTGTTAGTACCTTTAGGATTGACAAAACCTTCTGGTTGCATCATATACAACTCTTCTTTAATAAATCCATTAAGGAATGCAGTTTTGTTTATCCATTTGCCAGATTTCATAAAATGCGGCAATTGCTAACATGATTCGGACAGACTTAAGCATAGATACGAGTGAGAAAATCTCATCGTAGTCAACACCTTGAACTTGTCGAAAACCTTTTTGCGACAATTCTAGCTTTGTAGATAGTAACACTACTATCAGCGTCCGTCTTCCTCTTGAAGATCCATTTATTCTCAATTGCTTGCTGATCATCGGGCAAGTCAACCAAAGTCCAAACTTTGTTCTCATACATGGATCATATCTCAGATTTCATGGCCTCAAACCATTTCGCGGAATCTGGGCTCATCATTGCTTCCTCATAGTTCGTAGGTTCATCATGGTCTAGTAACATGACTTCCAGAACATGATTACCGTACCACTCTGGTGCGGATCTTACTCTGGAAGACCTACGAGGTTTAGTAGTAACTTGATCTGAAGTTTTATGATCATCATCATTAACTTCCTCACTTATTGGTGTAGGAATCATTGGAACTGATTTCTGTGATGAACTACTTTCCAATAAGGGAGAAGGTATAATTACCTCATCAAGTTCTACTCTCCTCCCACTCACTTCTTTTGAGAGAAACTCCTTCTCTGGAAAGGATCCATTTTAGCAACGAATGTCTTGCCTTCGGATCTGTGATAGAAGGTGTACCCAACAATTTCCTTTGGGTATGAAGACGCACTTCTCCGATTTGGGTTCGAGCTTATCAGGATGAAACTTTTTCACATAAGCATCGCAGCCCCAAACTTTAAGAAACAACAGGTTAGGTTTACTGCTAAACCATAGTTCATACAGTGTCGTCTCAACGGATTTAGATGGTGCCCTATTTTAAAACGTGAATGCAGCTGTCTCTAATGCATAACCCCAAAACGATAGTGGTAAAGAGATATCATAGATCGCACCATATCAAATAAAGTGCGGTTACGACGTTCGGACACACCATAACGATGTGGTGTTCCAGGTGGCGTGAGCTGTGAAACTATTCCACATTGTTTTAATTGAAGACCAAACTCGTAACTCAAATATTTGTCTCCGCGATCAGATCGCAGAAACTTTATTTTCTTGTTACGATGATTTTTCCACTTCACTCTGAAATTCTTTGAACCTTTCAACTATTTCAGACTTATGTTTCATCAAGTAGATATACCCATATCTACTCAAATCATCTTGTGAAGGTCAGAAAACAACGATGCTTGCCACGAGCATCAGCACTCATTGGATCGCATACATCGGTATGTATTATTTCCAATAAGTCAGTAGCTCGTTCCATTGTTCCGGAGAACGGAGTTTTAGTCATCTTGCCCAAAAGGCACAGTTCGCAAGCATCAAGTGATTCATAATCAAGTGATTCCAAAATTCCATCAGTATGGAGTTTCTTCATGCGCTTTACACCAATATGACCTAAACGGCAGTGCTACAAACAAGTTGCACTTATCATTATTAACTTTGCATCTTTTGGTTTCAATATTATGATTATGTGTATCACTACGATCGAGATCCAACAAACTATTTTCATTGGGTGTGTAACCATATAAGGTTCTATTCATGTAAACAGAACAACAATTTATTCTCTTACTTAAATGAATAATCGTATTACAATAAACATGATCAAATCATATTCATGCTCAACGCAAACACCAAATAACACTTATTTAGGTTCAACACTAATCCCGAAAGTATAGGGAGTGTGTGACGATGATCATATCAATCTTGGAACCACTTCCAACACACATCGTTACTTCACCCTTAACTAGTCTCTGTTTATTCTGCAACTCCCGTTTCGAGTTACTAATCTTAGCAACTGAACTAGTATCAAATACTGAGGGTTTGCGATAAACACTAGTAAAGTACACATCAATAACATGTATATCAAATATACTTATGTTCACTTTGCCATCCTTCTTATCCGCCAATCACTTGGGGTAGATCCGCTTCCAGTGACCAGTCCCTTTGCAGTAGAAACACTTAGTCTCAGGCTTAGGATCAGACTTGGGCTTCTTCACTTGAGCAGCAACTCGCTTGCTGTTCTTCTTGAAGTTCCCCTTCTTCCTTCTGCCCCTTTTCTTGAAACTAGTGGTCTTGTCTACCATCAACACTTGATGTTTTTCTCGATTTCTACCTTCGTCAATTTCCGCATTACGAAGAGCTTGGGAATCGTTTCCGTTATCCCTTGCATGTCATAGTTCATCACGAAGTTCTACTAACTTGGTGATGGTGACTAGAGAATTCTGTCAATCACTATCTTATCTGGAAGATTAACTCCCACTTGATTCAATCGATTGTAGTACTCAGACAATCTGAGCACATGCTCACTAGTTGAGCGATTCTCCTCCATCTTTTAGCTATAGAACTTGTTGGAGACTTCATATCTCTCAACTCGGGTATTTGCTTGAAATATTAGCTTCAACTCCTGGAACATCTCATATGGTCCATGACATTCAAAACGTCTTCGAAGTCCCGATTCTAAGCCGTTAAGCATGGTGCACTTAAACTATCAAGTAGTCATCATATTGAGCTAGCCAAACGTTCATAACGTCTGCATTTGCTCCTGCAATAGGTCCGTCACCTAGCGGTGCATTAAGGACATAATTCTTCTGTGCAGCAATGAGGGTTTAACCTCTGATCACGGATCAAATCCGCAACATTGCTACTAACATTTTTCAACACAATTTTCTCTAGGAACATATCAAAATAAACACAGGGAAGCAACAACGCGAGCTATTGATCTACAACATGATTTGCAAAATACTACCAGGACTAAGTTCATGATAAATTTAAGTTCAATTTAATCATATTACTTAAGAACTCCCACTTAGATAGACATCCCTCTAATCCTCTAAGTGATCACGTGATCCAAATCAACTAAACCATGTCCGATCATCACGTGAGATGGAGTAGTTTCATCGGTGAACATCATTATGTTGATCATATCTACTATATGATTCACGCTCGACCTTTCGGTCTCCGTGTTCCGAGGCCATATCTGCATATGCTAGGCTCGTCAAGTTTAACCTGAGTATTTTGCGTGTGCAAAACTGGCTTGTACCCGTTGTAGATGGACGTAGAGCTTATCACACCCGATCATCACGTGGTGTCTGGGCACGACGAACTTTGGCAACGGTGCATACTCAGGGAGAACACTTCTTGATAATTTAGTGAGAGATCATCTTATAATGCTACCGTCAATCAAAGCAAGATAAGATGCATAAAAGGATAAACATCACATGCAATCAATATAAGTGATATGATATGGCCATCATCATCTTGTGCTTGTGATCTCCATCTCCGAAGCACCGTCATGATCACCATCGTCACCGGCGCGACACCTTGATCTCCATCGTAGCATCGTTGTCGTCTCGCCAATCTTATGCTTCCACGACTATCACTACCGTTTAGTAATAAAGTAAAGCATTACATCGCGATTGCATTGCATACAATAAAGCGACAACCATATGGCTCCAGCCAGTTGCCGATAACTCGGTTACAAAACATGATCATCTCATACAATAAAATTTAGCATCATGCCTTGACCATATCACATCACAACATGCCCTGCAAAAACAAGTGTCCTCTACTTTGTTGTTGCATGTTTTACGTGGCTGCTACGGGCTTAAGTAAGAACCAATCTCACCTACGCATCAAAACCACAACGATAGTTTGTCAAATAGACTCCGTTTTAACCTTCTCAAGGACCGGGCGTAGCCATACTCGGTTCAACTAAAGTTGGAGAGACAGTCGCCCGCAAGCCATCTATGTGCAAAGCACGTCGAGGGAACCGGTCTCGCGTAAGCGTACGCGTAAGGTTGGTACGGGTCGTCTCGTCCAACAATACCGCCGAACCAAAATATGACATGCTGGTAGGCAGTATGACTTGTATCGTCCACAACTCACTTGTGTTCTACTCGTGCATATAACATCAACATAAGTAACCTAGGCTCGGATGCCACTGTTGGGTTTCGTAGTAATTTCAAAAAATTTCCTACGCGCACACAGGATCATGTGATGCATAGCAACGAGAGGGGAGTGTTGTCTACGTACCCAACGCAGACCGACTGCGGAAGCGATGACACGACGTAGAGGAAGTAGTCGTACGTCTTCACGATCCAACCGATCAAGCACCGAAACTACGGCACCTCCGAGTTCGAGCACACGTTCAGCTCGATGACGATCCCCGGACTCCGATCCAGCAAAGTGTCGGGGAAGAGTTTCGTCAGCACGACGGCGTGGTGACGATCTTGATGAACTACAGCAGCAGGGCTTCGCCTAAACTCCGCTACAGTATTATCGAGGAATATGGTGGCAGGGGGCACCGCACACGGCTAAGGAATCGATCACGTGGATCAACTTGTGTCAACTTGTGTGTTTAGAGGTGCCCCTGCCTCCGTATATAAAGGAGCCAAGGGGGGGAGGAGGCGCCGGCCAGGAGGAGGTGGCGCAGGAGTAGTCCTACTCCTACCGGGAGTAGGACTCCCCCCCCAATCCTATTCCAACTAGGATTCCCAAGGGGGAAAGAGGGAGAGGGGTGGCCGGCCACCTCTCCTAGTCCTAATAGGACTAGGGGAAGGGGGGAGGCGCGCAGCACCCTTGGGCTGCCCCTTTCTCCTTTCCACTAAGGCCCATGGTGGCCCATATGGCTCCCGGGGGGTTCCGGTAACCTCCCGGTAACCCGGTAAAATCCCGATTTTACCCGGAACACTTCCGATGTCCAAACATAGACTTCCAATATATCAATCTTTATGTCTCGACCATTTCGAGACTCCTCGTCATGTCCGTGATCACATCCGGGACTCCGAACAACCTTCGGTACATCAAAATGCATAAACTCATAATATAACTGTCATCGTAACCTTAAGCGTGCGGACCCTACGGGTTCGAGAACAATGTAGACATGACCGAGACACGTCTCCGGTCAATAACCAATAGTGGGACCTGGATGCCCATATTGGCTCCTACATATTCTACGAAGATCTTTATCGGTCAGACCGCATAACAACATACGTTGTTCCCTTTGTCATCGGTATGTTACTTGCCCGAGATTTGATCGTCGGTATCCAATACCTAGTTCAATCTCGTTACCGGCAAGTCTCTTTACTCGTTCCGTAATACATCATCTCACAACTAACATATTAGTTGTAATGCTTGCAAGGCTTATGTGATGTGTATTACCGAGAGGGCCCAGAGATACCTCTCCGACAATCGGAGTGACAAATCCTAATCTCGAAATACGCCAACCCAACATCGACCATTGGAGACACCTGTAGTACTCCTTTATAATCACCCAGTTACGTTGTGACGTTTGGTAGTACCCAAAGCGTTCCTCCGGTAAACGGGAGTTGCATAATCTCATTGTCATAGGAACATGTATAAGTCATGAAGAAAGCAATAGCAACATACTAAACGATCAGGTGCTAGGCTAATGGAATGGGTCATGTCAATCAGATCATTTAACTAATGATGTGACCTCGTTACTCAAATAACAACTCATTGTTCATGGTCAGGAAACATAACCATCTTTGATTAACGAGCTAGTCAAGTAGAGGCATACTAGTGACACTTTGTCTGTCTATGTATTCACACATGTATTATGTTTCCGGTTAATACAATTCTAGCATGAATAATAAACATTTATCATGAAATAAGGAAATAAATAATAACTTTATTATTGCCTCTAGGGCATATTTCCTTCAGATATCTCTTTCTAGGAGATCTCGAACGCGGCCCTGCAACAAGGGCACGTCCTTGGACGGCCCCCAGTTAAGCCCTTTATTGACCCATGACGCCAGCTGTGGTGGGGGACCAGAGCGAAAGGCAGGTGGCGCCACCCATTTGGTGCGCCTGGGAGCGGTGATGTAAAACCACTCTTTTTGCCATAAGCTGAACTCCTGTTGAAAAGAGCCCTCGGGCCATGGAGCATCGGCATTCTTGTTTATAACAGCACCTCCGCACTTTGTGTGCTGCCCCTCGATCATCTTTGGCTCTACTTTGAAGGTCTTAAGCCACAACCCGAAGTGAGGAGTAATACGGAGAAAGGCCTCGCACACGACAATGAATGATGAGATATGGAGGATGGACTCCGGAGCTAAGTCATGAAATTCCAGCCCGTAATAAAACATGAGCCCCCTCACGAAGGGGTCCGTCGGGAAGCCTAGCCCCTGAAGAAAGTGAGACGCGAACACCACGCTTTCACCAGGCTTGGGAGTGGGAATAACCTGCCCTTGAGCAAGTAGCCTGTGCAAGATTTCGCCGGTTAGATACCTGGTATCTCTTAGTTTTCGCACGTCTTCTTCCGTAACGTAGGAAGGCATCCACCGGCCTTGAAGGTCGGAGCCGGACATCATCGAAGGTCCGAAGCGCCTGAATCTGGAGCTTTGGGTGTTGGAACTCAAGGCGAGAGGCGGATTTGATTGAAGATTGAGAGAAAGAAGTCGAGCCTTGGTCTCTTTATAAAGAGGTTGAATACCAAGAGCCCTCCCCGTGACCGTTTGGGACTCGCCTTCGTTTGAGAAGACATACCAACAGGCACAATTGGGTTACCCATGCCCGTATTGATGAGAATCCCGGAATAAGGGGACACGATCTCTGCTTTGACAAGACGTGCCAAGGA
Organism: Triticum dicoccoides; assembly: GCF_002162155.2. Taxonomy (NCBI): domain Eukaryota; kingdom Viridiplantae; phylum Streptophyta; class Magnoliopsida; order Poales; family Poaceae; genus Triticum; species Triticum dicoccoides. The sequence goes on along the minus strand of NC_041391.1, from coordinate 498,460,086 downwards.
AACCGCCTCGCCAAACGCACTGAGGAGGGATAGTAAAATGATTCGAATAAAGGCTTGGCCATGGCATGATGTCGTGCTACGGAATACGTCAGCAGATTAGGTTTGTACAAATACTATTCTCTCTACGGTGGTACGTGGAACTTATTTTGCAGAGCCGGACACTATCCTTGTGTTCAAAATCTTCTATGAAGTATTCGGAGGAGGAACCCGCCTTGCAATGCCGAAGACAATTTGCGCGCCGGACTCGTTGTCATTGAAGCCTGGTTCAGGGGATACTGAGGGAGTCCTGGATTAGGGGGTGTCCGGATGACCGGACTATAACCTTTGGCCGGACTCCTTGTAACGCCCCGGATTCGATGCGCCAGGTGTCTGCCAGTTATTCGCCGTTGTTGCCATGTCATTTGCTTTCATGTTGCATATTGTCATGTCATCATGTGCCTTGCATTTCATACGTGTTCGTCTCATGCATCCGAGCCTTTTCCCCATTGTCCGTTTTGCAATCCGGCGCTCCTATGCCCTCCGGCGTTCCCCTTTCGTCTCTCATTGTGAGTGGGTGTTAAATGTTCTCGGAATGGACTGAGGCTTGTCAAGTGGCATTGGTATACCACCGGTAGACTGACTGTCAAGTTTCATGCCATTTGGAGGTCGTTTGGTACTCCAACGGTTAACCGGGTAACCGTAAAGCCCCTCTCTCTTTGCAGACCAACACCCCTTCCAAAGTGGCCCAAAACCCATCTAACTCCCCTCCATGCTCTCGGTCGTTCGATCACGATCGTGTGGGCGAAAACTGCACCCCATTTGGAGTCTCCTAGCTCCCTCTACCTATAAATATGTCGCCTCCCCCGAAAATCCGCGCAGATCAAACCCTACCCTAGCTTTTCCCTCTCCGCCGCCGGACGCGTCCGCCCCCGGCCTGACACGTCCAACCAGGCACGTCGCCCGACCAATGGGCGCGTGCCACGTCACCCCACCGGCCGCTCCCGGCCAACCGAGCGGGCCACCTCAGCCGCGCCGACCCTCTCTCTCCTCCTCCGCCGCCAGGGCCCGCGGGGCCCAGATCCGGCCCGCGGGACCCGAGCCGCCGCCCGCCGCCGCCCGTGCGGGCCCGCGACTCCCGCGCCGCCGCGTCCCCGCCCGCCGGCGCACTGCCGCCGCTCCGT
>NC_041391.1:498435380-498458485 GCF_002162155.2 Triticum dicoccoides | reverse complement strand
CCGGCCGCCGCCTTCGCCGGCCTCGCCCCACGGCCACGCCGGAGCCGGCCACCGCCCCTCACCGGCAAGCCGCCCCGCGCCGTCCCGCGCCAGGAACCGGCCGGATCCGGCGACCTCGCCCCCAGATCCATCCGCCCTAGCCTCCCCGACGTCTTCCCCGAGCTCCGGCCATCTCCTCTCCATCTCCGGCGAGTTCGTCCTCGACTCCAGTGGGATTCCGGCGAGATCCACGCCGCCGTTGACTTTCTCCCGGGGTGAGAAATCCTCTAAGTCCCCAGTTTCAGTAATTTTCATGCCATGTTCGTCATGCCGTATCTCTGCATCTGTAGCTCCGTTTTGCGCGTGTAATATGTCAAATTGTTCGTAGCAACGAGTAAATCATTTCATTCCATTGCATCATATTCATTTGAGGTCATCTTGATTCCGGAATCATCGTTGTAAGGGTGCTTCATAATGTTTTCTGTCGTATGTTATCAGCACGAGCTCATTTGTCATTTTTGCCATGATTGAAGTGTGCATCCTATGAGGTTGATGTCTTCATGTGTTTTGAACTATGCTATGTCTTCTTTACAGAGGTGCTTACCATGTATTTTTATGATCAATGTGGTGACTAGCACAAGCATGCAAACTAGGCATCGTGATGTTGCTGTTTTTAGTCCCTGTTCTGCTGTTATTTTGATGCCATGTAAACTTGATGCTACAGAGTGATCCATGCATATTTTGAGAAACTTCAGTAAGGGTGTTTTGAACACATGGTTATTGTCTATCCACTCATTCCCTTGGTTTAAATTATGGAGTAGTCTAGCATGTGATTTGAGTGCTCTACTTTTGCTTCAAAATATTTCCTGGCAGATTGTTTACATGTTATTCAATTTGGCCGAGCTTGCTATAGTTGATCCTTGCATGCTATGGACTTGTTCTTGACTTGGTTTGTTACACAAACATGTATTCTTGATGATGCTATGCTTATCTTGTCATGAAATGACTTGTGGTGAGTGTATCGAGCTTGTTAAGTAGTGTTCATGATGTTGCTGTTTTGCTAGGCTGAATCTGTTATTTTGTGATGCCATATAAACATGTTGCTACTAGTCATTCTATGCATAATCTGGAGATGTTCTATAAACATGTTTTGATCTACATGTCATCCTATATCTATCCATGCCCCTGGTTGTATTTATAGCTTGCTGTAGATTGTTCATATCTTGCTCCAAAGTTGCTTCATAATGTTGTTGTCAGCCTATTAACATTAAGTTCACTTGTTCCCATATGTTTTGCTAGAGATCCATGCACCCTATGACCTTGCTCTTGCCATTCTTAGCTTCACAAATATGCCTTCTTACTGTTGGTTGCCTTTCCATGCCATTTATTGCTCTGTGGTGAGTGTAACAAGCTCATCTACATGCCTTCATAATTATGTTCCTGCCATGTATGAATCTGTATAATAACTTGCTATGTTTACGTGGGTGCCATCATATTTTCTGATCCTTTTTGGCTTATGGTCAGTAAGGGACTTTTGATCTATGCAATTAGTAGTTTCATGCCATGCCTTTTTTTGCCATGATAAGTTCATGTAACATGTTGTTTGATAGCTCTAAACATTGCATCGTGATGTTATTTTCTGCAAAGTCTGAATTGTTATAACTTGCAATCTTACCATGTGTGTTTGAGCATGTTCTAGTGATTTCTGGAGATAGCTCAGTGTTCATGTTTTGTAATGCTTTATCTGTACATCATGCCCATGCCTTTTGTTATTATGTTGAGGTCCTGTAGCATATTGTTTTGATGCTTGCAATATGCCTAGTTGTTGTTTTGGACAGCTTGTCCTTTAAACTTGTTTCATGTGTGTGTGTTGAACCATTGCTCCGTTTTGAGTGTGCTCTATATGAAAATTGCTTGTTTTTTCATGTAGTTTCATATTATCATGTTACATCCTTATTTTGAGGTTTTTTCTTGATGTTTGAGTGCATTTTGCATCAATGCCATGTTTAACTTGTTTTGCTCATATCTTCTAGGCCGTAGCTCTGAATGAAATGAACTTTATATGTAACTTGACTAGAATCTCGTGTAGATCATCTTGGTGCATCTTAACTTGCTGTTTAACAACTTGAGCATAAGGTTTATTCAGATCTGGACCAATTTCGAAATTTGCATATGAGGACTTACCGGAATTGTTATATGTTGTTCTCGGCCTCATTTAAACTTGCCTTGATGTGTTGTTCTTGTTTGCATCATCTCTTGCCATGAGTAGCTTCATGTAGCTTTGTCATGCATCATGCTTGTTCATGCATCATGCCTTGTTCATGTGTGGTGTGTTTACTATGTTGAGTGCTTCTTTTCAATAGTTCCTGTTTCGTTGCGATCGTGAGGATTCGTTCGTCTACGCTTGGTTCGTCTTCGTGGCTTCATCTTCTTCATGGACTCGTTCTTCTTCCTTGCGGGATTTCAGACAAGATGACCGTTACCCTGGATCTCACTACTATCATTGCTATGCTAGTTGCTTCGTTCTATCGCTATGCTGCGCTACCTACTACCTGTTTATCAAGCCATCCCAAATTGCCATGAACCTCTAACCCTTGACACCTTTCCTATGCAAACCGTTGTTTGGCTATGTTACCGCTTTTGCTCAGCCCCTCTTATAGTGTTGCTAGTTGCAGGTGAAGTAGAAGATTTTCCCCATGGTGGACAGGATTTTGGTTGGGATATCACAATATCTCTTATTTTATTAATGCATCTATATACTTGGTAAAGGGTGGAAGACTCGGCCTTTTGCCTAGTGTTTTGTTCCACTCTTGCCGCCCTAGTTTCCGTCATACCGGTGTTATGTTCCCGGATTTTGCGTTCCTTACGCGGTTGGGTGATTTATGGGACCCCCTTGACAATTCGCTTTGAATAAAACTCCTCCAGCAAGGCCCAACCTTGGTTTTACCATTTGCCTCACCACCACCTACCCTTTCCCTTGGGTCGGCCAACCCGAGGGTCATCTTTATTTTAGCCCCCCCCCCGGGCCAGTGCTTGTCTAAGTGTTGGTCCGAACTGGGCAGACTGCGGGGCCACCTCGGGGCAACTCGAGGGCTGGTTTTACTCGTAGGCTGACCCATCCGGTGTGCCCTGAGAACGAGATATGTGCAGCTCCTATCGGGATTTGTCGGCGCATCGGGCGGCTTTGCTGGTCTTGTTTTACCATTGTCGAAATGTCTTGTAAACCGGGATTCCGAGTCTAATCGGGTCTTCCTGGGAGAAGGTCTATTCCTTCGTTGATCGCGAGAGCTTGTCATGGGCTAAGTTGGGACACCCCTGCAGGGTATAATCTTTCGGAAGCCGTGCCTCCAGTTATAGGCAGATGGGAATTTGTTAATGTCCGGTTGTAGACAACTTGACACCAGATCCGTTTTAAAACGCATCAACCGTGTGTGTAGCCGTGATGGTCTCTTCTCGGCGGAGTCCGGGAAGTGAACACGGTTTCTGGGTTATGTTTGACGTAAGTAGGAGTTCAGGATCACTTCTTGATCATTACAAGTTGACGACCGTTCCTTTTGCTCTCTTCTCGCTCTTATTTGCGTATGTTAGCCACCATATATGCTTAGTTGCTGCTGCAGCCTCACCACTTTACCCCTTCCTTTCCCTTTAAGCTTTGCTAGTCTTGATAGGCATGGTAATGGGATTGCTGAGTCCTCGTGGCTCACAGATTACTACAACAACAGTTGCAGGTACAGGTTATGCGATGATCATGACGCGAGAGCGATGCTTGCTTGCGTTGAGTTCTTCTTCTGCTTCTTCGATCAGGGGATAGGTTCCAGGTGGCAGCCTGGGCTAGCAAGGTGGATGTCGTTTGAGTTTCTGTTTGTGTTTCATCCGTAGTCGGATGGTGCTCTGATGTATCATGATGTTGTATTCGTGTGGCATTGTATGCCTTATGTATGTATCCTCAACTATTATGTAATGTTGATGTAATGATATCCACCTTGCAAAAGCGTTTCAATATGCGGGTCTATCCTTGGAGGGACCTTCGAGTTCCTTTTGGATAGGGTCGCATATTGGGCGTGACACTCCTGAACTATGAAGATACAAGATTGAAGACTTCGTCCCGTGTCTGGATGGGACTTTCCTTGGCGTGGAAGGCAAGCTTGGCGATACGGATATGTAGATCTCCTCCCATTGTAACCGACTCTGTGTAACCCAAGCCCTCTCCGTGTCTATATAAACCGGAGGGTTTTAGTCCGTAGGACGAACAACAATCATACCATAGGCTAGCTTCTAGGGTTTAGCCTCTCTGATCTCATGGTAGATCTACTCTTGTACTACCTATATCATCAATATTAATCAAGTAGGAGTAGGGTTTTACCTCCATCGAGAGGGCCCAAACCTGGGTAAAAACATTGTGTCCCTTGTCTCCTGTTACCATCCGCCTAGACGCACAGTTCGGGACCCCCTACCCGAGATCCACCGGTTTTGACACCGACACCCTTGCTGCCGACCGCACCTGCCGCGGCATGAGAGCTGGTGATGCCTGGCCACGTCGCTTGCGGCCCGCAGCGCCCTGTGGACCGCGGGCTACTTGGGGCACAAGGTTGAGGTCGCCCTGGGCGGGCGGCTCGGTGCAGGCAGGCCAGGCTGCCTAGGGGTCGGGGTTGCCCGTTGGGTCACCGGATATGATGACGACGATGCGACGGAACGCGAGGCGGCGGAGGAAAGATTCCTGCGCACCCCTACCTGGCGCGCCAAATGTCGGATTTTGGGTTCCGGCAGACCCTTAAGATTCGAACTCTGGGGTGCGCGCGGAGATCACTCCCTCTACCAACTCACGTCTCGTCGCCTCGCAAAGGATCTAAACTACACGAAGAACAGCACAAGGGACACGAGGTTTATACTAGTTCGGGCCACCATTGTGGTGTAATACTCTAGTTTGTGGTGTGGTGGATTGCCTTAGGGGCTGATGATGAACAATACAAAGGAAGAACTGCCTTGCGAAGGGAGGAGTTCTTGTGGAGGTGATGCCTCTTGGGAAGGATTGAATCCATATCCCTTTCTATTGTGGTGGCTAGCCCTATTTATAGTGAGAGGCCCTAGTCCTCTTCCCAAATATTGAGCGGGAAGGGCGCCAACAATTGGCCATTTTAAAGGGGAACATCTAGTACACTTATCCTGACTAAAGTTGGTCCTCGCCTGCCAAAGGCTCTGATGATGACGCCGGCTTGGGCTCCACGATGACCTCCATCCTGTCGTTCTGCTGGTCTTGGTCTTGTTGCACCGAAATGGTTGCCTTTGCTTGATACCCTTGCCTGCGCTTGCCCCCTTTGCACCAAAGAGGAAACAAGGACTTTGTGCAGGCCGGCGCCCGCCTGGCACCCTCTTGGCTTCGGTCGTCATGGCTTGCGTCATGGGCACCTTGTGAGGTACCCCGCCTTGATCTCTCCGCCTCCTCACGAGCCAGCCTGACGAGGCTGTGCCTGAGGAAGCTTCTTGTTGTCCGCCCCGTGAGGCTTGGCCCCTCGCGAGGGTCTTGAGCTTGTGTTGACGAAGATGGGCCGCACTGGGCCACTCCTTGAGCCACGCCGCAGGCCGCAGGAAGGCAAGTCTGGGTACCCCCATTCCCAGAACACCGACATACATGGTTCTATCCTCATATCGGGGATGAACCTACAGACCGATCGACTAGCAGGAACCACTGACTACGTGACTGAGGTCATGTAGAAGACTGGCCTTGTTGGGGCTCTCCTGGAGGACGAAAACTGAGCCAATCTCCATCTTCATCGTCTGACACTTCTATGGGTTGGGGCGGTGGGGCTGAAATTGCTCCAGGAAAATGCTGCTGGTGGATACGGAGAAGAGACTTCTCAAGGGTGATGATGTTTGGCTTGGGCCACAGCACAGGCTGAGAGGATAGCACTGGTTCGGATGTTGTTGGGCAAACAGCTTGAGATGCAAACTTACGAGCCTCACGGTAAGCTTCCTTGATGACTTGTACCACATTATTTTCCATGGCTCTAAACTCGTCAAGTAGCATTGAAATCAACATCCCCTGGGTAGTGATGTATTGCACCAGGCGAGCGATTGCAGGATCATCTCCTTGGCTAACGGGAGAAGACTGCATTACTGTGTTTGACACAGTGGGGGAAAAGCAGAACTCCCGGCTTGTGGCTACATGCGGGAAGTTGGTTCGGAGGTGTAGGATAGCCTCCATAGCAGCGGCTTGAATGGCTAAACAAGAGGTAGGCATGGCTCTACCCTGTAAAACCAAAGGCTGGACATTTGCTACAGGGCCTAGGCTAATGTGCACTCTTGCAACAAAGCGATTGTCGGATTTCGGGTTCTGGCAGACCCTCTAGATTCAAACACTGGGGTGCGCGCGGAAATTTACCCCTCTGCCTACCCGCTCCTCACCGCCTCGCTATGAACTAAGCAATCAAAGGAACAACACAAGAGACACAGGGTTTATACTAGTTCGGGCCACCATTGTGGTGTAATACCCTACTCTAGTTTGTGGTGTGGTGGATTGCCTCTTGGGCTGATGATGAACAATACAAGGAAGAATAGCCTCGCGAGGGTCTGTTCTTGGCTGGTGCGATGAACTGCTAGGGGAGTTCAGTCGCTCTCTCTCTACTAGTCTCTAGGCGAGGATCCGATTGATTTCTCGATGCCTCCACCTTGTGGGTGGCTAGTCCTATTTATAGGCAAAGGCCCTAGGCCTCTTCCCAAATATTGAGCGGGAAGGGTGCCAACAACTGGCCATTTTGAAGGGGAACATCTAGTACACTTATCCTGACTAAAGTTGGTCCTCGCCTGCCAAAGGCTCTGGCGGTAACGCCGGCTTGGGCTCCATGATGACTTCTATCGTGCCGTTCTGCTGGTCTTGGTCTTGTTGCATCGAAATGGACGCCTTTGCTTGATGCTCTCGCCTGCGCTTGCTCCCTTTGCACCAAAGAGGAAAGAAGGACACTACGTGGGCTGGCGCCCGCCTGGCGCCCTTGATCGTCATGGCTTGCATCATGGGCACCTCGCGAGGTACCCTGCCTTGATCTCTCTGCCTCCTCGGGAGCCATCCTGACGAGGCCGTGCCTGAGGAAGCCTCCTGTCGTCCGCCCCGCGAGGCTTGGCCCCTCACGAGGGTCTTGAACTCGTGTTGATGAAGATGGGCCATGCTGGGCCGCCCCTTGAGCCACGCCGCAGGCCGCAGGCAGGCAAGTCTGGGGACCCCCGTTCCCAGAACACCGACAGTAGCCCCGGGCCCAAGGCACGCCCAGACTAGGCTGAGCAGAGAGGCGAAGGGGCAAGCACGAAGCGCCGCGGGCCCTAACAGCCTGCGGCCTCGGGCGCCGTGTGGCGGTCGATTGGACGTGGGCGGCCCCGCTCCCCCACGATGCCTCGGCAATTGTGCGAACCGCCAGGTCCCTACATGCAAAGAGGGTCATGATTACCTGTGGTCGTGGAGGCAGGCAGTTGGCCTCCTCCGGCTATAAGTACGGGGTGGCGCCTACCCTTCCAATCCATCCCTTCGTGCTTCTCCCTTCCTTTCATGGCTCCGCCGAAAAGGTTCTCGGCCGCGGAGAAAGGTAAGGCCCGCCAGGCGAAACTTGACTCTCCTCCGCCCAAGCGCGGTCGAGGCCGTCCCCGCAAGCACCCCGCGACTCCCATGGTGGCTCCCCGCGGTCGCGGAGGCGATCTTCCGCGCGGCGAGGAGCGGCTGGCCGCTGCTGGGGGATGCGTCACAGCCGTGCGACCCCCTAGGCCGCGCTTCCGCTCGGCAGAGGTACTACTGGAGTTCGTTGTGTTGGAGCCGGAACCGGCTAGCACCCGGCTCCAACTCCCCTGCTTCCTCCTAGGCGAGCTTCCGGCTGGGGCCCCGGGCGGCCTCTGGCTCCAGGCGGAGCGGCTGCTGTGGCCGAGCCTCCTGGGCTTCGCTGGAGGTCTCCTTAGCCGGGAGCTTGGCCCTGACCCGCGGCTGGCAGACGTTTGCCCGCGCGCGTGTTCTGATCCGGCAGCGCACCCTGCACTTCAAGTTTGACGGTGATGCCACCCTCTACGTGAGGGTGTTCAGGGAAGATGGTCGCCGCGCTGGATGTTGCCCCGAGAGCGACGACCGCGGCCGTGGGTCCAGCCCTGGCGATGATGAAGATGACAGCGCGCGTGCGGCCAGTGGTGGTCGAGGTTCATCGAGCTTCGACGGCTCCTCTTCGAGCAGCGGTTCCTCCAGCGGTGGCCGCGATCAGCCTCCACACCGCCGCGCCCTCCTGGAGGGAGGTAGCGGGCCTGCCCACCGTCACGCCTCGGTGAAGCGCGAGACGGAGTCCTCCTGAGCTCCAAAGGCGGTTAGGGTCTCCCTCGTGAGCTGATGCCAGGCGAGTCGTGCTTGTTTTGTTTTCCTTTTCCCTGCGCAAAAAGACAGTAGTGTAGGGCCCTGTGAGGGTGTGCTGGGACTATTGCTTTTTAATTATTGTACTGCTTCCGTCATTTTGGTATGTGTGCCCTCATGCAGTACGCTAGTGCGCAGGAATCACTTAGCTTGGGGGGAGGGCTTGTCGCGACCCTTGCTTCTCGTGGCCGAGGCTTTGTCGAACGTTCCATGTCCTGCGGGGGTTAGTCTGGAGAGGTAGTTCCCAGCCTTAGCCATGGAGGCGATCGACCCAGGCCCTGCGTTCGTGTCGAGATGCCCGAGGGGCACGGACTGGAGGGGTGCTCCTGTAGTGGACCCGGGTTGGGTAGCCTCGAACGACAAGGGCAGAAAACACTCGCGAGGGTGCCCGTGGTACCCCCTCGCGAGACTTGCGCGAGAGAAAACGGGGCAGCAGAGCAAAAAGGCAAATGGTCACAAACCAAAGACCACAACAACTTCAACAAAACCTCGAATGGGGATTAACAGCCAATTGCAGAAAGCAAATGAGAAAAGCCGCGTCTGGCACCTAATCTAGTCTTCGACGTCTTCTCACCAGCGCAGAGCTAAGTGCTGCCACTGGGCGTTGGAGGGAGCCCCAGGGCCTGAGGCCGGCGCTCCAGAGACTCCGGGGCGTATACAGCCCCACTCATTATTACGTGAGAGTGTCACGGGCAGCGAGCTTCACAGGCACTGGCCTTCTTCATAGGCACCGGGCCTTTCTTGTGAGGATAGACTTCACAGGCGTTCACCTTCTTCACAGGCTCTGGGCCTTTTCCAAAACGCAACAGCTTCACAGGCGTTCGCCTTCTTCACAGGCTCTGGGCCTTTTCCAAAACGCGACAGCTTCACATGCATTCGCCTTCTTCACAGGCTTTGGGCCTTTTCCAAAACGCGACAGCTTCACAGGCATTCGCCTTCTTCACAGGCTCTGGGCCTTTTTCGAAACGCAACAACTTCACAGGCGTTCGCCTTCTTCACAGGCTCTGGGCCTTTTCAAGGGTAAAATCTCCGGAGGTGCTGGATGTTCCACGCATTCTGGACGGGCACCCCCTCCTGAGTCTCCAAGCGCGCGGAGCCGGGCCTGGAAACATGAACAACCTTGAACGGGCCCTTCCACATGGGAGAGAGCTTATGCAGTCTCTCCCTGGAGAGGACCCGCCTAAGCACGAGGTCTCCTACCTCGAGCGTCCTGGGGCAGATGTTGCGGCAGTGGTATCGCCGCAGCGCTTGTTGGTATCTTGCTGCCCGGAGCGCAGCCTCTCGGCGACGCTCCTCCCCCAGTGTGAGGTCCGTCCCCCGTATGGCGTCCTGCTGCGCCTCGTCGAACGCCAAGACCCGCACGGAACAACATCTGACCTTGTGAGGGAGGACCGCTTCAGATCCATAGACCAGGAAGAATGGGGTCTCGCCAGTTGGCTTGGTTGCGGTCGTGCGGATGGACCACAACACAGACTGAAGCTCGTCGTACCAGCCTCGGCCACAAGCCTCCAACTTCTTCTTGAACGTCCTGGTTTTGAGGCCCCTCAGGACCTCCGCATTGGCCCGCTTGGCCTGACCGTTGCTCCGGGGGTGCGCCACTGAAGCGTAACATATCTACGTTCCAAGTTTAGCACAGTATGTTTTGAAGAGATTACTGGTGAACTGCGAACCGTTGTCGGTGATGATGCGGTTGGGTACCCTGAACCGGCTCACGATGCCCTTGATGAACCTGACCGCAGACCCTGCGGGGATGGTGCGGACAGCTTCCACTTCCTCCCACTTAGTGAACTTGTCCACGGTGACGTAGAGGTAGTGGTAGCCCCCTGGCGCCCGAGGAAATGGGCCCAGGATGTCAAGTCTCCAGACTGCGAAGGGCCATGAGAGGGGTATAGTTTGCAGGCCTCCAGCCGGCTGATGTATCTTCTTGGCGTGGAACTGGCAGGCCTCGCAAGCCTTCACCAGTTCGACAGCATCATTGAGTGCAGTGGGCCAATAGAATCCACTGCGGAACGCCTTGCCAACGAGGGTCCGTGATGACGAATGATGCCCACGGTCTCCACCATGTATATCCGTTAGCAGTTCCTTCCCTTGCTCCCTGGAGATGCAGCACAGGGACACATCATTCGGTCGCCTGCGGTAGAGCTCTCCGTCCCTGATGCAGTATGCCGTGGCCTGCCGCGCCACGCGCTCCGCTTCCTCCTCCTTCTCTGGCAAGATCCCTTGTGTCAGATAGCTCCGGAGCTCCGTGATCCAGCACCCCTCCTGAGGCTCCATTGTCAAGAGCAGATGCGCCCCTGTGGCCAGCCCACAGACCGGGGCTCCCGAGGCTGGTGGCCGGGGGAGCTTCTCCCGAGGCTGCACCGTGCTCGACAGTGATGGCGTGGCTGAGGGCTTGAAGAGCCGCTCTTCGAAGACGCCAGGCTCCTGAGGCAGTCGCCTGGATGCTCGTTTGGCAATGTCATCGGCCTCCTGATTGGTGCCACGGGGCACGTGTTGTAACTCCAGCCCCCAGAACCGCTTCTCCATCCTGCGGACCTCCGCAAGGTAGGCTTCCATGTGCTCATCCCTTGGCTCGTACACTTTATTGGAGAAGTTGACGAGGAGTTGTGAATCACCTTTGATGGTAAGGCGTTTTACTCCGAGGGCGGCCGCGGCCTTCAGGCCCGCTATCAAGCCTTCGTATTCTGCTATGTTGTTGGAGACCTTTTCTCCGTGTTGGAAACAGAGCTGCACGGCGTAGTAGAGCTTGTCTTGGGTAGGAGATATAAGCACCGCACCAGCCCCCGCGTCGTGCCTGGAGAACACCCCGTCGAAGTACATGACCCAACCGTCTGGCGCCTCGCTTCCTGGAGAGAAGGATCGATCCTCATCAGCCTTTAGGCCCGGTGCCTCTGTCCACTCTGCCACGAAAACTGCCAAGGCGGCCCCCTTGATGACTCTGGTTGTGCTGAATTCAAGCTGAAACGCTTGTAGTTCAATGTTCCACTCAGCGACTCTTCTAGCTGAGTTGGGGCTCTTGAGCACCCTCTCCAAAGGGTATGCTGAGACAACCTTGATGGGGTGGCCCTGGAAATAGTGTTGCAGCTTGCGCGAGGCCACCAATAGTGCGAGGAGAAGTTTCTGAGGCATGGGATACCGCGCCCATGCGTCCCGCAACACTGTGCTGATAAAGTACACAGGATGTTCAACTTGGTTGGGAGTGCTGGTTTCGGTGGCGCCCCCCGGAGACTGCGGCGCCTCCTGAGGCGGGGGAGCCCCCAGTGGCTGGTCGCCAGGGGGAGGGGTTCCCGCTGTCTCGAGCGTGTCCCCTAGCGGCGGCTGATCCTTCTCGGTTGTGACGGTGGTCTCTTCCGGTCTTTCTTGTTCTTGCTCCACTCCGACCTGGGTGGATGTCATGGCCCTGTTCCGACACTCCTCCCTAACCTGAGCGCGGCAAGCTCCTCGCCGCTCGCCTTGAGATCGGCCTCCAGCTGCGCCATCTTCATCTCCAGTTCCTCCTTGGCGGCCTCGGCAGCTGCGGCAGCATCCTTTGCTTCCTTGAGAGCCCAGCCAATTGCTTGCTCGCGCGCGGCAAGCTCCTCTTCGTGGCTGTCAAGGTTGACCTTGCGCTGCGCCAACTCACCTTCCTGTGCAGACAGCTTCTCGGCAGCGAGCCGCTGTTGCTCTTCAACTTCAGCCTTCGCGAGGAGGAAAGCTTTCCGCTCCTCGGCAACCTGCTCCCGCTCCTCTGCCAGGGATCGGAGAGTTTCCTGCCTGAGACCCCGGAGCTCCTCAGCGCCCTTCTCAATGTCCACTCCCGCCCTCGCGACAAGTGCTTCTCGGGATTCCAGCTTGGCTTGTCGGGCGCGGTAAAGCGACAGCAGCTTCCGCAGCAGCCGCTCCTCCTCAGGCTCGTCGCTGCTGCTGCTTGGCACGTCGACCAGCGTCAGCCCAGCGGAGGCGAGCACCTCTCCATCCAAAATCTCTCCTTCGACCGGCGCCCTGGATCTTGACGCCCAGGGGAGCTTGATGAAGATGCCGTCGCCGGCCTTCAGATAGGCGCCGGGCTGGGGCTCTTCGGAGCCTGGCGCTGCAGCAGCGGCGAAGGGATCGGCGGTCGGCGTAGCGCCTGGCGCCCTGCAGCCTCAGGGCCGTCAGTGCGATCACCGGATCCCTCGCCAGCTTCTGCGGCAGCAGCTTTGGCGGCCTCTTCGCCGGAGAGCTCATCAGCGCCGGCTTCTCCTTCAGTGGCAACGGCGTCGTCGGTATCGCTGCGCGCGTTTTCCTCGCTGGCGACCTCGGTTTCCATCGGCTCCGTGGCAGATGGATCTGACGACCGAAGAGGGGAGAAAAGTCAAACAAATATCCAAAAAGAAAATCAGAAGAAGAAGAACCCAAGGGAAGTTTTCAAGCAAGAGGGTTACCTGTGTTGGGATCTGTGGTCATGGTCTCAACCACCGGAGGATCGCTGGTGCTGTCCCTTGCCGGAGAGTTGTCCCTTGCCGGAGAATTCTCCCTTGCCGGAGAACGCTCCCTTGCCGGGGAATCCTCCCTTGGCAGTGTAGTCGAAGCAGATGGCATTTCGGGAGCGGCTTCTGGGCCCTCCTGGTGAGGCTGCTCTGCTCCTACACAAACCAACAGTCAGATATGAGCAAAGAAAGAGCAACCATGCGCGCCTGATAGCAGGAAGTAAACTATGTACTTACGCTGGGGGCTGCGCTGGGGGCTACTTTGGGGAAAAGTTGCCGGGTCCGGCAAGATGGTCTTGGACACGCTCTCTGCTGTCGCGGTGGGTTCGTCCTCGATGACAATCACCGGGACCTTGGCTCTCTTCGCCGCTCTCTGGGCCAGAGTCTTGAAAAGGAATGAGTTCGGAGTAAAGCAAATCAGATACAAGACAAAACAGCAAGAATTGAAGAACTACAAGTACATCAAAAAGTCTTACTCTTCTTCTTCCTCGTCGGAGCTGAGCGCGGAGAGATCGAAGTCCGGCTCACCTCCGGTGCGATGAGGCGGAGGAGTAGGCTCCCTTGTCCGCTTGGCAGGGGCAGTAGCGGTGGACCGGGAAGACCCCGCTCCAGTTGCCACAGCGGCGTGAGGCGCTCCCGCGGCAACAGTGCTTGCCGCGGTAGAGCGTGTCGTGCGGCACAGCGGCTGTTGGCCCGCCTGCCGCCCCGCTACGTCCCCGGCCTTGCGGAGACGCCTTCTTGGTGGAGCTGGGGGCTCTGCTTGCGGCGAGCTGGCTGAAGGTGGGGAGGAGGAGGAGCCGATCTTCAACGAGTCGCTCGCGCCCTCGGCGGGCTCGCTCGACTCGGCTTCAGGCCCGACAAGCTCTTCCTCGCCGGCAAACTCCTCTTGCTCGACAAGGCTTGCTGCCTCTGCTGCCTCTGCCTCCTCAACGGAGAATCCAACTCACCCGCGGCAGCGGCTGCCGCCGCCTCTTCCATCCTAGTGGCGATGCACTGCATCTCCGCGTCGGTGGTTTCGCGAGTAAGGCTCTTCTGCTCGTCGGAGCGGACCGGCACTTCAACCAAGCCGTCAAAGAACTCCTGCACGACGGCGTCTGCCGGCTCTTGCCAAGTTGGGACAATTCCATGCGAATCACAAAGTGGCATCATTGCACGGATGCGGTCGAGCGAGGAGTTGTTGCACAACGGGACGACGCCCCTCGGCAACATGAATGGATGTTGAGGATCGCGCTTGAACAGTTCCAGGAGCATCGCGTCCAGCTCCAGGATAGTGAAGTTGAAGTTGAGACCCGGGCGCAGCCTCATGATATCCGCCGAGTTCTGGAACTCCCAGGCGGGTCTCCTCCTCTCCTGCAGGGGGGCGATGCGGCGGCGAAGAAAATCTGCGCCAACGGCGCCTACGGTGAGCCCGGCAAGCCTGAGGCGAAGGATCCGGGTGACGGCAATCTTCACCCTATCGTCTTCCAGGGCCACGTTGCTCCAATCGTTGCCGCGTGCTATTGGGGCTTGTCGCAGGGCGGTAAATGGTTGCGGGTTCTCCTCGACAACCCAGCACCACTCTGCTCTCCATTCCTCCCACTTGCTGCGGAGCTCTCCTTCCAGATAGGCTTCCTTCTTGCCGACTCTCGAGATCCAGGCGATTCCGCCGGATAAAGGCTCTCCTCTCTCGACTCGGGGCATAAAGAAGTGGCGAAAAAGAGCTACGTTTGGATGGAATCCGACAAAGTTTTCACAGAGATGTGCGAAGACTGCCATGGTCAGAACGGCGTTGGGGGTGAAGTCAAGGAGGCGGAACCCGTAGGTGTTCATGATGTCACAAAAAAATTCAGAGAAGGGCGGGCAGAGCCCGCAGTAGAAGAACATCGCAAAGAAGGGGTATCCGTTCGGAGCCAGTTCCGAAGCGGCAGCCGGGAGTAGAAGAACATCGCAAAGAAGGGGTATCCGTCGACCAGAAGAGGTAGTAGTACTCCCTCAGCTCCTTCGCGGCAAGCTGAGGGGGGAAGATGGCCCGCTCCTTTCTCAGCGCCGCGAGCCGCTGCGCCTCGACCGATTTCACACCCTTCCCCTTGTCGGCTTTCGGAGCCATGGCGGAGGTGGTGGGGGAGATTGACGGCGTTGGTGGTGCTGGTGGCAATGGGGGGCGGCGCGCTGCTCTCTTTCGGCTTTGAGAAGAAAAGGGGGGGGAGCGGTGGAGATTTCCGAGATTGGAGTAGCAACCGGCGAGATGGGCGAACTGCCCCTGTTTCCCCTGCTTATAAAGAGGGAGGGGGCGGACATTCCGCCTTTCCAAATAAAGAAACCACCCACGATCTCTCCCACGATGCCGCATTCGACGCATGCCGTTGGGGGAGGGCGCGGTGGATACGGAGTAAGATACGGCGTAACCCAGGCCGCGCGTGCCCGTGCCCTGTTTTGGGCCTGGCCCAACAGCGCACGGTGCGCCGCTCATGGCGATCTGCAGGGTCATCTCGCCGAGAGGAGCAAAGAGCTTAGCGCCGCCAAGGACTCCAACGCAGATCTTGAGTTGAAGCTGGCCACTTTTACCAAGACGCTGGACGGCGCCAGGGAGCAGGAAGTCGCCTTGAAGGAGAAGATCAAGGCCGACGAGGTGCTGCTGGCGAGTGCTGCTTCCGCCCAGAATGCTTTTAGGGAGACCGTGGAGCACTGGACCGAGGGTCTCGTGAATGTTGCTACCGCCATCGACGGGGAGCTAGCGCAGCTGGTGATGGAGGACCTCGGGTATTCTTCTGACGAGCACCTCCAACCCAGCGCCAAGCTCAGCTTGTTCTTCAAAGGCGTGGCGACGGCCCTCCAGCAACTCCGGGAGAAGATCCCAAAGCAGCTGGCCGACGAGTCGAGCAAGATCTACGCGGGAGTTCTCCAAAAGGTGCTGGTGAAGGTGGCCTTCCGCAACCCAGGCCTCAACCTCACTAATGTCCTCAGGTCCCTGCCGCCGGATGCTGATCTGGAAGCGCTCAAGGCCCTTGTCGCACCCATTGTGGACAAGGTGAGCGAGATCAAGAGGGTTGAGGGCGATCGCGTAGATTAGGCCGCCCGTTTTCTCTTTTTCTTGTCGCTGCTGGTCATGTTATAAGAACAATCTGTTAGAGCTGCGACTAGCTATCTTGTAATATAACTCTATTTTGGGTGGAGATTGCCATGTTATTTCCTTTACTTGATTCCTTCCTTTGTATGTTTTTGCCCTACGCTTTTAGGGAACTTGTCGGCGCAGGCACCTTAGCCGCGAGCGCTGAGTGCGGGACATCAGCAGCCTGCTGGCGGTGCCGCTTCCGACAAGAAACCTTGTCGCAACTAGTCGCAGCTCACTTAAGTTGTTGAGCGGACTCAAAACAAAGTAAGGGCGCAACTAGCTACAAGTTGGTTCCTCCGCGCACAGGTTTTCCATACAAAGTACGATCGTTCGAGGAAGATAACTTAAAAATTTAAAACTGATTGCTCAAACTTTTGCAACTTAGCTTTTGTGTCGTTTGCTTTCCGGTAAGGCGAAACTTCCTTGAACGATGCCTGGTCCACACCATTATCTTCTCCTTTCCCCTCGGCAAACTTGTGTGTGAGGGAACCTTCCTTTCTTTGAGAAAGAGAAAGAAGAGAAAATAAAGATATGGAGCCTTACGGCTCGTTATCGCTTACCGGGGTAGGTGCTGCACAAAGTGTCAGATAATGCATGCAAAAAATAGTAGAAAGCATCAAATTGACAAGATGTGCGGAGCACATGAGTTTTACTTATGCACGGGGTCTGCGCTCGGCTTTGTACAAAGGATTACATGCAACATCGGCAAGACTTGTACAAAAGGTGGTTGCCGGAACAGGTTCCAGCAACCATGCCCTACGGATAAAACTTACGAAGATGCTCAATGTTCCAGGAGTTGCTCACCGGAGTGCCATCTTCGGTCTTGAGGCGAACAGCGCCGGGCCTAGTGACTCGTTTCACCCGGTAAGGGCCTTCCCACTTCGGCGTCAACTTGTTGGAATTCTTGGCAGACTGAACGCGCCGAAGAACAAGGTCGCCTTCCTCGAAACTTCTGGCATTAACTTTGCGGCTATGGTAGCGGCGCAAAGCTTGCTGGTATCGAGCAGCTCGTATAGCTGCCTGAAGACGGTCCTCCTCAAGGAGCAGCGCGTCATCTTGTCACAGCTGCTCTTGCTCAAGCTCATCATAAGCGAGCACTCGAGGTGATCCGTATACGAGTTCCGTGGGGAGAACTGCCTCTGCTCCATAGAATAGAGCGAAAGGTGTCTGGCCAGTGGCTCGATTTGGCGTCGTCCTGATCGACCAAAGAACCACCGGCAGCTTCTCAATCCAGTTCCTTCCGCACTTGCGCAGCCTGTCGAAAGTCCTGGTCTTGAGCCCGCGCAGCACTTCAGCATTTGCCCTCTCCGCTTGTCCGTTGCTTCTCGGATGAGCAACAAAAGCGAAGCAGACCTTGGCGCCAAGATCTTGGACGTACTACATGAAGGTGCGGCTCGTGAATTGTGTGTCGTTGTCGGTGATGATCCTGTTAGGGATCCCAAAACGGCAAACAATCGACCTGAAGAACTTGACTGCTGACTATGCTGTCACCTTCCTCACTGGTTCCACTTCCGGCCACTTTGTGAACTTGTCGATTGCAACGTACAAGTACTCAAAGCCCCTGACAGCTCGGGGAAAAGGGCCGAGGATATCGAGCCCCCAGACCGAAAATGGCCAGGATAAAGGGATCGTCTAGAGAGCTTGAGCTGGCTGGTGTATCTGCTTGGAATGGAACTGGCATGCTTCACACTTGGTTACTTGTGCGGTTGCATCCTGGAGGGCTGTCAGCCAAAAGAAACCTTGCCGGAACGCTTTGCCGGCAAGTGCTCTTGTGCCAATGTGGTGGCCACATATGCCTCCATGTATCTCTGCCAACAGCTTTTGTCCGCCTTCCCGGTGAATACACTTCAATTTCACGCCGTTGAGTCTTCTTCTGTACAGTGTGTTGTCGACAAACTTGTACATACTTGACTGCCGGGCTACTCTTTCCGCTTCTTCTTGCTCTTCGGGAAGTTCTCCTGTCTGAAGGAAACGGATGATCTGCTGTGCCCATGCCGGAGCTTGCGGCTCGACAACAAGGACTAAAGGCACATCTGCTGCTGTGGGAACATTCGCTTCTACGGCGATTACCTGCAGCTCAGCCGGAGCTTGATGTTCCCCGGCAAGCTTGCCGGAGCAAAACTTGTCGGGAGCGTCTGCTTCAACGGAACAAACCCTAGGGCTTGTCAGAGCAGACTGCTCCTCAGCACCCTTGGTGTTGATCTTGAGGACCTTATTGGCGGCGGCTTCGGGGAGCTCTGCCGGGAAATAGTCACCAGAAATCAACTTTCTCTTCTTGCTCTGTCTAGTTGATGGCGTTACAGATGGTTGAGTCAGCTTGAGCACAAAGATCCCTGGTTCCACAAGTAACTTAAGTGCGGCGCACTTTGACAGGCCATCGGCAATGTCGTTCTGAGCTCTTGGAACATGTTCCATCTGCAGGCCGTCAAAGTGTTCTTCTAGCTTCCTCACTTCATCAACGTAAGCTTCCATCAACGGACTCTGATAATTCTTGTTCACTTGGTGGACGACAAGCTGTGAGTCACCCCTGACAATGAGCTTCTTGATCCCGAGGTCTACTGCGATCCTGAGACCGGCAAGCAAACCTTCATACTCTGCAGTATTGTTTGTTGCTTGCTCCTTGGGAAAGTGCATCTGGACTACGTACTTGAGGTGCTCTCCAGTGGGTGCAACAAGTAGCACGTCCGCACCGGCACCTTGCAGCAAGAAGGCACCATCAAAGTACATCAGCCACTCTTTGCTTGCTTCCTTGACGGGGATGCTCGTTTCTGGAACTTCTTCATCTTGTGTTGGCGTCCACTCTGCTATGAACTCTGCCAATGCTCTGCTTTGGATAGTTGAGGCCAAAGCTTGACAGTTCCAGTGCCCACTCGACAATCCTGCCTATTGCTTCTGGATTTTGCAGTATCCTCTTCAGCGGAAAACGAGTGACGACTGTGATCTCATGTGCTTGGAAGTAATGGCACAGCTTTCTCGAGGCCATGAGAAGGCCGAAAAGCAATTTTTGCACACCAGAGTACCTTGACCTAGCCCCTTGCAGAAGGGAACTGACAAAGTAGACTGGGCGCTGCACCATTCTTTTCTGCATATTCTCACGCGCTTGCGCAGATCCATCTTTGTCGGGACCAGAGCTTGTCGGTGAAGTCCCCTGCTTGTCGCTGGATGCATCTGCCGTGGTTGCTGGCTCATCATCCGCCTCCCTCTCCGCTACTAACGCAGCACTAACCACTTGATTGGTTGCCGCTATATACAGCAGCAACTTCTCTTGTGGCTTAGGTGCGACAAGTGTTGGAGTGGAGGACAGGTATCTCTTTAAGTCCTGCAGCGCAGCCTCCGCTTTCGGAGTCCATTTCATTGGTCCTGCCTTTTTCAATATTTTGAAAAATGGCAGGGCGCGCTCAGCAGACCTAGAGATAAACCTGCTGAGAGCAGCTATGCAACCGGCAAGTCTTTGTACATCCTTGACGCGCTTTGGTGCTTCAATCTGCTCAATGGCCTTGTTCTTGTCGGGATTGGCTTCAATTCCCCGCAGAGACACGAAGAACCCGAGAAGCTTGCCGGAGGGGACTCCAAACACACACTTCTCGGGGTTAAGCTTGAGGTTGATCTTGCGCAGATTTGCAAAGGTTTCGTCTAAATCTTGAATCAGAGTCGCCTTGTCCTTGCTCTTGACCACTATGTCATCCATGTAGGCTTCCACATTTCTGTGTATTTGTGGCTCAACAGCGTCGTGGACAACCCTTGCAAATGTTGAACCAGCATTCTTTAAACCGAAAGGCATCCGTACGAAACAGTATGTGCCACATGGGGTGATGAATGCGCTCTTCTCCTCATCCTCTTCTGCCATGAAGATCTGATGGTATCCTGAGTATGCATCAAGAAATGAAAGCAAGTCACATCCGGCCGTGGAGTCAACAATCTGGTCGATGCGCGGCAAGGGAAATGGGTTTTTGGGACAAGCTTTATTGACATCGGTAAAGTCGATACAAAGCCTCCATTTCCCATTTGCCTTGCGCACAACTACAGGGTTGGCCAACCACGTAGGATGGAGCACTCCTCTGACAAGGCCTGCTGCTTCCAATTTCTTGATTTCTTCTGCAATGAATTCTTGGCACTCTACTGCCTGTTTCCTGACCTTCTGCTTGACGGGCCGCGCATGAGGGCAGACGGCAAGATGGTGCTCGATTACTTTCCTGGGAACACTGGGGATGTCAGACGGTTGCCATGCAAACACGTCGACGTTCGCCCGCAGGAAAGCAACGAGCGCGCTTTCCTATTTAGGATCGAGAGTGGCACTGATGGTGAAGGTACCACCAGTGCCATCCTCCTTGGCGGACACCTTCTTGGTCTCAGGTGGAGCTACCATTGTTTTCTTACACTTGCCGATGGAGCTCGATGGTGCGTCCTCGACGGTAGCGCAGCACTCCGAAGAGGTGCGCTTGCCGGAGTGGGCATCAGAACTCTTGCCGGACTTGGTCTTCTTCTTCGCCCCGGGAGCTTCAACGGCAAGTGACTTGCGATCTGTTGCTGCTGCTGCTTCCCGGTAGATCTTATCAGCGCAGATAAGAGCATCCTTCTTGTCGCCAGGGACAGAGATGACACTTATCGGGCCTGGCATCTTCAGCATGTTGTATGCATAGTGAGAGGCTGCCATGAACTTGGCGAGTGCTGGACGGCCGAGTATCCCATTGTAAGGCAATGCAAAGTCAGCAATGTCAAACGTGACCCTCTCAATCCTGAAGTTCAACTCGCTGCCGAATGTCACTGGCAACGTGATCTTTCCCTTCGGCTTGCTCCTTCCCGGATTGATTCCTTGGAATGTGCCGGTCTCTTCGAGCTCTCCATCAGGGATCTGGAGTTTCTGGAGTACCACGGAGGAGATCAGGTTCAAGCCGGCCCCGCCGTCAACTAGCATCTTAGTGACCTTGAGGTTGCGGATAGTTGGTGAAACCAACATCGGCAAGCACCCGACCGCAGTTATGCGATCAGGGTGGTCCTCAATATCAAAGATGATAGGCGTGCTGGACCATTTCAGAGGCTTGTGTGACTCGATGGGTGGTTCTGCCGCATTGACTTCCCGCACCCACTGCTTAAGCTGGCGGTGTGAAGGATGCAGAGAAGCACCGCCGTCAACGCACAGGACCTCTGTGGCTTTCTGGAACTCCTGCTCATCGGTCTCGTCATCATCCATATCTTCATCGTCGTCGTCATCTTCATCCTTGTCGCGGCCGCGGGGAGGTCTGTCTCCTTGCCATTGCTTGGCCTTGTCGCGGCATCCTCCTCGGCCGGGACGTTTCTTGCTGGCTCCTCCAGCACCTTCTTGGGCTTTCTCCTTGTCGCGTCGCTTGTATTCAGCCTTTTGCTGCTCGACAAGTTGCTCGACCTTCTTGCAGCTCTGGAGGTCATGGCCCTTGGTGCGGTGGATCTTGCAGTACTGCTTGTTGGTGCCGTCTTGCTTGTCGGCGACCGCCACAGCCTGGTAGTTAGTGCCTGCGGCAATCTCCTTGCTGGAGCTACCAGCTTTTGCTTTCTTGGCGCCACCTTGCCGGACTGCTCAACGACTAGCACATCTTTGCCTTTCTTCTTCCTGTTGTTCCGCCGCCGGTTTCTCTTTGCCGGGGTAGTCTCCTCACTATTAGATCCTCCTGCTCCTGTATTCTCTCCGGGGAGTTTCCTCCCTTCCTCAGCATGTGCACACTTGTCGGCCAGGGCATATAGCTCACTGACGTCTCTGATCTTGCACATCGCCATCTCCTCTCGCATCCTGCGGTTTCGCATGTTCTGATGGAACGCGCTGATTACCGCTGCAGGGTGGACATCTGGGATGTTGTGCTGTACACGGCTGAATCTCTGAATATACTTGCGTAGGGGTTCTCCTTCCTTCTGGGCGAGCAGATGAAGGTCACTCTCTTGGCCATGAGGCTTGTGGCCGCCTGTAAAGGCGCCGACAAACTGATGGCATAGGTCTGCCCAGGAGGATATGGAGTTGTCCGATAAGTGCATGAGCCAGGATCTGACATTAGGCTTGAGCACCAGCCGGAAGTTGTTGGCTAGGATCTTGTCGTCCCGCCCCCCGGCAGCTTGCACCGCGATGGTGTAGATGCTGAGGAACTCCGACGGATGCGACATGCCATCGTACTTCTCTGGCACGTCTGGCTTGAAATTCTTCGTGCTGAGCCACTGGACTTGCCGCAGCTCACGAGTGAACGCAGGGCAACCTACCGAGTATGACAAGTCGCCTGGTTCCCCTGGTGCATGCATGTCGACAGGGGGCCCAGCGCGCTGGTCGGATTGACGCCGCGCTTCTCTTCGGCGCTCGATGCGAGTACGAGCGTCTTCTTGCTGTCGTTCGTGAAGAACTTGGCGCTGATCGCGATGAGCTCGTGGATCTGATGATGCGGTGGAGTCGCTGTCTAGGTGGATCCGGCGAGTCGGTGATCTTGGCCTTCGGGGTGGAGAGCGCATGGTGGTTGCACCCCCACCAGTTTCGTCGCCATCGGCTCGTGCCTGGCGGTCCTGCCGTGGCAGTTATGTACTCGGCTGCCGCGGAGTGTCGCCGTTGGCGAAGCAGATGAGACTCTGAATGGTGGCCCTCCATCCGTCGATCTTGTCTTTGGATGGAGGGTAATCCAGGAGTAGTTGAGCTCGCGCCAAAGCTTCTGCTGGAGTGGTGGGCGGCAGTGGCGAACGGTGCGAGGAGCGAGATATGCTCGGACATCTAACCATGTTAGAAGGAGCAGTATCCCGTCCAGGCGACCGTGTCTCTCTCGTGCCAGCATGTCGGCGTGCATGCTGGTCTTGAGCGCCTCGAGATCCACCAGCTCGATCTTGGTCCAACAAATGTATGGTACTACGAATACCATGACGCTGTCGGTCATGCGCCTCCTGAGATGGGCGCGGTACATGTACGGACGCCGAGGTCTGCGCAACCTTGTCCTTGGACCTGGCAGCACCGTGAGCTCCTTCGTCGATGTCTGTTCTTCCGTCGGCGTCTGCCCCACCACTCGTTTTCTCCGGTGGTGGTGGGATCAACGTGGACGGAACAGCTGTCACCGAAGTCTTCTTCTTCGGTGGCATGTCGATGAAGAAGATGAAGATCTAGCTCGTGTGAACGCCGGGTCAGGTTCACACAACCTCGACGCCCCCTACCTGGCGCGCCAAAGATGTCGGGGAAGCTGATCCACGAACACCTATGGGGACCGGCGGACCGAGCCCC
>NC_041391.1:498383966-498435079 GCF_002162155.2 Triticum dicoccoides | reverse complement strand
GAAGAGCGGATCGAGGCGAAGCACACGAGCAGTTTACCCAGCTTCGGAGCTCTCCAGAGAGATAATACTCCTACTGTTGCTTGTCTGATTGTATTGAGTTCTTGCTCGGGGGCGCTGAGTGCTATAGTACATACGAGCTGCTAACGAGACCGAGCATGAGTGTTTTCTGGTTTCGAACCCCCCTCTACATTGCACATGGGCCTCCTTTTATATGCTCAAGGGGTCTCCGACAGGTGGCAACGTAGACAAGGGCAAAAATGGAAAAGGAGTTGCGGTTGGTACAACTACCTGTACAGGGTATCATACCTAACCCTGACGACGGGGGACAAAGGCATTAAATGCCCGTCTGCGTCGCCCAAATAGTGCGAAAAGGACCGTCAGGAGCGCCACCGTTTGCCACGATGGCAATCTTGTCAGTGTCGCTCGCCACCGTGCACCGCTGGCTGCACAGCCTCTTGCCACGCGCGCCTGGAAAGGCCCCAGGGCGACACGTTGGTGGATGTGCTGGAGCGCGGGTACAGAGTGGTAGCTTGCCGCGGCAAGCGCCTTGCCGCGGGCGTTGTCTTGTCGCGTCCGGAAGCTTGTCACTCACCGGGCCTTGCCGGGACGCGTGGCGCGTCGCGGCAAGTTCCTGGAGATGCCTTGGTTGGCCTTCCCGGCAAGCTCCTCTTGTCGGGGCCTTGTCTCCTTGGCTTGAATACTTTGTTCTTGAATGGCTCCAAAGGAACCACGGAGGACCTTGGCGGTCGCCCCGCAAGCCTTGTCGCGGTGGGCTGCAACTGCCCGTGCACAAGTTCGGGATACTAGGGTACCCCTACTCTAGTACACTGACATAACCGCCACCAGGGCTGCATTGGCGGAGTAGGGAGTGGCTGCAAGGTAAAGCACCAAGGGCTCCTGAGGGCGCGGGGCCACCATCACCGGTGGGTTGGTTAGGTATCTCTTGAGATCTTGGAACGCCTTGTCTGCCTCTTCAGTCCATTCAAAGGGTCCCTTTTTCTTCATCAGCTGGAAGAAAGGCAGGGCTCGCTCTCCCAGCTTGGATATGAAGCGTCCTAGTGCTGTCACGCGCCCAGTGAGCTTCTGCATCTCTCCGAGGGTCTTTGGTGGGCTCATGTCCTCGACCGCCCTGACCTTCTCCGGGTTAGCATTGATGCCCCTGTGGGACACGAGGAAGCCCAAGAGCTTGCTTGAGGGGACCCCAAACACGCACTTCTCTGGGTTGAGTCGCAGGCTCACGGCGTAGAGGCTCGCGAAGGTTTCCTCCAGGTCTTGTATTAGGGTCTTGGCCTCGCGAGACTTCACCACAATATCATCGACGTAAGCCTCAACGTTTTTCCCGAGCTGGGGGCCCAAGGCGATGTGCATCAACCGCTGGAAGGTTGCCCCTGCATTACGCAACCCGAACGGCATGCACATGTAGCAGTACACCCCACATGGGGTTAGAAAGGCAGTTTTTTCCACATCTTCCACCGCCATCTTGATCTGGTGATACCCAGAGAAGGCATCCAAGAAGCACAACAGGTCGCACTCGGCGGTGGAGTCGACGATCTGATCGATGCGGGGGAGCGGGAACGGATCTTGCGGCCAAGCTTTGTTGAGATTGGTGAAGTTGACACACATATGTTCCTTCCCTCCTTTCTTTGGAACGACGACTGGGTTGGCCAACCAATTCGGGTATCGGACCTCGCGAATGACCCTACAGCTTCCAACTTGCGGGTCTCTTGGACGATGAAAGCCTGCTTTTCCATGGACTGCCATCTTGCCTTCTGCTTCACGGGTCGGACATTGGGGCACACATTGAGGTGGTGCTCGATTACGCCCCTCGGGATCCCCGCCAGCTGATCGGGCTCCCATGCGAATACCTTCTTGTTTGCGCGCAGGAATCTGACCAGGGCCTCCTCCTGCTCGGGCTCAAGATTGGCGCCTATGGTGAAGGTGGCATCAGTGGATCCGTCCTCGTCAACCAGCATCTGCTTGGTCTCTACCTTGTCTTGGGTGAACAACTGCTTCTTCTTGGCCAGCGCAGCTCCCTTGGGCTCAGGGGTGTCCGAGTCGGCAGGCTGCACCGACGCCGCCGTCTTGAAGGCGAGCTTGAGCACTTGCAATGCATCCCCGGTGTCTCCACACACGTGAGGACGCCGCTGCTCCCAGGCATTTTCATCATGTTGTACGCCGGGTGAGTCGCAGCCATGAACCGGGCCAGCGCCGGGTAGCCGAGGATGGCGTTGTACGGGAAGCCGATGGGGGCGATGTCGAAGTCAATTAGCTCCGTGCGGAAGTTGTCGTAGGTGCCGAAGGTTACCGGGAGACGAATCTGCCCCAGGGAGCTAGAGGACCCGCCCCCGATGCCCAAGAAGGGCCGGTTGGGCCGGAGCCGCTCCGGTGGTATGTGGAGGAGGCTGAAGGCTTCAACCGAGAGCACGTTGAGGCCCGAGCCGCCGTCGATGAGAGTCCCGGTGACGGCCACCTGGCAGATGGTGGGGGTGCACAGCATCGGGAGCGCGCCTGAGCAGGCTAAATTGGAGGGGTGGTCCTTTGAGTTGAAGGCTAGATCGGCCTTGGACGTTGACCGACCTGAGGGAGGCCCCTGCCGCGTGGAAGCGGCGCCGACCTGGCGGACGAATGGCTTGACGTGGCGGCCCGAGGGTGGCGCCTGCGAGCCGCCCAGGAGGGCCGCGACGACCGGAGCGGATGGTGCGCCGCTCATCGCAGGGCGAGTCATGGTGTCGGCGGAGACCGGGTCGACGGAAGGAGAAGCTCCGGCGCACCCCTACCTGGCGCACCAAATGTCGGATTTCGGGTTCCGGCAGACCCTCTAGATTCGAACACTGGGGTGCGCACGGAGATTTAGCCCTCTGCCTACCCGCTCCTCACCACCTCGCTATGAACTAAGCAATCAACGGAACAACACAAGAGACACAGGGTTTATACTAGTTCGGGCCACCATTGTGGTGTAATACCCTACTCTAGTTTGTGGTGTGGTGGATTGCCTCTTGGGCTGATGATGAACAGTACAAGGAAGAACAGCCTCGCGAGGGTCTGTTCTTGGCTGGTGCGATGCACTGCTAGGGGAGTTCAGTCGCTCTCTCTCTACTGGTCTCTAGGCGAGGATCCGATTGATTTCTCGATGCCTCCACCTTGTGGGTGGCTAGTCCTATTTATAGGCAAAGGCCCTGGGCCTCTTCCCAAATATTGAGCGGGAAGGCCGCCAACAACTGGCCATTTTGAAGGGGAACATCTAGTACACTTATCCTGACTAAAGTTGGTCCTCGCCTGCCAAAGGCTCTGGTGGTGACGCCGGCTTGGGCTCCATGATGACTTCTATCCTGCCGTTGTGCTGGTCTTGGTCTTGTTGCACCGAAATGGATGCCTTTGCTTGATGCTCTCGCCTGCGCTTGCTCCCTTTGCACCAAAGAGGAAAGAAGGACACTGCGCGGGCTGGCGCCCGCCTGGCGCCCTTGATCGTCATGGCTTGCGTCATGGGTACCTCGCGAGGTATCCTGCCTTGATCTCTCCGCCTCCTCACAAGCCAGCCTGACGAAGCCGTGCCTGAGGAAGCCTCTTGTCGTCCGTCCCGCGAGGCTTGGCCCCTCGCGAGGGTCTTGAGCTCGTGTTGATGAAGATGGGCCATGCTGGGCCGCCCCTTGAGCCACGCCGCAGGCCGCAGGCAGGCAAGTCTGGGGACCCCCATTCCCAGAACACCGACAGCGATGAAGGTAAGGGACGGGTGTCGATTGGAACACCAGGTAATCGGGCCTAGTCTTACCGCCAAATGCTTTGGTGAGCATCTCGGCAAGAAGGGGTGGAAAACCAGGGTGGTTGACGACATAGGTGCGGGTGTAATACGTGGAAGTTTTGGAGCTGCTAGCCATGGTTGGGGAGCTACTAGCTAAGCTTCTCTGCAGGGACATGGTGGACTGAGGAGCGAGCGATACAGCAAGCAGAAAAGTGGGTTTTATAGGCAGCTACACGGGACAGGCCCGCATGGCGTGTCCCCTTTCCCTTAATGGCGAAGGGAAAGCGGTGCGGCCGACCAGAAAGGATAGGGTTGCTACTTGCTCCACGGATAACTAGGCGGGAAAAGCGGGGTGAGGATGTGTCGGTCCCAACTGCGCCACGTGTTGATTAACAGTGGCCATACCGGATGCCAGGGATGGGTCAAATCCCTTAGTGTCATTACGGGTTGATGGTTGCGGTGATCTAATGCTAGGATAATCTATGCCAGCCTGGCTGCTCTAATACCATGCCATGTGGCACCCTGATCCACATGGAGCAGGGGGCCTTCGCACGTCAGCCCAGGATAACACCTGATGCACGACAGGCCCATTATACAGCATTCCAGGTACAAGAATATTCCTCAGATACACATGTATATGATTACATCAGTGATGAATATAATCTTCTGGCATAGCCCTAAGGCTATTTAAAATGACAGCGGAAGACTATTTAAATGGTGGCGGAAGTCTTGGCAGCATATCACTCTGGCTGGGCTCCACAACTCACAGGACTGGCAAGATTACCGCCTAGCACGACGGAACAAGTGAACGACCTACAAAACTGGCATGACACGCCAGGTCAGTACATTGAATGTACTTGCAAGACAATCAAATACATAGCATCCAAACAAACAGATGACAAAGCAAGAACCAAGCATATGCAACAACCTATCTCATATCAATTACTAAACATGGCATGGTATCAACCCAAGACATAAATCAAACTAACATCATTGCATCTACTAGCATGGCAATGACATGGTATATCGAATTTACTTCTAACATGGCAACGGCAAAACATGGCATAAACTCAATCCAAACATAGCATGGCATCATGAAACTATGCTGAAAATAAAGTACCAATCATATCCAATGCAGATATAACATGTTAACTTTATGCAACTATCTCCTCTTCTGCCATGGTTCTTTAAATGCCAACATATTACTCATGTAATGCAACCAAACGCGTGCACCGAGTCCCTCGGACTCTCTTACCAACAATGATTGCTATTGCATCAC
Source organism: Triticum dicoccoides (assembly GCF_002162155.2). Taxonomy (NCBI): domain Eukaryota; kingdom Viridiplantae; phylum Streptophyta; class Magnoliopsida; order Poales; family Poaceae; genus Triticum; species Triticum dicoccoides. Next base: position 498,430,061 of record NC_041391.1, on the reverse strand, counting down.
AAACATACCAATCGTGTGATCCTTACTGTGATCAGAACCACGACCAATGACTGGCACATGATCCTTACGACGATCACAACCACGACCAATAACTGGCCCGTGATCCTTACGGCGATCACAACCACGACCAATAACTGGCCCGTGATCCTTACGGCGATCACAACCACATTAATCAGCTTAATTATTTCCGGTTTATCCTCCATTTCGACCAAGATCCGATAGTGTGACCTACTACGAACTTGTGCCCATGACCGAGGACATGGCTATTGATAGTTTAAGTACACTCTGCAGAGGTAGCACACTGTACCCACACCACGGAACCCATGGCCTCGTCATCCCATTCGGGTGGACAACGGCATTCTGACGAAACCGATCTACTGTCATGACACTCTCCCGTCCACTCCGACTCACTCCCCATCGGGCTAGTCCTGGGTGGCCCCGTGTCTACCACAAGACACAACGACCACCGTCATGGCCACAATCCACTCTGGGACCCGGTACCAAAAACTCAATAACGGGCACACAAGGCTTATGTCCGCCTACCTGATCAGGGTAGCGCGCACCCATAACCTTCCCATAACTGGAGGCACCGACCAGAGGCACGACAATAGATCGCATTAAGGTCGTCCCATACCGGCAAATGTGGCTGCACTGAAAACAGTTCAATTTGGCGGCACTATGACTCGATCCCATCGATGACGGAGGAGGTTTGTTATTATTAAGTCATTTTATTACCTTCTCCATCATCATGAACATGGATGCACAATGAGCATACATCATGCAAATGCTTTGATAGAATATCGAGCTTCTCAAGTGAACAACTATAACATAAAAAGCATGACAGTACCAAGTACTAGCATACCAACGGTGCATCACAGTCACCATAGCATTTTATAACAATGACATGAAAATAAAGTAGAGTAGTAACATGATATTATCAATAACAACATCTAACTAGCATGGCAAAAGATATCATGAAACACAAGCATGCATGATAAGCATAACGGAATAACTGTAGATGAAAACAAGAAGAAATAACTGCAACTACACACACAAGGTGCAAGCAAAGTCAACATGCAAGTTCGGGGCTCATGATAAGAGGTTGGCTTGCCTGGGGTCGACAAATACTCCGGGAAGAAGTGAGAAACGACCGTGGAAAAATTTGCCAGAAACAGTTCTCTCTCGGAGGGGGCTGTTTACAGACAAGGGAAAAGTGGTCATTTTCAGAATGTGCAAATATGGTGAAAATGATGGGGACAGAACGGGCTCGATGAGACGAAGATGTGGACTTTGGAATCACCTGATTTGGAGCTAAGGGCAAAAAGATACGGGCGTTTAAAGCTCAGTGACTAGTCTGTAAAAATATTTCTACAAACACGTCCATGGCAGTTTAAACCGAACGCGTCTTTCTCAGAAAACGTTTTCAAATCAAGAAAACGTCTTTGTGGAGGGCTCTTCCACTTATCCACTCTGGCGTTGGACCAGTCAACGCGGCCGAGGCGGGGTTGGGCGTCAGGGCCGCTGCCAGGTGGGGCCGCGGGGCCAGCTGGCCAGGTCAACGCGCCAGCCTGGCCATCTCCTTCTTCTTCCCGACGCGCGCTTGACTGAGGGAAGACGCCTGCCCCGATGGCGCTTGCCGGCGCGTCCGGCCACGGCAACGGACGGGCGACCTACCGAAATGCTCGGGACGGCGAGGGGCACCTCGGGGTGGTGCTAGCTTCCTCCGAGGAACACCAGGGAGGGAGCTGCACGGCCCACGGCAGAGAGTGGGTTCGGCCGCCGGTGGATACAGCGCTACGGTGGGGAAGGGAAGAGGCTGAGGCCACGGGGAGGCTTGCCGGAGTATGGGCGATTCGGTGGTGGTGGAGGAACGTCGAGGGGAGGCCCTGGTCGCCGGAATCCGAGAAGACCGGGGCGGCGGCCATGGCGATGGGGGGGGGGCCAGAGAGGGGCTCCGGGAAGGATGAGTGCTCGGGGAGGCAAATAAGAGGGCGGGGAAGCTGCTGATGAGCTCGGACGAGGCGCGGGCGGGCTATTTATAGCCGGGCGAGGGCACCCGAGCTGGTTGCCGCCGAGCGAGTCCGGCCATGGCTTTGCCGCGCTCAGCAGGCACGGGGAAGAGGGGGAAGACGACGATGAGGGAGCGGACAAGCACCAGAGGCTCACGGAATCGAGCAACGCTTGCGGACGAGAGGAGGAAGCGGACACCGGCGAGGAAGACGACGGGCTCACGGACTCTCATTGTTCGGTCTTTGGATCGGCTCACCGGAGAAGAAAACGGAGGGAGCCGGAAGTACAGGGGGAAGAGGACGGCGAGGTGGAGCTGTAGGACATTAATGGCGAGGTCAGGGACGTTCGGAGCAGCGATGCCGAAGGGAACGGTGGCTAGACCACCGTTTTGGCTGGCGGCTCTCGTGGTCACCACTGGCAAGGCGCACTCTGGAGGTTTTACTGATGCTAGCTCATGTCTACCGCGTAGTCCTTCCAGAGTGGAGTATTACCACGGTAAAGAAACGAGCAGAGACAAATGGAGCTGAGTAAACCAAGCTCCACAAGTTTGCTATTGCAAACTTGGCCACACTCTAGAGAGTAAACCAGAGAGGGTAGGTGCTAAACTTGATGTCTAGGAGGCTTAGGGTAGCAAGGACTACGGTACTGTGGTCTATGAGGTCATTAGGGAACATATTTAATATAGTTGCAGTGCAACTGCTAAACCTGGTCCAGAAAACAAATGATGAAGGAGCACTTACTAGGATTGTTTTATTGATCTATAACTTGGCAAATCCTCATTATTTGATCATATGTTGATCCTGCAAAAAGATCATACCAAATGGGCTTGCCAAATTGGTACTTGCTTCACAAGCATCAGACCTGACCAGAAACTTGGGAAAAATCTAGGAAGCTATTGGCTACATGAAATGAGCCAAACTCTTGGTTAGGTGGGTTATATGGATAGGAGAATGCTTTGAATATTTTCATACATAATGGAGCAAGATAAAATATACTTTCTTCACAACCTGAAAGTATGGACATAATACAAGAATTGCTCATGTGCTCACATACATCAATTAAATGATCTGAATTTGGGTGGAGGCTAATTATTTGGGATACTTGAGAGGATTGCAAAGTTTTATCCTATTTGGAAACTCTATGAAGGTACTTCCTTCACAAAATTTTAATCTGGTCAGAAACTTTGGAAACTTGCACAGGGAGCTAGGATAATTGGATTGAGCTAATCTTTGGTCTACATGGGTGATTTATCAAGTTTAATCACCCTGCCAATTTTCAGCTCAAAAGGAGTTAGGAATAAGGCACTTCCTTTGCAAAATTTCAGAGTAGGCAGAAACTTGCATTGGATCATGTGCCCAATTTTTGAATTGTGGAACATGAGATGATGATGGAACTAGTGATTATATATCAAGGACAAGCTCCACAATTTATGTGGGAATTTTCTCTGCTATAAAAATAATAGTTCCTTTAGAAAATGGCAGAATTGGAATATTGGCATCAAATAAGAAAAGGCAATTTTCCTTATTTAATTATGGCCAATATAATTGCCAGAGCTTGGTTTAGGCATAATTATCAACTCCACAAATTCTCATGAATTTAGTAGATGGCTAGCTATGCCTTTGGATTTTATTCGTCAGAAAGGCAAGAAAAGGAATAAATCATAATTCAAAAATATTGCATGGGACTTGGCAATATTTTTGCATATCCAAGATTGAAAAGGATAGGAGGATCTCTGGGAACAGATGGGATGATCAACAAATCAAAGAAAATGATAGCTCCTTTGTAATCACAAAGGCCACATTCAAATTCCAAAAATTTGGAATAAGGGTTTGAGAGGGTTTAAGATGATGCAACTGAGGTCTTGCCCACTGAAAAAGACATGAGCAAGTTTTTAAAGGTTGTAAATGACAAGAATTCTCAGAGTCATCCAACAAACTCAAGAAAAAGATTTTGAAATGAGTGCCAGGAAGGAATAACAGCACAAAAATTGATAACCCAATTTTGGGGCTGTTACAACATCAAGATCTATAGGGATAGATTGAGACGCTTAATAGGACTTCCACAAAGCACATACCTTGACAAAGTTTTGAAGAAGTTCAAAATGGATCAATCAAATAAAGGGTTCTTGCCTGTGTTACAAGGCATGAAATTGAGTCAGACTCAAAGCCCGACCACTTCAGAAGATAGAGAGAAATGAAAATCATTCCCTATGACTCGACCATAGGTTCTATCATGTATGCTATGCTGTGTGCCAGACCTGATGTGTGCCTTGCCATAAGTTTGGCAGGGAGGTACCAAAGTAATCTAGCAGTGGATCACTGGGCAGCGGCCAAGAACATCCTAAAGTACCTGAAAAGGACCAAGGATATGTTTCTCGTTTATGGAGGTGATCACTCGTCGTAAATGGGTACGTCGATGCTAGCTTTGACACTGATCCGGATGACTCTAAGTCACAAACCGGATAAGTATTTGTATTGAATGGCGGGGCTGTCAGTTGGTGCAGTTCCAAGAAGAGCGTCGTGGCGGGATCTACATGTGAAGCGGAGTACATAGCTGCTTCGGAAGCAGCGCAAAAGGAGTCTGGATGAAGGAGTTCATATCCGATCTGGGTGTAATACCCAGTGCATTAGGTCCAATGAAAATCTTTTATGACAACACTGGAGCAATTGCCTTAGAGAAGGAATCCACGTTTCACAAGAGAACCAAACACATCAAGAGATGCTTCAACTCCATCTATGAAAAGGTCAAGGATGGAGACACAGAAATTTGCAAAGTACATACGGATCAGAATGTAGCAGACCCATTGACTAAGCCTCTTCCGCGAGCAAAACATGATCAACACCAAGACTCCATGGGTGTTACATTTATTACAATGTAATCTATATTATTGACTCTAGTGCAAGTGGGAGCCTAATGGAAATATGCCCTAAAGGCAATAATAAAGTTGTTATTATTATATTTCCTTATTCATGATAAAGGTTTATTATTCATGCTAGATTGTGTTGATCGGAAACTTAAGTATATCTGTGGATACATAAACAAAATACTGTGTCCCTAGTGAGCCTCTACTAGACTAGCTCGCTGATCAAAGATGGTTAAGGTTGCCTAACCATAGACATGTGTTGTCACTTGATAACGAGATCACATCATTAGGATTATGATGTGATGGACAAGACCCATCTGTTAGCTTAGCATATGATCGTTCAAGTTTACTGCTATTGCTTTCTTAATGTCAAATACATATTCCGTCGACTATGAGATCATCCAACTCCTGGATAACGATGGAATACCTTGTGTGCTATCAAACATCACAACTTAACTGGGTGATCATAAAGATGCTCGACAGGTATCTCCAAAGGTGTTTGTTGAGTTGACATGGATCAAGATTAGGATTTGTCACACAGTTATTAGAGAGGTATATATGGGCCCATTCAGTAATACATATCACAAGAAGCTTGCAAGCAAAGTGACTAAGGAATTAGTTGCGAGATGATGTAATATGGAACGAGTAAAGAGACTTGCCAGTAACGAGATTGAACTAGGTATGAATATACCGACGATCGAATCTCGGGCAAGTAACATACCGATAGACAAAGGGAATTACGCATGTTGTCATAAGGTTCGACCGATAAAGATCTGTAGAATATGTAGGAACCAATGTGGGCATCCAGGTTCCTCTATTGGTTATTGACCAGAGAGGCGTCTCGGTCATGTGTACATAGTTCTCTAACCCATAGGGTCCGCACGCTTAAAGTTCGTTGATGATATACTGTTATGTGAGTTATGTGATTTGGTGACTGAATGTTGTTTAGAGTCCCGGATGAGATCATGGACATTACGAGGAGCTCCAGAGTGGTCTGGAGGTAAAGATTGATATATAGGACGATGCTATTTGGACATCGGAAGGGTTTCGGGAGGTACCGGGTAGTCATCGGGTCACCGGAAGGGGTTCCGGGAACCCCTGGGGGTTAATGGGCCATATGGGCCAAAGGGGGGACACACCAGCCCACAAGGGGCTGGCGTGCACCTCCTAAGGCCGCAGCCCTTGGGAGAGAAGGAAAGGGGGGAGTCGGCCTCCCCCTTCCTTCCCTCTCCTCCCCTTTCCTTCCCCCTTTGTGCAAACAAGGTAAGGGGGCGCCACAGGGCAAGAGCCCAAGGGGGGAGGGGACCATCCTTGGAGCGCCTCCGGGCTGCCTCCCCTCTGCCCACCTATATATATGAGGGAGGGATGCCCCACAAAGGGCACGACAATCTCTTAGCCGTGTGCGGCACCCCTCTCCATAGTTTCGTCCCTCAGTCATATTTTCGGAGTGCTTGGGCAAAGCCCTGCAAAGATAGCATCACCACCACCGTCACCATGCCATCGTGCTACCGGAACTCATCTACTACTTTGCCCGTCTTGCTGGATCAAGAAGATGAGGACGTCACCGAGCTAAATGTGTGCTAAACACGGAGGTGTCGTACGTTCGGTACTTGATTGGTTGGATTGCGAAGAAGTTCGACTACATCAACCGTGTTAATAAATGCTTCCGCTTACGGTCTACGAGGGTACATAGACACACTCTCCCCTCTCGTAGCTACGCATCTCCTTCGATATATCTTGCGTGTGCGCAGAAATTTTTTGTTTTCCATGCAACGTTCCCCAACAAATGTTGCCATTGCTAACAAGCGAGGTACCACCACCACGACCACTCATTGCGGCACCACTACAACTATTGAGATAAGAACTACACCATGGTAAAAATGTGCCTCTATGGATTGTGGAGAATACTGAATCCTGGAAGGTTCAATATAATGAAGGTGTCATTGTTAGAGAGTGGTCAATCAATGATTAAAAGGTAAAGTACAAACCCTAAAAAAATACAGAGGTTTCGCTACAAATAGTAGCTACTAGCATTGCACAATATGTTATAGAAAAGCATGGAAACCCGTCCTTTTTAGAGAGGTGGTCATTTGGTACACTAATAGATCACCATCAACTTCCATCATCAAAACAATCGATTTCACATACACATCAAAATTAGATTATCTATCTAGTCGCCAACCCCTAATTCCGAAGGCAACATAGAACAAAGCAATCTAAACACGCCAGGAGATCACATCTTAAAAGAAAAGTAGATAATCATGCAAAAAAGAGTAAGATAATCAAAAATCCCACTCATCCCACCTTGCAAAACAATAGTAAGGAAGAAATACATGGCAAAACATAAATTAGTCTCAGTTAAAGATGCATCAAAATCAAATCTTTCTTATCCCCAAGAAAAGCTAGAAGAATGCACTCACAGAGCCGCTGACTCATGCCACTACTCGAGCCCTCCTAGTACCGCCACGGTGTCCACCATAACCACACATCACTGTCACAGGGAATTCTGGAACACATGTCTTCTTGAGAGACAATGTGCAACACAATGAGGAGAATGTCGTCCCAGACCCACTTGCCAAGTCATCCATAATGATAAATGACGCCGATGAAACCCTCCACAGTGCAGTTCACCCACCACACAATCACCATTGTGTCACCCGGCACCGAGCTGCTGAGGTCATGAGCATGTCTTTGCAGATTGCTAAATAAAATGGCGGGCAAGAAAATTTAAGCGACTACTAATGTGCGTTGGTAATTAAAGGACTATATGTTCACCAATAAAAAAATGGATTTGGGTGTCTAGTCAAACCATCGACGCCTACATCATGCTTCTTTGGTGAATCTCGATTTCGGAAAGTTAACTTTCCACTTATATTATTAAATTTGATAATAGATTCATCTTATTTTCTCCAATCCTCACTTTCATAATGAATGCCAAAATGCAAATCACTATTCATAAAAGGAATGCATAGATGCAAGACACTTAAATCTACCTGTCACGCATGGAAAAAAATACACACTAGTTGTCAAGCACAAACAAAGATTTTTAAAATGAGATTTATAACAAGCCCACGTTGATCTTCTCGTGAGATTCGCTAACATGGGATTGAATAAACCCCATAATTACTGCAATCAGCCTCGGCGCGTCATACTCTGATGACCCACAAGTATAGGGGATCTATCTAGTCCTTTCATAAGTAAGAGTGTCGAACCCAACAAGGAGCAGAAGGAAATGACAAGCGGTTTTCAGTAAGGTATTCTCTGCAAGCACTGAAATTATCGGTAACAGATAGTTTTTTGATAAGATAGTTCGTAACGGGTAATAAGTAACAAAAGTAACAAGGTGCAGCAGTGTGGCCCGATCCTTTTTGTAGCAAGGGACAAGACTGGACAAACTCTTATATAAAGCAAACCGCTCCCGAGGACACATGGGAATTATCGTCAAGCTAGTTTTCATCATGCTCATATGATTCGCGTTCATTACTTTGATAATTTGATATGTGGGTGGACCGATGCTTGGGTACCGCCCTTCCTTGGACAAGCATCCCACTTATGATTAACCCCTCTCACAAGCATACGCAACTACGAAAGAAGAATTAAGGTAAACCTAACCATAGCATGAAACATATGGATCCAAATCAGCCCCTTACGAAGCAACGCATAAACTAGGGTTTAAGCTTCTATCACTCTAGCAACCCATTATCTACTTATTACTTCCCAATGCCTTCCCCTAGGCCCAAACAATGGTGAAGTGTCATGTAGTCGACGTTCACATAACACCACTAGAGGAGAGACAACATACATCTCATCAAAATATCGAAAGAATACCAAATTCACATGAGTACTTATAACAAGACTTCTCCCATGTCCTCAGGAACAAACGTAACTACTCACAAATCATATTCCTGTTCATAACCAGAGGGGTATTAATATGCATAAAGGATCTGAACATATGATCTTCCACCGAATAAACCAACTAGCAACAACTACAAGGAGTAATCAACACTACTAGCAACCCACGGGTACCAATATGAGGTTTCGAGACAAAGATCGGATACAAGAGATAAACTAGGGTTTGAGAGGAGATGGTGTTGGTGAAGATGTTGATGGATATTGACCCCCTCTCGATGAGAGGATCGATGGTGATGACAATGGTGACTATTTCCCCCTCCCAGAGGGATGTTTCCCAGGCAGAACAGCTCCACTGAAGCCCTAGATTAGTTCCGCCAAGGTTCCGCCTCGAGACGGCGGCGCTTCATCTCGAAAGCTTCCTTATGATTTTTTTCCAGGGCAAAAGACACCATATACCAGAAGATGGGCATCGGGGGGCTGCCAGGTGGCCCACGTGGCAGGGGGCGCGCCCTCCACCCTCATGGACAGTGGGTGGCCCCCCTCTGGTGCTTTCTTCGCCCAATATTTTTAATATATTCCAAAACTGACTTTCATGGAGTTTCAGGACTTTTGGAGTTGTGCAGAATAGGTTTGTAATATTTGCTCCTTTTCCAGCCCAGAATCCAGCTGTCGGCATTCTCCCTCTTCATGTAAACCTTGTAAAATAAGAGAGAAAAGGCATATGTAATGTGACAAAATGTGTAATAACAGCCCATAATGCAATAAATATCAATATAAAATCATGATGCAAAATGGATGTATCAACACCCCCAAGCTTAGACCTCGCTTGTCCTCAAGCAGAAGCCGATATCGAAGAATATGTCCACATGTTTAGAGATAGAGGTGCCGACAAAATAAAATACGGACATGAGGGCATCATGATCATTCTTAGAACAGCAACATATATATTGTCATATAATTTCTTATGCTAAGGTAACAATCTATTCACAATGTAAAGTGTGAATCAAAAACTTCACTGAAAACTAGCAAACTATAATCTCAGTCATTGAAGCAATTGCAATTTATCATAACATCGGAAAGAGTCAATATAAGAGCTTTTCAGCAAGTCCACATACTCAACTATCATTTAATCTTTCACAATTGCTAACACTCATGCAACACTTATGGGTATGAAGTTTTAATTGGACATAGAGAAAGATAGGGGCTTATAGTTTTGCCTCCCAACCTTTTACCTCAAGGGTAATGTCAACAATAATGCTTTATGAAAACCTACATCAAATTGGATATATATATATATCAGGATCTTTCCAACATGTAGTGCTTGCCAAAGGATAAAGTATAAAAAGGAAAGGTGAAGATCACCATGACTCTTGTATAAGGTATAAGACAAAAATAAAAGATAGGCCCTTCGCAGAGGGAAGCAGAGGTTGTCATGCGCTTTTATGGTTGGATGCACAAAATCTTAATGCAAAATAATGTCACTTTATATTGCCACTTGTGATAGGACCATTATTATGCAGTCCGTCTATTGGGGATATAACTATTAGGCATGACCCGCCCAGGAGGGGCCGGGTCACACCTATGACGAAGCCCACTGAAGACACTTAGATGGCGGCGGCCCAAGGCCCAGAGGCGACTTAAGGCCTGTAGAGATAAACCGCCATATATGTGTAACTTGTATTGTAAGACAGGAATAGAGAGAGAGACCGAGCCGGACACTGTTTATGAACCGGCGGGACTCTGTGAGCCGCTGGGTGTCAACCTCTGTATATAAAGGGACGACCCGGCGGCGGTTCAAGGCAAGTAACATCAGATCGAGAACTAGGTCAAGCGGATTCGCTCCCTGGTTATCAAGTCATAAGCAATCCCACCCAAAACTGGATCCTAGGCTTTTACCTTCACCACAAGGGGCCGAACCAGTAAAACCACGTGCCCTTTGTCTCATTTGACCCCTTTAAGCTTCCTAGTTGTGATGGCTCCACGACTAAGTCCTTACGCTAGGACATCTAACGTGACAATTCCACAACAGTTGGCGCCCACCATGGGGTCAGTGCATGGTGGATTTGAGTTCTTGAAGGGCAACTTCAAAGGGCTCAAGGGATAAGCTGTGGGCCGAATGACCAAGAGTCTCCACGGCAAGCTCTACCTCGTCGATGCAGGCTGGGCCCCCGACGCCGGCTCAATTGAGTACGGGTACCGGGTCCCCTTCGGCGGAATCCACGTCTTCATCGGCAAGATCGGCTAGCCGGGCCCTGAGCCGGATATCTGCACCGACATCATCGAGACGGCTCAGCGTGCGAGACCCGCCTGGGCTCAACCCGCTGTAAGGCGTGCCTTCATGGGATGCATCCATGGAGGGGAATTTTCTGAAGGATCTGTCTCTGGCGGTGAGACGGCCATCTACTCTGATGGTGAGTCGTCCACAGGTGAGACGGATTCGTTGTATCAACTGCAAGACGGTGGGCTTGGGGGTTGTTCCGATGGCGGAAGTATTCTGGACCCCTTTGAGCCGCCAAGCAGAGTCGGAATCTTCATGGCAGGTACCCAACCGGCGTTAAGTTCGTCAACCGCGGCGGCAATGATTTCCAAATCAGCAGCAGCGACAGCCGCCGGAGCAGGAGGCCCTGCACGCTCGCCGGCTCAAGTGCTGATGGATCTCATGGACAAGATGACAACTCTATTAACCGTTGTGGTCAACCCGGCGAATCAGGCTCAACATGATGCGGAAGTGGCATAGTTGAAGCTGGACATAGCACAAGCTAAGGAAGCCCTGGCAGCGGAAGATGTCAGGATGACCGCAGAGCGGGCGGTTCTAGATGCTCGAGCTCAGCAGATTCAGTCGCATGCTTTCCAACTGACAATGGAACAGAACGTGTCAAATGAGGTTATGAGGAGGAGGTACTAGAAAACTCAATCTCGTCTACCTCTGGTTTATGATCCTAGGAACCTTTTTCAAACACCCGGAGTAGGCCCTAGTAACCCGTTGGAAGTAAATCGGGTCGTAGTACCCGAGACCAATATGCTGATTCAGCCATAGGTTATGGGACCCCCACGTCTAAGTACTGCTCCATCTCCTTATGTGCCGACACCACCGGGTCATTATTCTAACCCGCTGGAGAACATGATCGCGGCGGCAGCATGACTGGCAGCTCTCCCATCCGATGGCAATTCACCAACGGCGGTGGAAACTCGAAGGGTCAGAGATCTTCTTCAGACAGCCTTAGCACAGCAGGAGGCATACTCTTATAGTAGAGACGGGATTCATTCAACCCCACGTCCGAGCTGGAGCAAGAATTATAGCAGGCACCTAGATTCACCAGCCGTTTCAAGCAATGCCCAGCGTCGCGACCAACCGCACGGGTACGACCCGGCTCAGGGTGGGGCTCCTAATGTGCATAATCAGGACCGAGTGGGAAAATTGAGCAGGCGGCTCAGCAGGCAGCAGAAATAATAGCTCAACAGGCGGCTCAGCAGGCAGCTTATCAGCCCCTACCAGTTTATCTGACGGCGTCAGTTGAGGCATGTGTGGTCACCAGGGCCGGGGTGTACCTTGTTTGGTGTCGGCTCTATGTAATGAGCATTTGCCCAAGGATTTTAAGGGGCCTTGTAAGGTACCTAATTACACGGCCGATTTACAGCCTGGGGCGTGGATCATAAGTTATGAGATGGCCATGGAGTTACTAGAAGTTAGTGATGCTGCAATGGCCAAGTACTTCACCATGATGCTGGATGGGACGACTCGTAATTGGTTGAAGGCGTTGTCGCCTAATTCCGTTAGTTCGTGGGTAGAATTAAAGGAGAAGTTTATCCAGAACTTTAAAGATACATGTAAGCAGCCCATGTCAATTGTGGACTTGACTAGTTGCAAGCAACAGGAGGGTGAGTCCACGACCCATTGGGTGCGCCGTGTCAAGGAAATAATACATTCCACTGATAAGATGGATGACGGCTCTGCAATATCAATGTTAGAGCAGAATTGCCGTTTTGAGCCTCTGGAGATGAAGCTGGGGAGACTCAAGCGCGAATGTTCTGACATGGGCCAGCTAATGGCGGCTCTCGTCAAATATGCTGACTTTGATAGTACCAAGGATCCCGAGTCTGACAATGAGAAGGCAGGGAAGTGAAAGAAGAGCAGCAACACTAAAGGTCCTCAACCTAGCCCGGCAAATCAAGGCGGCAACAATAAACGTAAGGCAGATGGTAGCTCAGAGTTTGTGGCTAACACCAATGCACAGGGCAACAATCAGTGGCATAAGGGGAGGCCACCTCCTCGATCTGGCGGGTCAGGTCCTACTCTCGAGCAGTTGTTAAATGAACCCTGCCCGAAGCACGGCACTGAAGAGAAGCCGGCTACTCACCTGTGGAAGGATTGCACTATCATGAGGGCTTTCAAGAATTCTAACATATTCAATGGTAATCACGGGCCGGGCGGCGGTTCAGGAGGCGGCGGCTTTCATGGCCCGAATAATGGAAGTGTCGGTTCTGGTTCCGGCTTTCAGGGCCACCAGAATAATCAAGGCAATTTCAATCAAGGTAGTCAAGGCGGCTACAATCAACAATCTGGCCAGGGGGGTCAGCAGCAGCAGCAACAGTCTGGCTATCAGAGTCATCCAAAGCAATTGAACAGTTGGCAGTATCATGTTTTCACCACAAGTTTATGTAAGCGGGACCAGAAGCTTCACAAGAGGACAGTGAACGCCGTTGAGCCGGCAGTTCCTCGATACTTGCGATGGTTTGAGAAGCCCATTACATGGAGTCGGGAGGATCACCCGCCCCAGGTTGACAATCGGGGTCACTTGGCTTTGGTGGTGGCACCTCGAGTTGGGGGGTACAAGTTCACTAAGGTGCTCATGGATGGAGGCAGCAGCATCAATATCCTTTATTATGAGACCTTCCGTCGTATGGGGTTAACAGATAAAAATCTTAAGCAGTCCAATACTGTTTTTCATGGCTTAGTTCCTGGTAAGTTGGCATACCCAGTGGGCAAGATCGAGCTGGAGGTAGCCTTTTGAGATGAGTATGATTCCAGGGCCGAGAAATTAACTTTTGAGGTGGTCAAGATCAGGAGCCCGTATCATGCTCTGTTTAGGCGACCGACTTATGCCAAGTTTATGGCACGACCGTGTTATGTTTATCTGCAGCTGAAGATGCCAGGTCATAAAGGGACCATCACGGTTCATGGCAGTCGAAAGGTGGCTCTGGAGTGCGAGGAAGGTGACGCGCTTATGCTGAGTCGGTCTGTGCTGCAGAAGAGTTAAAGTATTATAAGGACAATGTTGACCCGGCAGACATGACGTCCTTGAAGAAGCCCACCATAGAGCGTGAACCAGAGATGAAGTTTAAATCGGTTGAGGACACCAAGATGGTTGAATTTGTTCCTGGCGATTCATCTAAACAGTTTAGTATCAGTGCCAATCTGGATCCCAAATAGGAAAGCACGCTCATTGAGTTCATCCATGAGAATCGGGACATCTTTGCATGGAAGCCTTCTGACATGCCGGGTGTACCGAAGGAACTTGCTGAGCACACTCTCAATATTGATCCTAAGTATAAGCCGGTCAAGTAGTTTCTTCGGTGGTTTAATGAGGAGAGGCGCAAGGCCATTGGTGAGGAGGTGGCCCGGCTCTTGGCAGCTGGGTTCATTATTGAGGTATTTCATCCTGAATGGTTGGCTAACCCAGTGCTAGTGCTCAAAAAGAATGGCACTTGGCGCATGTGTCTGGATTAGACGGACTTGAACAAGGCTTGTCCCGTTGATCCCTTTGCGCTCCCGCGTATTGATCAAATCATTGATGCTACGGCGGGATGTGAGCGTCTGAGTTTTTTGGATGCTTATTCTGGATATCATAAGATCAAGATGGTGGTTAAGGACCAGGAGAAGACGGCATTCATTACTCCCGTTGGAGCCTTCTGCTACGTTTCTATGCCTTTTGGGCTCAAGAGTGCCCAGGCGACTTATCAGCGTTGCGTGCAGAATTGCCTTCATACTCAGATTGGCCGCAATGTGCATGCTTATGTGGATGATATTTTGGTGAAGTCCAGAGAGAAGGAAACACTAATAGATGATATCAAGGAAACCTTTGATAACCTCCTGGTCTACAATATGATGTTTAACCCGGCAAAGTGTGTCTTTGGTGTGCCAGCAGGCAAACTTTTGGGATTTCTGGTTTCTAACAGAGGCATTGAGGCTAACCCGGAGAAGATCAGGGCTATCACCTCTTTGGCAAAACCCAAGTGTATCAATGATGTTCAGCGTTTGGTGGGTCGTATTGCTGCTTTAAGCTGGTTCATAAGCCGGTTAGGTGAGAAGGCCATACCGCTGTATCAGATGTTGAAGAAGATAGACAACTTTGTCTGGAGTGATGCTGCTAATGTTGCCTTTGAGGATTTGAAGAGACAATTGGCTAAGCCGCCGGTCCTTGTTGCTCCCATTGATAAGGAGCCATTGTTGTTATATGTGGCTTCTAATGCACGTGTTGTCAGTGTGGCCATTGTGGTGGAGCACAAGGAGACTGGTAAGGAATATCCGGTTCAACGGTCGGTTTACTACATCAGTGAGGTGCTCATTGAGTCCAAACAGAGGTATCCACATTGGCAGAAGCTTGTTTATGGGGTGTTCATGGCCAGCCGGAAGCTTAAGCAGTATTTCCTAGGTCATCCCATCACTGTGGTCAGTTCTGCTCCTTTGGGGATATCATCCAGAACAGAGAGGCTGCGGGACGAGTCGCCAAGTGGGCTATCGAGCTTGGGCCTCATGGTTTAAAATATGTATCGTGTACTGCTATCAAATCTCAAGCACTGGTGGATTTCATCAACGATTGGACAGAGTTGCAGGCGCCTGAAGAGAAGTTGGATAACACATACTAGACTATTCCCTACGATGGATCCAGGCAATTGGAAGGCTCAGGGGCTGGAGTTGTTTTGGCTTCCCCTCGAGGTGATAAATTATGTTATGTGCTAAGGTTGATGTTTCCCTGTACTAACAATGTAGCTGAGTATGAGGCTTTGCTCCATGGTCTTCGGATGGCTAAGGAGATGAACTTAAGCCGGGTACGGTGCTTCGGTGACTCAAATTTGGTAGCACAACAAGTCTCAGGCAAGTGGGATTCCAAAGACCCTCTCATGGCGGCTTATCGCCGTGAGGTTGATACTGTTGCTGGACACTTTAAGGGTTATCAAGTGGAACACATCGATCGCAGGAAGAATGATGCAGCTGATGCTTTAAGCCAGCTTGGATCTCAGCGTAAACCAGTACCCCCGAACACTTTCTTGGATGTTTTGCATAATCATTCTGTCAAGTTACCTACAAAGGAAGATTTGGCTGTACCTGACCCAGAAGCACAGTTGGTGGCGGCTCTTCATGTCATCCCAGATTGGATAGTGCCATACTTGGCTTACATGACCTGGGGAGAATTGCCTGAGGATGAAACCTTGGCTAGACAGATAACCCGCCGGTCTAAGTCAATGACGATTGCCAATGGCGAATTACATCATCGCAGTGTCACTGGGGCGTTTCAACATTGTGTATCTCCTGAGGAAGTCCAAGAGATTCTTCGTGAGATTCATGAGGGATATTGTGGCCATCATGCTGGTTCAAAGTCCCTCATGGCCAAAACCTTCCGTCACGGATTTTATTGGCTGACGGCTCATGCTGATGCAGAAGATTTGGTCAGTAAATGTGACGGGTGTCAGAAATTTTCACAGCGAGCTCATGTGCCGACTCAAGAATTGAGGATGATACAAATTACTTGGCCATTTGCTGTGTGTGGGCTTGACATGGTTGGGCCTTTCAAAAGATCCAAGGATAAAAAGACCCACCTTTTGGTGGGAGTGGATAAATTCACAAAGTGGGTGGAAGCAGAGCCGGTCAGTAAATGTGACGCGGCGACGATGATTCAATTCATGAAAAAGGTGATTTTTCGTTTTGGTTTCCCCCATAGCATCATAACTAATAATGGCACTAACTTGTCCAAGGGGGCTATGGAGGAGTTCTGTCAACGTGAGCATATCCGGCTTGATGTCTCATCAGTGGCTCACTCCCAATCCAATGGTCAAGCAGAAAGAGCCAATCAGGAGATTTTGAAGGGTATCAAGCCCCGGCTTTTAGTTCCTTTGCAACGAACGCCAAGTTGTTGGGTGGAGGAGTTACCATCAGTGTTATGGAGCATCAATACTACCCCCAATAGATCTACGGGTTATACCCCTTTCTTCATGGTTTATGGAGCAGAGGCGGTTCTTCCTAGTGACATCCGCCATGACTCGCCCTGAGTGGCGGCTTATGTGGAAGCTAACAATGATCAAGCACATCGGGAGGCACTTGACCTGTTGGATGAAAAGCGTGACTTGGCAGCAGCCCGCTCGGCGATTTACCAACAGGACATGCGGCGTTATCACAGCCGCCGAGTTAAATCCAGAACCTTTCAAGAAGGCGACTTGGTGCTCTAGCTCATCCAGGATCAGACTGATGCACACAAGTTATCCCCACCTTGGGAAGGGCCCTTTGTGGTGAGAAAGAATTTAAATAACGGGTCATAATACATTATCGATGTTCGAGAGCATAAAGACTCACGTAAGTCGGAGGAGGAGACCCGCCGGCCATGGAATATAGCTCATCTTCGGCCTTACTACACTTGAGCCACCGGCTCTCATGATGTACATATCTTGGTGATGTATATTATTATCAATAATAAATCAGGACATCTATCCTTTTCATCCTCAAAGATCATATGTCTTCATTGTCATAATTTCAAAAAGACCATTGGGGGTTGATCATATTCGAATCTAGCTTAACTCCTTTGGCACAACTTCCTGATCGTATTCGAATCATAGTTGTTCAAATGAACTTGATCATTTGGGGGCTGGGTCATATCCAAATCATAGCTTAACCCCTTTTGGTCCGACCCTGATCGTATTCGAATCAAAGTCGTTAAATATTCTCAAGGTCACTTGGGGGCTCCTATTCAAACATAGGTTGTAAGAGAACATAGCTGTCGGTACCCACTTGATCGGCACAATGCCAAATCCCACTTGGGGGCTTCTTGATCATATTCGAATCATAGCTTAACCCCTCTTGGGTCCGACCCAGATTGTATTCGAATCAGAGTTGTTAAATATTCTCAAGGTCATTTGGGGGCTTCCTGTTCAAACATAGGTCGTATTCGAACCAAAGAGAACATAGTTGTCGGTACCCTCTTGATCGGTGCAATGCCAAAGCCACCGGGGGCTACATGGTCATATTCGAACCGTAGCTTAACCCCTTTGGGAAGGTTTACTGATCGTATTCAAATCAGAAGCCTTAATTTATCTTCCTATTCTTTTTTGCTTAAGTTTTCTGTTTGAGCCGGCTTGACTTTGAACAATAAGTCGCCAGGCGTGTGACAAACTCCAATTGAAGGCATGACTTCTAAAGTGGGTCATCACCCTTACTGTATAGGTCAGATAAACCGGCAGTAAAACATTTTCGAAATCTCAGGTATGATGTTATCAGTTATACTGAAAGTTCTGATTCTCATCAGGATTATTTATAAATTATATTCCACATTGATAATTATGTGGGATAATTATGACCTGCCTTGCGGTAAGCCGCCAAGGGTCTTTGTGATCTATCTCTCTGTGCAGGACAGATTACCGTTTTTTTATGCACAAGGTAAATAAAAAGTGTAAATACAGAGTAAATATATGATGGCGGCTTAAACAGTATTAAGGCGTCAAAATGTGCACGAAGGCACGGCACATCAAAGTCATTTTTACTCCTATTACATGACTCCCCGAGTCAAAATGATTAACATTGTTTTTCAATAAGACTGCAAGTATGAGCCGCCCAGCGGATCAATTCTCTTGATGGCCTGAAGCTTCCGGATCAACCCTTTCCACTTCTTCGTCCTGTTCCCGGTCCTGGAAGGTTGATGACGACCAGTCGATGCCATTCAAAGCCTTAAATTCAGCTTCATCATCAATTAATCCGGCTAGGTCAACTTCAGGGGCGAAGGTATGCTTACAAATTGGTGGAATCAGACTTATCAGAGTGTACTGTGGCATGGGGATTCTCTGGTTCTCTGCATCATAACCTGCCTGGTACTTCGTGAGATCCGCCTCTTCAGCAATCAGGGTAGCCACAGGGTGTATTGCCTTCACACAAGCAGCGAAATCTTCCTGTTCAAAGGGCGTGCCGTCTTCTTTAAGGCTTGGATAACCAATAGCGATGTCGGTCGTTTCTAGTTCCGGAAGCCAAGCTTTGGCCCGGCTTAACGCGGCCACAGCTCCGGCTCTCACAGGCGATCGCTTCAGTTCAGTGATCCGTTGGGGCAGCACAGAAAGCTTCCTCAGTACACCTGCCAAAAGTGTGGGAACTTCATTGGACAAGGCCATGGTGGCTGTCGGTGTCAAAACTGGTGGATCTCGGGTAGGGGGTCCCAAACTGTGCCTCTAGGCGGATGGTAACAGGAGACAAGGGACACGATGTTTTACCCAGGTTCGGGCCCTCTTGATGGAGGTAAAACACTACGTCCTGCTTGATTAATATTGATGATGTGTGTTACAAGAGTAGATCTACCACGAGATCAAGGAGGCTAAACCCTAGAAGCTAGCCTATGGTATGATTGTTGTTCGTCCTATGGACTAAAGCCATCCGGTTTATATAGACACCGGAGAGGGCTAGGGTTACACAGAGTCGGTTACAATGGTAGGAGATCTACATATCCGTATCACCAAGCTTGCCTTCCACGCCAAGGAAAGTCCCATCCGGACACGGGACGAAGTCTTCAATCTTGTATCTTCATAGTCTTGGAGTCCGGCCGATGATGATAGTTCGGCTATCCGGACACCCCCTAGTCCAGGACTCCCTCAGTAGCCCCTGAACCAGGCTTCAATGGCGACGAGTCCGGCGCGCATATTGTCTTCGGCATTGCAAGGCGGGTTCCTCCTCCGAATAATTTATAGAAGATTGTGAACACCAGGATAGTGTCCGGCTCTGCAAAATAATTTCCACATACCACCGTAGAGAGAATAATATTTACACAAGTTCAATCTGCTGACGTATTTGATGGTGTGACATCACACCACTACCAAGACTTTACTTAAATTGTTTTTATTGTACCACCTCAGCGTGTTTAGCGAAGCGGTTTCCTTGGCACGTCTTGTCGAAGCAGAGATCGTGTTCCCCTTATTCCGGGATTCCCATCAATACGGACATGGGTAACCCAACCGCGCCATTGACTGCGGCGCTTGGGAGATAAGCGAGTTTTACCAGGCCGGTGGGGACACAAGTTTTTGTCCGCCCGTATAAGGGGATAAAGATCCAACCCTTTTACCTGCGCCTTCTTCCTCCTTGGCTTATCCATCTCCACGAACTCAAGCTCCAGCGCCCAAGTCCGCACCTCTCACCTCAACCTTCTCCAACTATGTCCGGAGCGGGAGCAAGTAGATGGCCTCCTCCGTCACGGAGGGGCAGATCCAGAAGCTGCGCGACGCCGGATATTTGTCGAACAACATCGTGCACCGGCTCCCCGACGAAGGAGAGCTCATCCCGACCCCAAGGCCCCATGAGAGGGTAGTATTCCTTCCCCATTTCCTCCGCGGACTGGGCTTCCCACTCCATCCCTTTGTCCGAGGGCTCATGTTCTACTACGGCCTGGATTTCCATGATTTGGCCCCAAATTTCATCCTCAACATCTCGGTGTTTATCGTCGTGTGTGAGGCCTTCCTCTGCATCCAGCCCCACTTCGGCTTGTGGCACAAGACCTTCAGTGTCAAGCCGAAGGTTGTGAAGGGCAGCCAAGCGGAGTGCGGAGGCGCCATGGTGGGCAGGATGTCCCACGTTACTTGGCTTGAGGGCACTTTCGTGGAAACCATCAAGGGGTGGCAATCGGGGTGGTTCTACATCACCGAGCCGCGTGACCCCGAATGGGCGGCGACCCCCGAATTCAGATCCGGCATCCCCACACAGCTCACCTCCTGGAAAGAGAGCGGCCGGACATGGGGTGATTCGGAGGAGCTGACCGGACTCCAAGCTTGCATCCAAAAGCTAGTGGACAAGAAGCTCAAGCTTGTCAACGTAGTCCAGGTCATGCTCATCCGCCAGATTCTCCCGTGCCAACGACGGGGCTTCAACATGTGGGAGTTCGATCCGGCGCAGCACCAGACTTTGAGCGGGCTCTTCGACACTACGTACGAAGATGTCTGGAAGGTGTTGTTCAAGGGCGCCGAGGCTCCCGCATCCGCTACCGAAGATCGCAGATTCAGCTCGCAACGTCCAGCTGACGAGGTAAGTGATTTTGTCCTTTACGGGACGCTTGTTTTCCATAGTTTGACTCTATGAGGGATCTAAACTCCCTTTCCTTTGACAGGACTGGCTGAAGAGGGCCGAACAGGCTATCTGTCCGGCCCCATTGCCAGAGGACCCAGCGGACGCCCGTTTAACGGGGCTGCTGGCTCCGGCACCCCACGTGGTGCCGGAGAAGAAGGCCAAGAAGAAGGCCACGGGGACTCGGAAGAGTTCCCGTTTTCAGGTGCTATCGGATGACGACTCCGAGGCCGACTCCTCTCACCAAGGTGAGGAGGAGAAGAAAAAAGCCTCTTCCCTAGTGGGCGGAGAGAAGAAAAGGAAGGCATCCCCAGTGAGGGAGGCCGAAGGGTCCAAGAAGCGAAAAACTCTTCCCCCGGACTGCTCTGCCAACGCCAGTGATGACTGGCCTCCAAGGGCCAAGCCCTTGGCGAGATCGTGAGTATCCGGACTCCCGAATAACTTCATGGGTATTATTTTTTGCCAAACAATGGCTTTCTAATGCCGCATACAACCCTGTAGTCCGCCCAAGGGCGATCTTCCCGCTTCGTCGAGCGGGTCTTTAGGTGCGTCGGATATGGATTCTCTTCCGACCGCCTCCACCCCCAGTGACACGGACGATGCCGAGGTGGGATCCCGGGAAGGGACCCTCTAGGAGGAGGAGGCCCCGGAGGTGTCACAGGACAACCTCCCGGACTTTGCACCGGACTCGGCTCTGGATCCCATAGTGGCTCCGGAGTCCGACGGGCGGTCCCTTCGTAAGAAGGGCAAGACCGTGACGAGGCGCTCAATGGCGCCTCCATCGAAGAGGAACACCGCACTGTTATGAGTGCGGTGATTCAGAAGGTGCAGCTCGCCAAGAGCGGGCTGACCGAAGCCTGCAGCAGCCTTCTAACAGGCTTTGAGGTAAGAATTTTGAGATATGTAAAATAGTACCGCATAGACAGTAGCCCCTGATGCTCGGTTCGGTGTTCGGAAAGACAAGTCGGACTGAGGATCTAAGAAGATATATGCAGGAGTCATAAAAAATATGTCGATATGGGATTGCAGGCTGCGCTGCTGACCTCTGCCGCACTGACTGCGGAGGTCAATACTTTGAAGGAAGGCCTCGAGCGGTCCGAGAACGAGCTCGGTCGTGCCAAGAAGCAGCTCGAGGACAAGGAAGGTGAGTAACACCTTATTAAAATTGTACCTTACAGAAAAGGATTTTGGTTGCAAAAGTAAAGACAAGGATAACATGGGTATTGCAGGGGCCACTAACGAGGTGGCGACCCTGAAAGAGACGGTGGCCGCGGCCGAACATAATGCGGCCGCGGAGCGCACCAAGCGAGAGAAGCAGGAGGCGCGGGTGGCGGAGGTACAGCAAGAGCTCCAGGATCTCGTGAAAAAACATGAGAGCCTGGAGCGTGACTCGAAGACTCGAGAGTCTGAGCTTGCAACGGCTCTTGAGAGTGCCAAAGCCGCTAAGGCCGAAGCCTACAAGGCCCTCCAGGAAATCGAGGCGTTGAAGAAAATAGCAGCGGGTAAGGCATTTTTCATGCAAAGTAAGCATGTGAGTGTTAATTACCTGTTGCTTACCCGAATTCGGAGCTCTCCAGGAGCGTTCGCAGATCTTCCTCGCAGTGTGTCCGATGCTGCCGCGTTCTACCGGGCTGAGGAGGGGAGCTCAATGGAGAAGGTCTTCTGGTCTCAGTATGCTGAGGTCGGACGTCCGGTGCCCCTTAGCGACCAGCTGAAGCAGCTGGTCGAGCTCCACAGGGCGGCCGAACAGGCCATGAAGGGCCTCATAGTTCGGCTGTGGCCTAAGGAGGCCATGCCTGGGAGCTACTTCGGCCTGGTGCGGCGGCTGGTGGATGCGTGCCCGTGGGTTGAAGTCATCAAGCACTCCGCCTGTATTGAAGGTGCCCGTCGGGCCCTTGCCCGCGCAAAGGTGCACTGGGGCAAGATGGATGCCCAGAAACTCGTGACGGACCCACCACCGGAGGGCAAGGAGCATCGCATGCCCGAGATGTATTATAAGAGTGTGTTGAAGGGCGCCCGCACTATTGCAGGTGAGTGCTCCAAAGATGTAATATTTGAGTAGACTTGCATTTTGTTATCCTGTGCGCTGAAAACTTAGTTCATTTGCGCTAAGCAATGCATTTTGATTTAAAATATTACCTTCTGTGCGGCTGTTTATCAAATCTGAGAGATGGCAAGTCATCGGCTTCAGCCCCCATGCCACGAGTGCTGGGGTGTTCGGGATAAATTTGAGCACTCTTGTTCCCATATTTGGGTCCATCTAGGGAGGCGCTCAACACAACGAACAAGGCAACCGGACTTATAATGCTTGAACACTCTCACTTAGCCATAGAATTCTATAATTTTAAATTTCGGTGAAGCCCCTAGTCTTCGGAAGGCCGAATTTGGGGCGATATCCACGCCTGGGCCGGACTAAGTCGGCTCCTCGCTCTAAGCGGCATAAGTCTTTAAGGACTCGCAAAAAACCTCTCGAACAGCGAACAGCTCTCGCCTCATCATGACGGTCAGTTTTAGCTTTCTCCACTAAGGTGTTAACCCAGCTCAACTGGGGCGCAATCGCAGTGGTTCTCCCAGTGCTACCTTAGCCGATACAACAGAACGTAAGGTACCAAAACATGGGAGCCGGGCAAACCCAACTATTGACCCAAGACATGATTCGGAGCTGATGCATATAATGCTATCAGTTCGGGGTGCCGCACTTGTGAAAGTGTTCGGACTTATCACACCATGATGCGGGAAACGTAAGCCCCTGGTGTATTTAGCCATACCAAAACGTACGGATGCGACATGTCACAAATGAACATATGTATAAGAGAGAAATGCAATTGGAAGCAAAAAGGTGCTGCATTACTTATTCAAGAAAAACTGCTGTAAGTGCAGAATGATAAAAATGGTGCGATAAGCAAGGGATGGGACTGTTAAACATGTCCCCCTCCAGGGGTAGGCTGCGGAATGGTGCATAAAACAGATTTAATGTTCGTAATAGAGACCACCTGGATATTCGTTGTAGCCTTTCTTCTTCCCTGGCTGTTGCATCGTGAGTTCGGCAGGTCTACTGCCGGACAAGGCCTCTTACGAACGGAGTCCTGTGGGTAAAAATACAAAGGAAAAAGAAAAAAAAGAACGACACACTTGAGAGCCCCTGGTGTGGTTGAGCCGCAGTCTGGGCCTATCATGGTCGTGCCCCTCTCCCCATGCCCATGGTATCTTCAGAGCGTAATGGTGTACGCGAAGGACCTGTCTTGACGTTTTACAGGGGCTGGGGTTGGGGCCACACTGCTACGCGTGCTCAGAACGTGCCAGGTGGTCTTGTTGTAGGTTACTCCGGGCGCGCTTAGCTGTGTCCAGCCGCTTAACGGCCGGACTCGAGAATTGCCTTAAGAGGCTGCATTGTACTTCTGCCGCGAGAGCCGCTGTATGTTCCTCCATGCGGAGAGAACATTCATTGTTTCCGTTGACCGTGATGACTCCTCGAGGGCCTGGCATCTTGAGCTTGAGGTATGCGTAGTGCGGCACCGCGTTGAACTTTGCAAACGCGGTACGTCCGAGCAGGGCATGATAGCCGCTGCGGAACGGAACTATGTCGAAGATTAACTCCTTGCTTTGGAAGTTATCCGGGGATCCAAAGACCACTTCCAGTGTAACTGAGCCTGTACAATTGGCTTCTACACCTGGTATGACGCCTTTAAAGGTCGTCTTGGTAGGTTTAATCCTTGAGGGGTCTATGCCCATTTTGCGCACTGTATCCTGATAAAGCAGGTTCAGGCTGCTGCCGCCATCCATCAGGACTCTGGTGAGGTGAAATCCATCGACGATTGGGTCTAAGACCAATGCGGTGAATCCGCTGTGGCGGATGCTGGTGGGGTGGTCCCTTCGGTCAAAAGTGATCGGGCAGGAGCACCATGGATTGAACTTCGGGGCGACTGGCTCCATCGCGTATACATCCCTGAGTGCACGCTTCCGCTCCCTTTTGGGTATGTGTGTTGCGTATATCATGTTCACCGTCCGCACCTGTGGGGGGGAACCCTTCTGTCCTCTATTGTTCGGCGGTCGGGTCTCTTCCTCGTCATCTCTATGCAGCCCCTTGTCATTGTTTTCGGCAATTAACTTGCCTGCCTGCTTGAATACCCAACAGTCCCTGTTGGTGTGGTTAGCTGGCTTTTCGGGGGTGCCATGTATCTGGCACAAGCGGTCGAGTATTCGGTCGAAATTGGACGGACCCGGAGTAGTTCTTTTGAATGGCTTTTTCCGCTGACCGGGTTTAGAGCCTCTGAATTCGGCATTGACTGCCGTATCCTCACTGTTGTCGCTGTTAATGCGGCGTTTGTTTTTGTTACGACGCGACCTGCCATTACGGTCCTTGATATCCGGACTGCCAGAGTTTTTGCTGAGGTTGTTGCTGCGTGCTAGCCAGCTGTCCTCACCCGTGCAGAAGAGGGTCATGAGTGATGTGAGGGCTGCCATAGATTTTGGCTTTTCATGTCCCAGGTGCCGGGCAAGCCACTCGTCGCAGATATTATGCTTGAAGGCCGCTAGGGCCTCCGCATCCGGACAGTCGACGATTTGGTTTTTCTTGGTTAAGAACCGTGTCCAGAATTGTCTAGCCGATTCGTCTGGCTGCTGAATTATGTGGCTGAGGTCGTCAGCGTCTGGTGGTCGCACATACATGCCTTGGAAGTTATCGAGGAATGCGGCTTCCAGGTCTTCCCAACTCCCAATTGACTCTGCTGGCAAGCTGTTAAGACAATGCCGGGCTGGTCCTTTAAGCTTGAGGGGGAGATATTTGATGGCGTGAAGATCGTCACCGCGGGCCATGTGGATGTGAAGGAGATAGTATTCGATCCAAACCGCGGGGTCTGTTGTGCCATCGTAAGATTCAATATTCACGGGTTTAAACCCTTCGGGGATTTGATGATCCATTACTTCATCTGTGAAGCATAGTGGGTGTGCAGCGCCTCTGTATTGGGTGATATCACGACGGAGCTCAAAAGAGCTTTGTCCGTTTTGTTCGGCTCGGCCGGACTTACTGTGTCCGGCGCGACGGTTGTCGTCACGTATCATGGGGCACCCACGCGATCCATAGATCGATCTTGATTGTCTTGCCCTATCCTCCAATATATCTCGCAAGTCCGGAGCGTTCCCCTGTGGCCTTGTGCTTTTCGAGCAATGCTGGGGTACGGGTCTAGTGAAGGGCCTAGAGGCCTCTCTGTCGCGACCACGGGGTGGTCGATCACCCGTATTGTCTCCTGGTGATGCGGGTTCATACGCCTCCTCCTTTAATCGGGGGAGCAGCTTGCGTTTAGGGTAGCTTTTGGAGGGGCGTTCGAGCTCATGCTTGTTGGCCGCGAGGACTTCAGTCCATCTATCGGCTAGCAGATCTTGATCAGCTCTAAGTTGTTGCTGCTTTTTCTTGAGGCTGTTCGCCGTAGCCATAAGCCTGCATTTGAAACGCTCCTGTTCGACGGGATCCTCCGGCACGACGAATTCATCGTCGTCGAGGCTTGCCTCATCTCCGGAGGGAGGCATATGATCCTCTACCTCTTCTTCTGCCGCTCTCTCATGAGGGCTGGCGTCTCCGTCCTCCTGCGCTGGATCTTGCTGGAGTGGGTTGTCTTCGGCACTGTCTGGTGTATTATTATCTCCGGTGCCGGAATCTTCATTCTTGCTGTGGCGGGATTTGGAGCGGCGTCGCTGACGCCGGCGCTTGTGCTGTTTCTTGGAGGGGTCATCCTCCGATGTTCCTTCACCATTCCCATCCTTTGGGATATCCACCATGTATATGTCATATGATGAGGTGGCTTTCCAGTGCCCGGTAGGCGCTGGTTCTTGGTCGTCTCCGGCATCGTCGTCCATACCGTCGATGTCTTCGGAGTCGTAGTCTAGCATGTCGGTTAGATCATCGACAGTGGCTACCAAGTGGGTGGTGGGTGGGCTTTGAATTTCTTCGTCGTCTGCATCCCAACTGTCCTGGCCGCAGTCCGGCCAGGACTCTCCTGATAAGGAGAGATACTTTAGCGAGCTCAAGATGTCGCCAAAACGTGAGTGTTGAAAGATGTCCGCCGCGGTGAACTCCATTATCGGCACCCAATCGGATTCAATTGGTGGGGACGCGGGAGGTTCGGAGTCCGGCAAGGAGTCCGTCACCTCGGAGTCACGAGCTTCGTGAGGGACAAGATCAGTGTTCGGCTCTATCGCCGTAGAGGTTGCAGCCCCCGAGGCGGCGTCTAGCCATCCTTCCTCGATCTGCGCAGCCGGCTCCGAATTGAAGATCGGAGCAGGCTCAAGTGCGGCCTCCAGGGTATTGTCCGGCCGCAGAGCTAAATCATGCTCGTCGTGACAGTGCGGCACGCTCGGCTGTGGCTCGAATCCATCGAGGATCAAGTCCCCACGGATGTCAGCCGTGAAGTTCAAACTTCCAAATCTGACCTGACGGCCAGGGGCGTAACTTTCGATCTGCTCTAGATGGCCAAGCGAATTGGCCCGCAGTGCAAAGCCGCCGAATACGAAGATCTGTCCGGGGAGGAAGGCCTCACCCTGGACTGCATTGTTGATGATGATCAAAGAAGCCATCGAGCCTATGGCGACGACATAGAGGAACTCTCAATGGAAGCACCAATGTCGGTGTCAAAACCGGCGGATCTCAGGTAGGGGGTCCCGAACTGTGCGTCTAGGCGGATGGTAACAGGAGACAAGGGACACGATGTTTTTCCCAGGTTCGGGCCCTCTTGGTGGAGGTAAAACCCTACGTCCTGCTTGATTAATATTGATGATGTGTGTTACAAGAGTAGATCTACCACGAGATCAAGGAGGCTAAACCCTCCAAGCTAGCCTATGGTATGATTGTTGTTCGTCCTATGGACTAAAGCCATCCAGTTTATATAGACACTGGAGAGGGCTAGGGTTACATAGAGTCGGTTACAATGGTAGGAGATCTACATATCCGTATCGCCAAGCTTGCCTTCCACGCCAAGGAAAGTCCCATCCGGACATGGGACGAAGTCTTCAATCTTGTATCTTCATAGTCTTGGAGTCCGGCTGATGATGATAGTTCGGCTATCCGGACACCCCCTAGTCTAGGACTCCCTCAGTGGCTAAGGCCCGCTGAGATCTGGTGTAGAGTTGCTCCACTAGTGTATAAACCGCCTTCAGCTTTGTCAACATATCTTGCTTCAGATTTGAACTCCTGGGGCCTGCATAGCAATGTCAGGTGCGTTAATAACAGTTTATATGATCATCAGAAAGTTCCAGTATTTATAACTTGCAGGGCGACTTACCAAAGATTGTTGTAGCCATCTGGGTCACGTGGCATTTTAAGACGGACAATTCATTGGTTGCCTTTTCAAGAGCCGCCTCTGCCTTGTCATCTCATTGGGTTACGACCTTCTTTTCATCAGCCCAAGTTTTTCTTTCCACCTCAAAGTCGGCCTTCAGCTTCTCTTGTTCAGATACATTGAATTCAAACTTAGAGTTGGCCCTTTCGGTTTCTGTCTCTTGTAATTTCAAGCGGTTCTTCAAGTCAGATATTTCTGATTGAAATTGGTTGGTGGCGACCTGCACAAACACCGGGTCAAAATCATGACTATTAGCATATCATATTCAAGTCGCAAGCACTTTGCAAAGCAAAGAACTTGACACTTGGGGGCTAATGTCTACCGTGGAAGTCTGTTTATAATGCCGGTTCATAAGAGTAAGTCCCAACCGTTTTGCAAGCAAAGCGCTTGACACTTGGGGGCTAATGTCTACCGCGGAAGTCTGTTTATAATGGAGGTTCATAAGAGTAAGTCCCAACCATTTGGCAAGCAAAGCGCTTGACACTTGGGGGCTAATGTCTACCGCGGAAGTCTATTGATAGTGGCGGTTCATAAGATTGGCGGTTCACAAAATTAAAGTCCTAAGCACTTTGCAAGCAAGACTACTTGGCACTTGGGGGCTAATGCATAATGCAGCTCAGACTATGCAGTTAATATGTTCTACACAAGCATATGATGGAACGGCTCATTCATTTTGATTAAACCGGCCCTTGGGGGCTATGGATTAAGCCGGATTTTTTACAGGTTTTTATTTCAAGACATTATTAATACTTGTTTAATGTTTTCTAAGTCTACAGCATATTCATCATAAGCAGTAGACTTGGGGGCTGGCGGAATAAGAATGATTCAGGGAAAGAGGAGATCATACCTCAAATCTATGGTGCATCTGCTTCACCATATCAATTTCGATGTCACGTCTACTGTGCACTTGGCTGAGATAGCCAGACAAAACTTCTCTGGCACTCATGTGAGTGTAATCCATAAGGTCAAATCTGACCCTACGGCATTCCAGGAGTTCTTCTTTGGTAGTGCATTTGGCAAGCACAGTAGGCCTTCCCGGCTCAGTGTAACTGGTCTCGGTAATTTCAACTTCAGCTTCTGGAGGGTCGTTTGTCTTGACTGGGCTTGAGACTTCAGGATTTTCAGAGCCATCAAGAGCTTGCTCGGCAGGCGGGTCAGCGGCTGATGTTGGCGATTCATACGCTGGCTCAGGTGGCATCTCAGTAGCAGAGGTTTCTGGTATGACCGTCTGAAGTACCGGTTCTTTGAGGGTTGGCTCATCGACCGGCTTGTCCTTCTTGGCCTTCTTACTAACCTTTGCTTTGCCACTACATAAAGATCAAAAGGTCAATATAAGTATAACAATTCAAAGTACAAGATAGTTAAAGTCATCATTACCCTGGAGCGGTCTTGAAAGCCAGCAAGTTGGATTGAATTGATTCGCCGGAAGAAAGAGAGGTTTCCTGATAATTCGAGTCAGAAGGGTTCAGTGGCTGACGAGTGAGACCCGCCAAAGGATAAGAGGAATCTAAGACGGAGATGACCTCATTTCGACGCTTTCTTGGTGTATTGGGTAGACCGAAGGAGAGTCCCGCATCTTTTGTGGTCCAGGTCTGCCTCCGACTCTCATGAATCTGTTGCTTCAAAAGAAATTGAGGATCTTGATAAGCTAAGGGATGTGAAAATCTTACTTTCCGGGTTACTTAGCGGATTTTTTGGCACGGCAAAGGCTCTGAGTCGGAGGAAATGATAGTTACCTCTTCATCCACCCCGCGGCTCGTGCCCGTTTCATCCTGATCATAATCAGTATCAATAAGGTGATTAAAAATAAGCCAAGGGAGTCAAGGGCTACCTCCAACTCAGAAGAATCATCCAGCCGAAGCTGCTCAGAAGCACTGGGTTTCTTTGCGCATCTCTTTGCGGTGGCTCTCCTAGCGGCTCTCTTGGCCTTCCTGTCCCTTTTTACGGCCTCATGATCATATTTGACTTTCCAGAATTTGTCATTAGCCTATGAAAATCAGCAAAAGTTTGAGTACGGATAAAAACATCAATATTGGAAATGATTTGTTCAGCTTGGCGACTTACCGCTGGAGCCGGATTGGCTGCGCAGAAAGGGCTTAAGCCCACTTTGTCGTAGTCTATCAGGATTTCATTGAGGAGACACTTGGTCATATCATTGATGGCGTGATCAGGCAAATTATCAGGACTATATCGCAGAGGATCATCTTTCTTGCCTGAATAATTGCACATTAGATCGGGGCGGCGGCTTAATGGAATGATCCGCCAGGCATGCCAGACCCGGACCAAGTCAATACCATTCCACCTGTTCCCCAGAAGAGCTTTGATTTTGGCCAAGGTGGGGGCGAGCGTTTTTCATTTGGCGAGTGATATCTTGTTAGGCAGTGGATGATTGGAATCCAGACGCAAGGCGCGAAAACTGGGCAGAGGATTCTCATCAGCCGGGGAAGTGTCTTGGCAGTAAAACCACATTTGATTCCAGTCTTTAGGGTGGCTTGGTGGATTGGCATAAGGGAAAATGATGTCTCTCCGACGCTAGGTTGAGATGCCGCCATGTTCCAAGCTCTGTCCGCTAGCACATTCGTTTTGGCGGTTCAAGTAAAATAACTCCCTGAAGAGTAACAGGTTGGGTTCTTCTCCAAGATACACCTTGTTGAACACTTGGATATTGTAGATATTAGACACGGAATTGGGTCCTATGTCTTGAGGATGGAGATCAAAGAATTGCAGGACATCCCTAAAGAATTTTGAGCCGGGTGGTGTGAAACCCCGGTTCATATGATCCGTCAAAACGATCACTTCCCCTTCCTTGGGGTGAGGTTTTTCTTCTGTCGGGTTGGGGGCATGGTACGACATGACATCTCTTTTTGGCAGATAGCCAACTTTCACAAAAACTTCAAGGGTCTGCTCAGTGACAATGGACGGGACCCAGTTGCATGAGGTGCTTTTCTTAGGTGCCATGGTAATGGAAACCTAAAAAAGGATAAAAATTCTGGTTCAAATTTAAACCGGAGGAAATATCAGTGCATGTTCAAGATGGCAGCTTAAGAAGGGGCCTAATGGTATAAGGATAATTATGTTAGATTATTAAGCCGCCATAAGCGTCATTGGCAGTTCAGTTATTTAAGCCGCCATGGGCGGTCAAGGTTATCAACTAAGCATTGTCATTTAAGCCGGTGATAAGAGTCGCCATGACTAGATGGATCTAAGCTTAGTTTTTTGCCTAAGAGTCGCCATGACGAAGACGAGGGGTGCGGCGGTGGCGGCGGAGCTCGAGCAACAGTAGGGTGCGCAAGGAAGAAGATGTGGAAAGGAGAAGAGTGAGGAAAGACCTGGTCGGGTCTATTTATAAGGGAAAATTGGTAAGTGGGCGCGAAAAATGAGGAGGCCAAAGGCATAAGTTATCCAACTACAAAGGATGCCTCGATTTTCGGGATGGTATTTAAGATAAGGATTCGTTGAGATATATTGGACAAAGCATAAATTGATGACAGATGATGTCACGGCAGGTTATCCCAAATCTAGAGGATGACATCACGGCGGGTTAAGTTCTCGCATAAAGAGGAAGCAGAAGATTTTTTCTTAAGTGTTGAAGATTGACATGAACCAGTTCAAATCAATCTGGGGCCTAATGTTGGGGATATAACTATTAAGCATGACCCACCCAGGAGGGGCCGGGTCACACCTATGATGAAGCCCACTGAAGACACTTAGATGGTGGCTCACTTAAAGGCCCAAGGCCCAGAGGCGACTTAAGGCCTGTAGAGATAAACTGCCATATATGTGTAACTTGTATTGTAAGACAGGAATAGACAGAGACCGAGCCGGACACTGTTTATGAACCGGCCGAGACTCTGTGAACCACTGGGCGTCAACCTCTGTATATAAAGGGACGACCTGACGGCGGTTCAGGGCAAGTAATATCAGATCGAGAACTAGGTCAAGCGGATTTGCTCCCTGGTTATCGAGTCATAAGCAATCCCACCCAAAACTGGATCATAGGCTTTTACCTTCACCGCAAGGGGACGAACCAGTATAAACCACGTGTCCTTTGTCCCATTTAACCCCTTTAATCTTCCTAGTTGTGATGGATCCACAACTAAGTCCTTACGCTAGGACATCTGACGTGACAATTCCACGACACTATCACTTTTATTTCTCCCATATCACAAGCTCGTATAAAGCTTATTTTCTCCACACTAATAGATCATACATATTTCAAGAGCAAATTTTATTGCTTGCAAAAATGACAACTTACTTGAAGGATCTTACTCCATCCATAGGTAGATATGGTGGACTCTCATGGCAAAATTGGGTTTAGGGATGTTTGGAAGCACAAGTAGTATCTCTACTTGGTGCAAAGAATTTGGCTAGCATGAGGGGGAAAGGCAAGCTCAACATGTTCGATGATCCATGACAATATAATATATTTCGGATATAAGAAAACATAACCCATTACGTTGTCTTCCTTATCCAACATCAACTTTTTAGCATGTCATATTTTAATAAGTGCTCACAATCATAAAAGATGTCCAAGATAGTATATTTATATGTGAAAACCTCTCTTTCTTTATTACTTCCTATTAATTGCAACGATGACCAAAACTATGTTTGTCAACTCTCAACAACTTTTATTCATCATACTCTTTATATGTGAAGTCATTACTCTCCATAAGATCAATATGATCTTTTTATTTATTTTTATTCTTTCTTTTTCTTTTATTCCCTCAAGATCATAGCAAGATATCAAAGCCCTCGACTCAAAACTAATCTTTATTATATGTATAGATCACAGACTCGATTACATAGATAGGTATCAACACAAAACTCAAAGCTAGATCATACTAAACTTTATTCTACTAGATAAAGATATAACCAAAGGATTGAACTAAGAAAAAGGGTAAAGATAGAAGTGTGATGGTGATACGATACCGAGGCACCTCCCCCAAGCTTGGAAGTTGCCAAGGGGAGTGCCCATACCCATGTATTTATGTCTCTTTCTTTGGAGGTGGTGATGACGGAGTTGTTGATGATGTAGGCTTGTCATCCATCTTCCAAGGCATAGGCTCACCATCATGGAAGGATGATCGAGTCTCTGGAATCCTCAAATCGGCAGCCAAACTCATCCTCTTGAATCTATATTCATACTCATAGTTTTGGTTTTGCAGGTCATAGATCTGGGCTTGGAGGTGCTCGATTTTCTTGTGAAGCTTGAAGATGGTCTCCCTAGTGTTCTTGGCATCCAGCTTATGGTTGTTGGTGAACTCCGCGATCATCATGTGGTTGCCGTTGAGTCCGCGTTCCACCATCCCTTGGCACTTGAAAACTTGTTGCTCCATTGCTTCGAGTCTTGTCTCCACGCGTCCGGTCCTCCTTGGTCCCTCGACATCGTGGATGTGAAGCACCCCTTCACGCATCCCAATGGTTTGAGGGTGTTGCAGCACCTCTCTGAGGTAAGGGTTGATGACCTTCTCGAAAAACTTGCCCTTGGGGGCGCTTGAAGACGTCATGGTGATCTAGATTTATCAGAAAAACAACTCGAAACAAAAGCAGAGGATTTTGTCGTGGTACGGTGGTCAAAACCTTCAGGAGATTATATAATGAATTGTTATCGACCAAAAGGAGTATCGTGCAAGAAAACAGAGTCCAGAGGGCACACGAGGTGCCCACAAGGCAGGGGGGCGTGCCCAGGGGGGTAGGGCGCTCCCTCCACCCTTGTGGATGCCTCGTGTCCCTTTCGGACTACTTCTTATTTTCCTATTTTTTAAATATTCTAAAACGGAGAAAAAATGCTATTAGAACTG
Organism: Triticum dicoccoides; assembly: GCF_002162155.2. Lineage (NCBI taxonomy): Eukaryota > Viridiplantae > Streptophyta > Magnoliopsida > Poales > Poaceae > Triticum > Triticum dicoccoides. The sequence continues at coordinate 498,395,903 of NC_041391.1, read as the reverse complement.
TTTTGGAGTCGGTTTACTTACCGTACCACATACCTATTCCTTTCCGAAGTCTAAAACGTTGTGGAAAGTGTCCCTTATGTACTCCTCCGGGGTTACGGTGTCAATAACATTGGTTTCAACATTTATGGGATTACCTGAGATATAATGTTTGATTCTTTGACCGTTCACCACCTTCGGATTTGTGCCTTCGAAGTTGTTGATTTTTATTGCACCAGAACAATAGACCTCCTCAATAACGTAAGGACCTTCCCATTTAGAGAGAAGTTTTCCTGCAAAAAAATCTTAAACAAGAGTTGTATAGCAAAACATAATCACTTACATTAAACTCACGCTTTTGTATCCTTTTGTCATGCCATCTTTTAACTTTTTCTTTCAATAGTTTGGCATTCTCATAGGCCTGGGTTCTCCATTCATCAAGTGAGCTAATGTCAAATAGTCTCTTCTCACTGTCAAGTTTGAAATCATAATTGAGCTCTTTAATGGCCCAATATGCCTTATGTTCTAGTTCGAGAGGTAAGTGACATGCTTTTCCATAAACCATTTTATATGGAGACATACCCATAGGATTCTTATATGCAGTTCTATAGGCCCATAATGCATCATCAAGTTTCTTGGACCAATTCTTTCTAGATCTATTAACAATCTTTTGTAAAATTAATTTAATCTCTCTATTACTCAATTCTACTTGACCACTAGACTGTGGATGGTATGCATATGCAATTCTATGATTAACATCATACTTAGCAAGCATTTTATGAAAAGCACCATGAATAAAATGTGAACCACCATCAGTCATTAAGTATCTAGGGACTCCAAACCTCGGAAAAATAACTTCTTTAAGCATCTTAATAGAGGTGTTATGATCAGCACTACTAGTTGGAATAGCTTCTACCCACTTAGTAACGTAATCAACAGCAACTAAAATATGTGTATACCCATTAGAGGAAGGAAAAGGTCTCATATAATCAAAGCCCCAAACATCAAATGGTTCAATAACAAGTGAATAGTTCATATGCATTTCTTGACGTCTACTAATATTACCAATTCTTTGACATTCATCGCAAGACAAGAAAAACTTATGGGCATCTTTGAAGAGAGTAGGCCAATAAAAACCGGATTGCAATACCTTATGTGTAGTTCTATCTCCAGCGTGGTGTCCTCCATATGCCTCGGAGTGACACTTGCATAGGATCTATTCCTGTTCATGCTCAGGTACACAACGTCTAATAACACCATCTACTCTTTCTTTATAAAGGCGTGGGTCTCCCAAAAGTAATGTCTTAAGTCATAGAAAAACTTTTTTTTTGCTGGTATGTGAAACTAGGTGGTATAAATTTAGCAACAATATAATTAGCATAATCAGCATACCATGGAGCAGTACGAGAAGCATTTATGACAGACAATTGTTCATCAGGAAAGCTATCATCAATAGGTAATGGGTCATCAAGAACATTTTCTAACCTAGACAAGTTGTCTACAACGGGGTTCTCAGCTCCCTTTCTATCAATAATATGCAAATCAAATTCTTGTAGCAAGAGAACCCATCTAATAAGTCTAGGTTTAGCATCTTTATTTTCCATAAAAGGAATGCATAGCAGCATGATCAGTGTAAACAGTTACTTTGGAATCAACAATATAAGGTCTGAACTTATCACAAGCAAATACAACTGCTAAAAATTATTTTTTAGTGGTAGCATAATTTCTTTAGGCATTGTCTAGAGTTTTACTAGCATACTGGATGACATTTAATTTCTTATCAACTCTTTGTCCTAGAACAGCACCTACAGCATAATCACTAGCATCGCGCATGATTTCAAACGGTAAATTCCAATCAGGTGGTTGAACAATAGGTCTAGAAATCAAGGCTTTCTTAAGTATTTCAAATGCTTCTACACAATCATCATCGAAAACAAAAGGACATCTTTTTGTAAGAGATTAGTCAAAGGCCTATAAATTTTAGAGAAGTCTTTAATGAACCTCCTAGAAAAACCAGCATGACCAAGGAAACTTCTTATACCTTTGATGTCCTTGGGACACAACATCTTTTCAATAGCATCAACTTTAGCTTTATCAACTTCAATACCTCTTTCAGAAAGTTTATGCCCCAAGACAATACCTTCATTATCCATAAAGTGGCACTTCTCCCAATTCAAGACAAGATTAGTTTCTTCACATCTCTGCAAGACTCGATCAAGGTTGTTTAAGCAATCATCAAAAGAAGTTCCATACACGGAGAAATCATCCATGAAAACCTCAACAATCTTTTCACAAAAGTCAGAGAATATAGCAGTCATACATCTTTGAAAGGTAGCAGGTGCATTACATAAACCAAAGGCATACGTCTATAAGCAAAGGTACCGAAAGGGCAAGTAAAAGTGGTCTTATCCTGATCCTCTTTTGACACAGGTATTTGAGAGAAACCAGAATAACCATCTAGAAAGCAAAAATGTGTATGTTTGGACAATCTTTCTAGCATTTGATCAATAAAAGGTAGAGGGTAATGATCTTTTCTAGTAGCTTTATTTAATTTGTGGAAATCAATTACCATTCTATAACCTGTAACAATTCTTTGTGGGGTCAATTCATCCTTGTCATTAGGAACAACAGTAATACCTCCCTTCTTAGGGACACAATGGACAGGACTTACCCACTGACTATCAGCAATAGGATAAATTATACCTGCCTCCAGAAGCTTTAGTATTTCATTCCTTACCACTTCTTTCATCTTAGGATTTAACCATAGTTAGTGATCAACCACTGGTTTAGCATCTTTCTCGAGCTTTATTTTGTGCTGGCATAGAGTGGGACTAATGCCTTAAGACATCAAGAGTATATCTAATAGCAGCACGGTGCTTCTTCAGAGTTTTCAATGATTTCTCTTCTTCATGCTCTAAAAGGATAGCACTAATAATAACAAGATATATCTTGTTTTCATCAAGATAAGCATATTTAAGAGTATCCGGTAATGGCTTAAGCTCAAACACGGGATCACCCTTGGGTGGAGGAGGATCCCCTAGGATTTCAACAGGCAAGTTGTGTGTCAAAATAGGTCCTTGTTTAAAGAATACTTCATCTATTTCCCTTCTTTCATTCATAAACATATCATTTTCATGGTCTAGCAAATATTGTTCTAAAGGATCATTAGGAGGCACGGCAATAGAAGCAAGACCAATAATTTCATCTTTACTAGGCAATTCTTTATCATGGGGCTGTCTACGGAATTTAGCAAAATTAAAATCATGAGACATATCCCCTAAACCAACAGTAACAATATCCTTTTCGCAGTCTATCTGCATTAAAAGTATTTAAGAAGGGTCTACCAAATATAATGGGACAAAAGTCATCTTGTGGGGAACCAAGAACAAGAAAATCAGTAGGATATATAATTTTCCCACACAAGACTTCAACATCTCTAACAATCCCAACTGGTGAAATAGTATCCCTATTGGCAAGCTTAATAGTAAAATCAATACCTTCTATTTCAGCGGGCGTGATATCATGTATAATTTCTACATATAAGGAATGAGGTATTGCACTCGCACTAGCACCCATATCATAGAAGCCATGATAACAATGATCTCCTATTTTAACAGAAACAACAGGCATGCCAACAACAGGTCTATGTTTATTTTTAGTATCGGGTCTAGCAATTCTAGCAGCTTCATCACAGAAGTAAATAACATGCCCATCAATATTATCGACCAAGAGATCCTTAACCATAGCTATACTAGGTTCAACTTTAATTTTCTCAGGGGGTGTAGGTGTTCTAGCATTACTCTTACGAACCACAGTTGAAGCTTTAGCATGATCCTTTATTCTAACAAGGAAAGGTGGTTTCTCAGTATAAGCGGTAGGAACAATAGGATCAACATTATAAGTAATAGTCTTCTCTTCAACTTTAATAGGTTCTACTACTTTTACTTCAATGGGAGGATGATCTTTAAACCACTTCTCCTTAGGGAGATCAACATGAGTAGCAAATGATTCACAGAAAGAAGCTACTATCTCAGAGTCAAGTCCATATTTAGTGCTAAATTCACAAAAAGCATCGGTATCCATAAAAGATTTAACACTGTAAAACTTAGGTGTTATACCTGACTCCTTACCTTCTTGAGTTCCCAATCTTTAGAGTTGTGTTTAATTCTTTCCAGTAAGTTCCATTGAATTCAATAGTCTTCATCATAAAAGAACCAGTACAAGAAGTATCGAGCATGGAGCGATTATTGAGAGAAAGCCGAGCATAAAAATTCTGAATAATAATTTCTCTTGAGAGCTCATGATAGGGGCATGATTGTAACATTGACTTAAGCCTCCCCCAAGCTTGAGCGATACTTTCTCCTTCGCGAGGCCAAAAATTATATATATAATTGCGATCACGATGAACCAGATGCATAGCATAAAACTTCTGATGAAATTCCAATTTCAATCGGTTGTAGTTCCATGATCCAATATCATCACATAGCCTAAACCATGTCAATGCCTTTCCCTTCAAAGATAAAGGTAAGACCTTCTTCTTGATAACATCCTCGGGCATACCCGCAAGCTTAAATAATCCACAAACTTCATCCACGTAGATTAGGTGCATATCGGGATGTAATGATCCATCTCCTGTAAAAGGATTAGCTAGCAGTTTCTCTATCATACCCAAAGGAATTTCAAAGTAAACATTTTCAGTAGGTTCAGTAGGTTGAGGAGCAACTCTTTGCTCTTCTGGTTAGGGTGAAGATACCCCGAACAAGCCCCTCAAAGGATTATTTCCATAGTAACAAGTGATAGTAAAGTTCAGCACACTATATAATTTTTTCCTTAGCAAAAGCGCTTCACTCCCCGACAATGGCGCCAGAAAAGAGTCTTGATGACCCACAAGTATGGGGGATCTATTGTAGTCCTTTCGATAAGTAAGAGTGTCGAACCCAACAAGGAGCAGAAGGAAATGACAACAGGTTTTCAGTAAGGTATTCCCTACAAGCACTCAAATTATCGGTAACAGATAGTTTTGTGATAAGATAGTTCGTAACGGGTAACAAGTAACAAAAGTAACAAATGTGCAGAAAGGTGGCCCAATCCTTTTTGTAGCAAAGGACAAGCCTGGACAAACTCTTATATAAAGCAAAGCGCTCCCGAGGACACGTGGGAATTATCGTCAAGCTAGTTTTTATCATGCTCATATGATTCGCGTTCGTTACTTTGATAATTTGATATGTGAGTGGACCGGTGCTTGGGTACTGCCCTTCCTTGGACAAGCATCCCACTTATGATTAACCCCTCTCGCAAGCATCCGCAACTACGAAAGAAGAATTACGGTAAACCTAACCATAGCATGAAACATATGGATCCAAATCATCCCCTTACGAAGCAACGCATAAACTAGGGTTTAAGCTTCTGTCACTCTAGCAACCCATCATCTACTTATTACTTCCCAATGCCTTCCCCTAGGCCCAAACAATGGTGAAGTGTAATGTAGTCGACGTTCACATAACACCACTAGAGGAGAGACAACATACATCTCATCAAAATATCGAACGAATACCAAATTCACATGACTACTTATAATAAGACTTCTCACATGTCCTCAGGAACAAACGTAACTAATCACAAATCATATTCGTGTTCATAATCATAGGGGTATTAATATGCATAAATTATCTGAACATATGATCTTCCACCTAATAAACCAACTAGCATCAACTGCAAGGAGTAATCAACACTACTAGCAACCCACAGGTACCAATCTGAGGTTTTGAGACAAAGATCGGATACAAGAGATGAACTAGGGCTTGAGAGGAGATGGTGCTGGTGAAGATGTTGATGGACATTGACCCCCTCTCGATGAGAGGATCGATGGTGACGATTTCCCCCTCCCGGAGGGATGTTTCCCCGGTAGAACAGCTCCGCCGGAGCCCCAGATTAGTTCCGCCAAGGTTCCGCCTCGAGACGGCGGTGCTTCACCCAAAAGCTTCCTTATGATTTTTTCCAGGGAAAAAGACACCATATACCAGAAGATGGGCATCGGGGGGCTACCAGGAGGCCCACGAGGCAGGGGGCGCGCCCTCCACTCTCGTGGACAGTGGGTGGCCCCCCTCTGGTGCTTTCTTCACCCAATATTTTTAATATATTCCAAAACTGACTTTCGTGGAGTTTCAGGATTTTTGGAGTTGTGCAAAATAGGTCTCTAATATTTCCTCCTTTTCCAGCCCAGAATTCTAGCTGCCGGCATTCTCCTTCTTCATGTAAACCTTGTAAAATAAGGGAGAAAAGCCATAAGTAATGTGACGTAGTGTGTAATAACAGCCCATAATGCAATAAATATCGATATAAAAGCATGATGCAAAATGGACGTATCACGCTCGCAGCCTGTCATGCGGCTACCATGCTGAATTGTTCATTCTTCCGACAAACTACTCATCGGGTAGAAGCAAGAATGCAATGCTTTATACAATTAACAAGTGAGTCAAATTTAGAACGTGCCTTTTCCTTTATCCCAGATTTCCCCCATAGTATTTAACTGTTATAGCAGGATTTCTGACTCTGGCATTAAAACAAACACTTTGTGGGAAGAAACACAAATGCGTGAACCGACCTGCAGATAAAACTGAATTATAAGAGCATGAATCACCAAATTACATTCAAAATCGGGGCACTAATTCATGCTATGGGAGTCACAGACCTCACCTTGCTGATAAAGGATGGTGATGGAAGATGGTGGATCGAATCGAGTGTTGGGGTAGCTGGGTTGCCAGGAGACTTGAGCGGTAGGGCGGAGAAGAACAGAGATACATCAAAGGGGACAGGCTACCTATGGCGAGTGCATGCAGGGGGCTAATAGGCGTTGAGTGGACCAGGGTCCAGGGCCCAGGGGGTGTGGCTGGGTAGAGTTAGGTGGGATATGGCGGCGATGTTGTCGGCGTTCTGGGAACCAGGGTACCCAGGCTTGCCTGCCTGCGGCCCACGGTCTGGCTTCATCGACGGCCTGGCATGGCCCATCTTTAGCACCCTCAAGACAAGACCCTCGCGAGGGGCCAAGCCTCATGAGGCGGACGACGCCAAGACCTCCGGAGGGAGCGGCCTCCCTAGGTTGGCTCCTCAGGAGAGGAGATTCCTATGCAAGCGGCCATCTCATGAGGTTCGGGTGACGCAAGCCATGACGATCAAGGCCAGGCGGGCACCAGCGGGCGCAGAGCAGCAGGTTTCCTCTTTGGTGCTAAGGGGGCAAGCGCAGGCGCGGGGTCCCTAGGAATCACCAAAAGGTTTCCATTCTCGAGCAACAAGACCAAGACTGCCAGGACGGTAGGACGGATGTCATCGTCGAGCCCACCACGGCGTCATGACCAGAAGCTTTGCAGGCGAAGACCACCTTTCGTCGGGATAAGATGTACTACTTGTCCCCCTTCAAAATTGGCCACTGTGGAATCCCTTCACGCCTTCGCTTGGAGGAAGAGAACCAAGGCCACTATAAATATAGCTTAGCCACCACCATAGGAGGGGAGGGAGGAGACAGGATCCAACCCAAACCCTCACTAGCTCACATCCACACAAGAACAGGCCTCCTGAGATTGTTCTTCCCCTCTACTAGTTCATCCTCAGCCCCTCATGAGGCTAATCCACCCCAAAGTAGGAGTAGGGTCTTACACCGCAAGGTGAGTGAGGGAGTCCTGAATTAGGGGGTGTTCGGATAGCCGGACTACCATCATCAGCCGAACTATCACCAGCCGGACTATCATCATCGACCGGACTCCAAGACTATGAAGATACAAGATTGAAGACTTTGCCCCGTGTCCGGATGGGACTTTCCTTGGCGTGGAAGGCAAGCTTGGCGATACGGATATGTAGATCTCCTACCATTGTAACCGACTCTATGTAACCCTAGCCCTCTCCGGTGTCTATATAAACTGGATGGCTCTAGTCCGTAGGACACAACAACTACCATTACAATCATACCATAGGCTAGCTTCTAGGGTTTAGCCTCCTTGATCTCGTGGTAGATCCACTCTTGTAAACATCCACAATATCAATACAATCAAGCAGGACGTAGGGTTTTACCTCCATCAAGAGGGCCCGAACCTGGGTAAAACATCGTGTCCCTTGTCTCCTGTTACCATCCGCCTAGACGCACAGTTCGGGACCCCCTACCCGAGATCCGCCGGTTTTGACACCGACATTGGTGCTTTCAATGAGAGTTCCTCTGTGTCGCCACCGATAGGTTCGATGGCCTCTTCAATCGACAACGACGCAGTCCTGGGTGAGACTTTTCTCCCCGGACAGATCTTCGTATTCGGCGGCTTTGCACTGTGGGCCAACTCACTTGGCCATCTGGAGCAGATCGGAAGCTACGCCCCTGGCCGTCAGGTCAGGTTTGGAAGCCTAAACTTCACGGCCGATATCCGCGGGGACTTGATCTTCGATGGATCTGAGCCACAGCCGAGCGTGCCGCGCTGTCACGATGGGCACGACCTAACTCTGCCGCCGGACAGCACCTTGGAGGCCGCACACGAATCCGCTCTGACCCATAGTCCGGAGCCGATCGCTCAGATCGAGGATGGATGGCTGGACGCCGCCTTGGGAGCTGCAACTTCTACGGCGATGGAGCCGAACACTTACCTTGCCCCGCACAAAGCTCATGACTCCGAGGTGTCGGACTCTCTGCCGGACTCCGAGCCTCCTGCGCCCCTGCCAGTCGAATCCGATTGGGCGCCGATCATGGAATTCACCGCTGCGGACATCTTTCAGCACTCACCCTTCGGCGATATCTTAAATTCGCTGAAGCATCTCTCGCTATCCGGAGAGCCCTGGCCGAACTATGGCCAGGATGGTTGGGACGCGGACGACGAAGAAATTCAGAGCCCACCCACCACCCACTTCGTAGCCACCGTCGATGATCTAACCGACGTACTCGACTACGACTCCGAAGACATCGACGGTATGGACGACGATGCCGGAGACTATCAAGAACCAGTGCCTACAGGACATTGGAAGACCACCTCGTCATACGACATATACATGGTGGACACCCCAAAAGATGGGGACGGCGAAGAAGCAACGGAGGCCGATTCCTTAAAGAAACAGCCTAAGCGCCGACGTCAGCGGCGCCGCTCTAAATCCCGCCACAGCAAGAATGGAGATTCCGGCACAGGAGACAATAACACCCCAGAATGTGCCGAAGACAACCCCCTCCAACACGATCCAGCGCAGGAGGAGGCAGAAGCAAGCCCTCACGAGAGGGCGACAGACGAAGAGGTCGAGGATGATAATTACTTACCTCCCTCCGGAGACGAGGCAAGCCTCGACGACGACGAATTCGTCGTGCCTGAGGATCCCGTCGAACAAGAGCGTTTCAGACGCAGGCTAATGGCCACGGCAAACAGCCTATAGAAAAAGCAGCAACAGCTTCAAGCTGATCAAGACCTACTGGCCGACAGATGGACCGAGGTCCTCGCGGCCCAAGAGTATGAACTCGAACGCCCCTCCAAAAGTTACCTAAAACGCAAGTTGCTCCCCCGACTAGAGGAGGAAGCATACAAACCTGCATCACCAGCGCACAATACGGCAGACCGACCACCTCGTGGTCGCGACAGAGAGGCATGCAAGCCCTCCACCAAAACCGTACCCCGGCATCGCTCAAAAAGCATGAAGCCACGGGGGAACACGCCGGACTTGTGGGATATATTGGAGGACAAGGCAAGACAATCCAGATCTATCTATGGATCACATGGGCGCCCCAAGACCCACAACGAATACCGTCGCGCCGGATACAACTACTCCGGCCGGGCCGAACACAGCAGACAGCGCTATCTCGAGCTACATCGCGATATTGCTCAATACAGAGGCGCCGCACACCCACTATGCTTCACTGACGAAGTAATGGATCATCAAATCCCTGAAGGGTTTAAACCCGTTAATATCGAATCCTACGATGGCACAACAGACCCCGCGGTTTGGATTGAGGATTATCTCCTCCATATACATATGGCCCGCGACGACGATCTTCAGGCCATCAAATGTCTCCCGCTCAAGCTTAAAGGACCAGCTCGGCATTGGCTTAACAGCCTGCCCGCAGAGTCAATTGGATGCTGGGAAGACCTGGAAGCCGCATTCCTCGACAACTTCTAGGGCACGTATGTGCGACCACTAAACGCAGATGACCTAAGCCACATAATCCAGCAGCCAGACGAATCGGCCAGGCAATTCTGGACATGGTTCTTAACAAAGAAAAATCAAATCGTCGACTGTCCGGATGCGGAGGCCCTCGCTGCCTTCAAACATAACATCCGTGACGAGTGGCTAGCCCGGCACCTAGGACAGGAAAAGCCGAAATCCATGGCAGCCCTCACATCACTCATGACCCGCTTCTGTGCGGGAGAGGATAGCTGGCTAGCTCGCAGCAACAACCTCAGCAAAAACGCTGGCAGTCTGGATACCAAGGACCGCAATGGCAGGTTGCATCGTAACAAAAACAAACGCCACATTAACAGCGACAGCAATGAGGATACGGCAGTCAACGCCGGATTCCGAGGCTCCAAGCCCGGTCAACGGAAGAAGCCATTCAAAAGAACCACTCCGGTCCCGTCCAATTTGGACCGAATACTCGACCGCTCCTGTCAAATACATGGAACCCCCGAAAAGCCAGCTAACCACACCAACAGAGATTGTTGGGTATTCAAGCAGGCAGGCAAATTAATCGCCGAATACAACGACAAGGGGCTACACAGCGATGACGAGGAGGAGACCCGGCCGCCGAACAACAGAGGACAAAAGGGATTCCCCCCTCAAGTTCGGACGGTAAACATGATATACGCAACGCATATACCCAAGAGAGAGTGGAAGCGTGCACTAAGGGACGTATACGCGATGGAGCCAGTCGCCCCAAAATTCAACCCATGGTCCTCTTGCCCGATCACTTTCGATCGAAGAGACCATCCGACCAGTATCCGCCATGGCGGATTCGCCGCATTGGTTTTAGACCCAATCGTCGATGGATTTCACCTCACGAGAGTCCTGATGGACGGCGGCAGTAGCCTGAACCTGCTTTATCAGGATACAGTGCGCAAGATGGGCATAGACCCTTCAAGGATTAAGCCTACAAAGACAACCTTCAAAGGCATCATACCAGGTGTCGAGGCCAGTTGTACAGGCTCAGTCACACTGGAAGTGGTCTTCGGATCCCCGGATAATTTCCAAAGCGAGGAGTTAATCTTCGACATAGTCCCGTTCCGCAGTGGCTATCACGCTCTGCTCGGACGAACCGCATTCGCAAAATTCAACGCGGTGCCGCATTATGCATACCTTAAGCTCAAGATGCCAGGCCCTCGTGGAGTCATCATGGTCAATGGAAACACGGAACGCTCCCTCCGAACGGAGGAACATACAGCGGCTCTCGCGGCAGAAGTACAGAGCAGCCTTTTAAGGCAATTTTCGAGTTCGGCCGTTAAACGACTGGACACGGCCAAACGCGCCCGGAGCAACATCAACCAAGACCACCTGGCACGTTCCGAGCACATGTAGCAATGCGGCCTCAACCCCAGCCCTCGCACAATTGTAAGACAAACTCTCCGCGTACATAATTACGCCTTAGAGATACCATGGGCATAGGGGGAGAGGCACAACCACAACAGACCCAGAGTGCGGTTCGACCACACCAGGGGCTCCCAAGTGTGTCGCTCTTTTTACCTTTTATTTCTCTTTTTTTATATATACAGAACTCTGTCCGGCGGCGAACCTGCCGAACTCATGATGCAACAGCCAGGGAGGGACAAAGGCCGCGACAAACACTCGGGTGGTCTCTATTACGAGCATTAAAATTGTTAAATACACCATTCCGCGGCCTACCCCCGGAGGGAGACGGCCTTAATTCGTCCAATCCCTTGCTTTCCGCACTATTTGTATCATTCCGCACTCATAGCAGATCTTCTTGAATAAAATGCAGCACTTTTTGCCCATAAT
>NC_041391.1:498324609-498383824 GCF_002162155.2 Triticum dicoccoides | reverse complement strand
TATATATATATATATATATATATATATATATATATATATATATATATATATATATATATATGTTCATTTACGACATGTTGCATCCGTACATCTTGGTACGGCCAAATACACCAGGGGCTTATGTTCCCCGCATTATGGTGTGATAAAGTCCGAACACTTTCACAAGTGCGGCACCCCGAACTTATAGCATTATATGAATCGGCTCCGAATCATGTCTTGGGTCAATAGTTGGGTTTGCCCGGCTCCCATGTTTGGCACCTTACGTTCCGTTCTATCGGCTAAGGTAGCACTAGGAGAACCACTGCGATTGCGCCCTGGTTAAGCCGGGTTAACGCCTCAGTGGAGAAAGCTAAAACTGACTATCATGATAAGGCGAGAGACTGGTCGCTGTTCGAGAGGTCCTTTCGGGTCCTTAAAGACCTACGCCGCTTCGAGCGAAGTTCCGGATAATGTCCGACGAAGGCGTGGATAGCGCCCCTAATTCGGCCTTCCGAATACTAGGGGCTTCGCCGAAATTTAAAATTATAGAATTCTATGGCTAAGTGAGAGTGTTCAAGCACTATAAGTCCGGTTGCCTTGTTCGTTGTGTTGAGCGCCTCCCTAGATGGACCCAAAAATGGGAACAAGAGTGCTCAAGTTTATCCCGAACACCCCAGCACTCGTGGCATGGGGGCTGAAGCCGACGACTTGCCATCTCTCAGATTTAATAAACGGCCGCACAGAAGGTAATATTTTAAATTAACAAGCGTTGCTTAGCGCATATGAACAAAGTTTTTAGCGCACAGGATAACACATTGCAAATTTACTCAATAATTACATCCTTGGGGCACTCATCCGCAATCTTGCGGGCACCCTTCAGGACAGTCTTATAGTACATCTCGGGCATACGATATTCCTTGCCCACTGGTGGCGCGTCAGTGATTAGCTTCTCCACATCCAGCTTGCCCCAATGCACCTTTGCGCGGGCAAGGGCCCGACGAGCACCTTCAATACAGGCGGAGCGCTTGATAACCTCCACCCAGGGGCACGCATCCACCAACCATCGCACGAGACCGAAGTAGCTCCCAGGCATGGCCTCTCCAGGCCACAGCCGGACTATGAGGCCCTTCATGGCCTGCTCGGCCACCTTGTGGAGCTCGACCAGCTGCTCCAGCTGGTCGCTAGGGGGCACCGGATGGCCGGCCTCAGCATACTGAGACCAGAAGACCTTCTCCATTGAGCTCCCCTCCTCGGCTCGGTAGAATGCGGCGGCATTAGACACGCTGCGAGGCAGATCTGCAAACGCCCCTGGAGAGCTCCGAATTCGGGTAAGTAACACGTAATTTACATTCACATGCTTGCTTTGCATGAAAAATGCCTTACCCGCCGCTATCTTCCTCACCAACTCAATCTCCTGAAGGGACTTATGGGCATCGGCCTTGGCAGTCTTGGCACTTTCGAGAGCCGAGGCAAGCTCGGACTCTCGAGTCTTTGAGTCACGCTCCAAACTCTCATGCTTTTCCATGAGAGCCTGGAGCTCTTGCTGAACCACCGCCACCCGCGCCTCCTGCTTTTCTCACTCTGCCCTTTCCGCAGCCGCATTGCATTCGGCCGCGGACACGGCCTCCTTCAGGGTCGCCACCTCGTTCGTGGCCCCTGCAGTACCCATGTTATCCTTGTTATTTTTTTGTTGCAACCTAAATCCTTTTCTGTAAGGTACAAGTTCAAAGTGGTATTACTCACCTTCTTTGTCCTGGAGCTGCTTCTTGGCGCGGCCGAGCTCTTCCTCGGACCGCTCGAGCTCCTGCTTCAAAGCACCGACCTCTGCAGTCAATGCGGCAGAGGTCAGCAGCGCAGCCTGCAACCCATATTGACATAATTTTTTAGCAACCCTGCGTCTATCTTCTTTTTTTCAGATCCTCAGTCCGGCTTTTCTTTCCGAACACCGAACCGAGCATCAGGGGCTACTGTCTATGCGGTATTACATTGCATATTTTTAACTTCTTACCTCAAAGCCTGATAGAAGGCTACTGCAGGCTTCGGTCAGCCTGCTCTTGGCGAGCTGTACCTTCTGAATCACCGCACTCATAATAGTGCGGTGCTCTTCCTCGATGGAAGCGCTCTGGAGCGCCTCCAACAAATTGTCCGGCGCCTCGGGTTGGACAGAAGCCGCCGGCGTCACGGTCTTGCCCTTCGTGCGAAGGGGCCGCCGGTCGGACTCCGGAACCACTGCGGATTCTGATATGGAGTCCGGCGCAAAGTCCGGGAGGACGCCTTGTGGCGCCTCCGGAGCCCCCCCCCCTGATGGGTCCCTTCTTGGGATCCCACCTCGGCGTCCTCGGTGTCGCGAGGGGTGGAGGCGGTCGGGATGGAATCTACATCCGACGGAGCCAACGACCCGCTCGATGAAGCGGGGAGATCATCATTGGCCGGACTACAGGCAGCATGCGGCATCAGAATGACACTATGTGAGACAGAAAAAGAAATTATAAATCACTCAGGAATCCGGATACTTACGATCTCGCTGGAGGCCTGGCCCTTGAAGGCCATTCTTCCTCGCCAACGTTGATGTTGGCGGAGCTGTCCAGGGGAATAGTCCTCCCCCTCTTGGACCCTTCGGCCTCCCCTGCTGGGGAAGCCTTCCTCTTCCTCTCTCCCTCCTCTGGGAGAGAGTCCTCTTTCTCCTCCTTGTTTTCGGGGGAGGAGTCCACCCCGGAGTCGTCGGACACCTGAAAACGGGAACTCTTTCGAGCACCCGTGGCCTCCTTCTTGGCCTTCTTCTCCGGCACCACGTGCGGTGCCGGAACCAGCAGCCTCGCTAAATGGGCGTCTACTGGGTTTTCTGGCATGGGAGCCGGGTAGATAATCTGCTCTGCCTTCCTCATCCAGTCCTGTCAAAGGAAAAGGGGAAATTAAAACCCGCATAGAGTCAAACTATGAAAAGCAAGTGTCCCATAAAGGGGTAGAATCACTTACCTCGTCGGCCTGGCGCTCCGAGTGAATTCCGCGATCTTCAGTCGTGGATGCGGGGGCTTCGGCACCCTTAGACAGCACCCTCCAGGCGCCTTCGTACGTCGTGTCGAAGAGCCCGCTCAGCGCCTGGTGCTGTTCCGGATTGAACTCCCACATATTGAATGCCCACTCTTGGCATGGGAGAATCCGGTGGACGAGCATGACTTGGACCACGTTAACCAGCCTGAGCTTCTTCACCAGCTTCTGGATACAGGCTTGGAGTCATGTCACCTCCTCCGAACTGCCCCACAGCAAGCCCTTCTCTTTCCAGGAGGTGAGCTGCGTGGGGATACCAGATCTGAACTCGGGGGCCGCCGCCCACTTAGGGTCGCGCGGCTCGGTGATATAGAACCACCCCGATTGCCACCCCTTGACGGATTCCACAAAGGCCCCTTCGAACCAAAGGACATTGGGCATCTTGCCCAACATGGCGCCTCTGCACTTTGCTTGAGTGCCCTTCACTACCTTTGGCTTGACATTGAAGGTCTTGAGCCACAAGCCAAAGTGGGGCTGGATGCAGAGGAAGGCCTCGCACACGACGATAAACGCCGAGATGTTGAGGATGAAGTTTGGCGCCAGATCATGGAAATCCAGGCCGTAGTAGAACATGAGCCCCCGGACAAAGGGGTGAAGTGGAAAGCCCAGTCCGCGGAGGAAGTGGGGAAGAAAAACGACCCTCTAATGGGGCCTGGGGGTGGGGATGAGCTGCCCCTCGTTGGGCAGCCGGTGCGCGATGTCGCCGGACAGGTAGTCGGCGCTGCGCAGTCTTTCGATGTGCTCCTCCGTAACGGAGGAGGTCATCCACTTGCCTCCCGCTCCAGACATGACTGGGGAAGGTTGAGACGAGGTGTGCGGGCTTGGGCGCTGGAGCTCGAGTGCGCGGAGATGGATAAGCAAAGGAGGAAGAAGGCGTAGGTGAAAAGGTGAATCCTTATCCCTTATATGGGCGGGCGAAGTCTACGCGTCCCCCACCGGCCTGGTAAAACTCGCTTATCCTCCAAGCGTCACCATCAATGGCGCGGTTGGGTTACCCACGTCCGTATTGATGAGAATCCCGGATTAAGGGGGAACACGATCTCTGCTTCGACAAGACGTGCCAAGGAAACCGCTTCGCTAAATGCGCTGAGGTGGTAGAGTAAAAAGCGATTCAAGTAATGGCTTGGTAGTGGCGTGACGTCATGCCGCAAAAAACGTCAGCAGATTGAACTTGTGTATATATTATTCTCTCTACGGTGGAATGTGGAATTTATTTTGCAGAGCCGGACACTATCCTGGTGTTCACAATCTTCTATCATTCGGAGGAGGAACCCGCCTTGCAATGCCAAGCAATATACGCGCCGGACTTATCGTCATTGAAGCCTAGTTCAGGGGCTACTGAGGGAGTCCTGGATTAGGGGGTGTCCGGATAGCCGGACTACCATCATCAGCCGAACTATCACCGGCCGGACTATCATCATCGACCGGACTCCAAGACTATGAAGATACAAGATTGAAGACTTTGCCCCGTGTCCGGATGGGACTTTCCTTGGCGTGGAAGGCAAGCTTGGCGATACGGATATGTAGATCTCCTACCATTGTAACCGACTCTATGTAACCCTAGCCCTCTCCGGTGTCTATATAAACCGGATGGCTCTAGTCCGTAGGACACAACAACAACCATTACAATCATACCATAGGCTAGCTTCTAGGGTTTAGCCTCCTTGATCTCGTGGTAGATCCACTCTTGTAAACATCCACAATATCAATATCAATCAAGCAGGACGTAGGGTTTTACCTCCATCAAGAGGGCCCGAACCTGGGTAAAACATCGTGTCCCTTGTCTCCTGTTACCATCCGCCTAGACACACAGTTCGGGACCCCCTACCCGAGATCCGCCAGTTTTGACACCGACAGTGAACCTGGGTAAACTGTTGTGTCTCTTTCCTTTCCTGTTCATCGAGCTTGGCCGTGGGGGCGACAAATTGGCTGGCTGGAGAGGTTGAGTTCTTCGCACACGCCCCAAAGTTCGAATCTTTCTTGGGTCAGCGGAGCCCTGAATCCGACATTTGGTGCGCCAGGTAGGGGCATGTCAAAGCCTCTTTTCCGTTAGTCGTTTTGCTGTCATTCCTTCATTCTCATGGCCGACGCTCGTCGAGTTCATGCTGGCCGCCCCATTGCTCAGACAACGCATGCGGGCGATGGTGCCCCTTGCCGCTCCCCGTCAACTGCGGCTAATGCTGCCACCGGCCCCGTGGTCAACAAGCAGCAGGACTTGTCACTCCCGCCTTCCGTGCAGCACGATGGTCGCACTGCCACTCCATCGCTGACTCCAGCCGCTACTTCGTCTTCCCATGCTCGTCACGGGTCGGTGAACACACAGGCTGCGTTGCTCATGGTGCATGGGCTTCTGTGCTATCATCCGGCCGATGACCTCTATGAGGGCTGGCTGGACCGCGTCGCCGAGCTCATCAGTGCTATTGGAGAGGCTTATGTGTCGTCTCGCTCGTTGCCTCCCCTGCCGCCTCAGGCAGGCGACAAGGCCCATAGCGCGCCTCCTCCTCCTCTCCGGCGTGATGTCGTCCTCGAGCCAAGGCGTGAGGCTCCCCAGCGCGACCCGCCGCACAGGGCACCGGCGCGCGATGAAGAAAGCTGCCAGGTGGTACAGCGGTCTCAAAGGAAAGGCACATGCACTCCCAGCACAGCCACGTCAAGACTGTGTGCCCCCCGAGGTGGCGGCACACGGGCGCCAGGACCAAGCTCCCCCTCCGTGGAGGGCTCCCGTGAGCGCAGCAAGTTGCCGAGCGTTCACTCTGGAGCTGTGCCGCATCATTTGGCCCATCAAGTTCAAGACGGATCTGCCTCCGTGCTATGACGGCACCCCTGACCCTGCTGAGTTCCTCTCGCTCTACGAGCTAAGCATCGAGGCGGTGAACGGCAAAGAGAAGGTCATGGCGAACTGGTTTTCCACGGCCCTCAAGGATGGCGCACACTCGTGGCTCCTGAACCTCCCAGTGGGA
Organism: Triticum dicoccoides; assembly: GCF_002162155.2. Classification (NCBI taxonomy): domain Eukaryota; kingdom Viridiplantae; phylum Streptophyta; class Magnoliopsida; order Poales; family Poaceae; genus Triticum; species Triticum dicoccoides. Next base: position 498,377,837 of record NC_041391.1, on the reverse strand, counting down.
TCGATCTCCTCCTGGGATGAGCTGTGTGAGCGCTTCATCGCCAACTTCGAGGGAACTCACGACTATGCCCCTGCTGCAGGCGACCTGCGGTTCATCAAGCAGCAGCCAGGGAGACCTTGCACAAATACATCCAGCGCTTCATCAACGTTCGCCTCAAGATCCCTAAGGTGTCGGACAAGGCCATCATTTCAGCATACACTGATGGCATTCGGGATGTCAAGATGAAGGAAGAACTCGCCATGCACGAGAACCTGCGCTCAGCTCTGAAGACGTTCGACATGGAAACCAGGTGCGCGAGGGCAGAGGAAGGTCGCCTATCCCTCCTTGAGCTCCCGAACGCCAACCCTGAAGACAAGAAGGCCAAGGATGTGAAGCACAAGGGCCCAGCTGTGCTCGCGCCCGAGCCCGAGATGAAGCGCGGCTGTAACCACCCTGAGTCCTCCAAGGGCAGCTGCCCGTTTTGCGTCTTCCACTACGTCTACAGCCACAACACCATCGACTGCCAAGAGCTTAGGTCCATCCGAGAAGGGCACCTTGGTCGCCGCCCTGAGCAAAATGACCGCGGCTACGGTCGTGAAGGAGGCCGTGGTGGAGGCCGCTGGGACAACCGCGACCCCCGCAGGACTGGCGTGATCAGCCTCGTGAGGACCGCTGGCAGGGCTAGCCTAACAATGGCCCCTGGGGGACCAGCCTCGTGAAGACCGTCCCCAGGGCAACACTGTCCTCCCTCGGTTGCCGTCGCTGCCAAGGAGGAATGATGACCACCGCCAAGATGATAGGGCCGAGGGCTTCCAAGAGCCTCGTGCCATTGCCTGCATTCTAGGTGGCGCTCAGGCCCCCGCCTCCCATCGCATCTTCAAGCAGTTTGCTTGTAAGGTGAATGTTGTCCTCCCCAAGCTCGAGGCGTCGCATCCCCTCAGGTGGTCCAAGTACGTCATCACCTTCGAATCTACGAACCAGCTCAAGTGTGCGGCCACCGCCGGTGCCCTCCCAATGCTCTACTAACCGACCATCAACAATGTCCTCGTTACCAAGACACTCATCGATGGTGCACGGGACTAAATGTCCTCTCTATTGAGACGTTTGACATGCTCTAGGTGCCATACGACCAGCTTATGCCCACCAAGCCTTTCTCAGGGGTGACAAATGGCTCCACCGTCCCCATAAGGAAGATCTGTCTCCCTTTCACCTTCGGCAAGCGCAACAACTACCGCACCGAGATCATCGACATTGACATCGCTCACATTCGTCTCCCGTACAACGCCATTGAGGGAGTCCTGGATTAGGGGGTGTCCGGATAGCCGGACTACCATCATCAGCCGAACTATCCTCGACCGGACTATCATCATCGACCGGACTCCAAGACTATGAAGATACAAGATTGAAGACTTTGCCCCGTGTCCGGATGGGACTTTCCTTGGCGTGGAAGGCAAGCTTGGCGATACGGATATGTAGATCTCCTACCATTGTAACCGACTCTATGTAACCCTAGCCCTCTCCGATGTCTATATAAACCGGATGGCTCTAGTCCGTAGGACACAACAACAACCATTACAATCATACCATAGGCTAGCTTCTAGGGTTTAGCCTCCTTGATCTCGTGGTAGATCCACTCTTGTAAACATCCACAATATCAATATCAATCAAGCAGGACGTAGTGTTTTACCTCCATCAAGAGGGCCCGAACCTGGGTAAAACATCGTGTCCCTTGTCTCCTGTTACCATCCGCCTAGACGCACAGTTTGGGACCCCCTACCCGAGATCCCCCGGTTTTGACACCGACATTGGTGCTTTCATTGAGAGTTCCTCTGTGTCGTCACCGATAGGCTTGATGGCCTCTTCAATCGACAACGACACAGTCCTGGGTGAGACTTTTCTCCCCGGACAGATCTTCGTATTCGGCGGCTTCGCACTGCGGGCCAACTCGCTTGGCCATCTGGAGCAGATCGAAAGCTACGCCCCTGGCCGACAGGTTAGGTTTGGAAGCCTAAACTTCACGGCTGATATCCGCGGGGACTTGATCTTCGATGGATCTGAGCCACAGCCGAGCGTGCCGCGCTATCATGATGGGCACGACCTAACTCTGCCGCCGGACAGCACCTTGGAGGCCGCACATGAATCTGCTCTGACCCATAGTCCGGAGCCGATCGCTCAGATCGAGGACGGATGGCTGGACACCGCCTCGGGAGCGGCAACTTCTACGGCGATGGAGCCGAACACTTACCTTGTCCCGCATAAAGCTCATGACTCCGAGGTGCCAGACTCACTGCCGGACTCCGAACCTCCTGCGCCCCGGCCGGTCGAATCCGACTGGGCGCCGATCATGGAATTCACCGCTGCGGACATCTTTCAGCACTCACCCTTCGGCGATATCTTAAATTCGCTGAAACATCTCTCGCTGTCCGGAGAGCCCTGGCCGAACTACGGCCAGGATGGTCGGGACGCGGACAATGAAGAAATTCATAGCCCACCCACCACCCACTTCGTAGCCACCGTCGACGATCTAACCGATGTGCTAAACTACGACTCCGAAGACATCAAAGGTATGGACGACAATGCCGGAGACGATCAAGAACCAACGCCTACAGGGCACTGGAAGGCCACCTCGTCACATGACATACATATGGTGGACACCCCAAAGGGAAGCGTACCGAGGAACAATGGGACGCAGCATAGGATAATCCCGCCGATAAACAACCAAAACGGCGACGTAGACGCCGCCCTAAGACCCGCCTCGATCAAAGCAGCATTCCTAACGACCCAGCGATAGAGCATGGCAAACCAGCGGACGACGAACATACAACCAAGCAACCATCTGAATAGGACGAACCGGATAATCAACCTCTTCACGGAGCAATCAACAGTCCGGACACACCACCGGAGCATAAGGACCTTCACAAAAGACTCGTCGCCACTGCAAGAAGTTTGAAGAAGGAAAAACGGAAGCTCAAAACAGCGGAAGACATACTCAGAATGAAGTGGAGCAAAATACTCAAGACCGCAGACAAATATGGCAATGGCCATCAAACAAAGAGCTACCCGAAGCGCAAGCTGCTGCCAGAATTTGACGAGGAAGCCATAGAGCCCTCACAGTCAAAAAATAAAGAGGCCGCCTGGCCGGATAGATGGCCAGACGACAGGCCAAAAGCGACAAGCGGCACCGCACACAAGCCGCCTTATGATCCTGGGAAAACGGACGGCCCAACTAGGTCCATCTACGGGCCAAAAAGGAGGGTCCCAGGAAGTAACACAACACGACAAGTGTTCGAAGACAGTGGCACACCCAAATACAGGGGCGCCGCACACCCGCTATGCTTTACCGATGAGGTGCTGGATCACGAATTTCCTGCAGGGTTCAAACCCATAAACATAGAAGCATACGATGGCACAACAGACCCAGGAGTCTGGATAGAAGATTACATACTACACATACATATGGCTAGAGGAGATGATCTCCACGCCATAAAATACCTACCCCTCAAGCTCAAAGGGCCAGCTCGGCATTGGCTGAAAAGCCTCCCAGAAAACACTCTTGGAAGTTGGGAAGAGCTTGAGGACACGTTTAGAGCAAATTTTCAAGGGACTTATGTCCGCCCTCCGGATGTAGACGATCTAAGTCATATAACCCAACAGCCCGGAGAGTCAGTGCGCAAATTCTGGAACAGGTTCCATACCAAAAAGAACCAAATAGTCAACTGTCCGGACGCGGAAGCCTTAGTAGCCTTTAAACACAACGTCCGAGATGAATGGCTCGCCTGACACCTCGGCCAAGACAGGCCAAGAACAATGGCCGCGCTAACAAGCCTCATGACGCGCTTTTGCGCAGGAGAAGACAGCTGGCTAGCAAGATGCAGCACCAGCGACCCGAGTACATCCGAGATCAGAGATGGAAACGGAAAATCATGGCGCAGGAAAGATCAGCGCCGGAATAAAGAAAAAAGCCCAAAGGGCATGGCGGTCAACGCCGGATTCAAAAGCTCGCGGCCAAACAATAAAACACTGCCTCTTAAGGACAACCGCGATGAGCTATCAAATTTAAACAAAATTTTAGATCGGATATGTCAAATCCACAGTACCTCGGGAAGGCCTGCAAACCATACCAACCGAAATTGTTGGGTTTTTAAATAGTCCGGCAGGCTTAACGCCGGACACAAGGGGCTCGATGCGCCAAGCGAGGACGATGACGAACCCCACCAGCAGAGCACCGGAAGTCAAAAGACTTTCCCACAAGAAGTCAAAACAGTAAACTCACTTCAAGTAATAATACGGAAAACCAACACGGCACTCGCCAAGAAAGGTGTCGCACGGTCCACCCCAGCGGAACACCGAGATTGGATGTCAAAACCAATCACTTTCGACCATCTGGATTAGTCCAGAAGTATCCGGAATGAAAGATAGACTGCCCTGATATTGGATCCCATAATAGACGGACTGCAATTCACGCAGGTTTTGATGGACGGCGGCAGTGACTTAAACCTGCTATATCCGGACACAATCCGCATGTTGGGATAGACCCTACTACAATTCGGCATAGCCGCACTTCCTTCAAAGGAGTGGCGCCAGGCCCTTACGCCAGCTATCAAGCATCACGGGGACGGAAGCTTTCGTCCGCTTCAATGCAATACCACATTACGCGTCTCTTACGCTTAAAATGCCCGGTCAACGTGGCATCATTTCATTAAAAGGTCGCCTGAGACCCCGGACACGGCTGGACGAGTCCGGAATGAATAAGCTAGGGGCTACCTAGCCGCACACCCCTTAACAAGGGTTTGTATATATAAGCCATGATGAGCTAGCATAGGCTCAGCTTTATTAATCTACATTTCAATTTTTATGCACTTTCTCGCACGATTTCTTTTCAAACTAAGTTCCTCTCTTTTTACAGATGAACACCGTGCACACCCGTCCAGGATACGGCACAACGGAGACACAGGCGCAGACATGCAGTAGGGACCCGTTGCAAGGATTCTTTTCAGACTAAGACCCTACGTAAACCTTTCTTACTGTCTCTTGTTGCTATAATCCCCTAGTTTCTCATTATAACCAGAGTGGACACTGGCGTTTTGGCATCGGCCGCGCCAGAAGAACTTGCCCGTACCTGGACACAAGGGGCTTAGGGCATTGTTTTTCCCACTATTGTAAAGACCGAACACCTTCGGGAGTGTTCGGCGTCTCAAGTTAGGCCTTATATGCATCAGCTCCGAATCATGTCTTTGGTCAAATGTTGGGTTTGCCTGGCTCCTGTGTTTTGCTGCCTTATGTTCCGTATCATCGGCTAACGCGGCACCAGGAGAACTACTGCGATTGTGCCCCAGTTCGGCTGGGCGAGCACCTCAGTAGAGAAAGCTGAAAACTGACTGTCATGATACAGCGAGAGACTGGTCAACCACTCAATCGACCATGGGAATGTTTAGAATTCCTCCACTTTGACGAAGGGCCGTTTCCCGGTCAGGCACATACGCGCCCCAAATTCGGAGTGTGCGGTGCCCCCAGGGGCTATGTCGTAGCCCCACCCTCGAACTCCATGGCTAAGTGAAAGTGATAAAGCATTATAGTCCGGTTGCCTCGTTTGCTACGCTACCACCTCCTTTACAGGACCGAGATGTCGGATTAAGTGTGAAAACACGCTATTTTTTGCGAACACCCCCGCACTTTGTGCGTGGGGGCTGAAGCCGACGACTGCCATCTTTCAGGTTATACACACGTATACATGAACGGACGCATAGGAGATATTCTATTACTTGAATGCACAAGTATAAAATGCGCTTACATCATAAATATTGTTTTACATCATATAAACGTTCATTTGAACGTAACATTTTTTGAGCACTGCGACTCTATTACACGAGCACCACGCAGCACTTCGCCAAAATAGTGCTCGGCGGGTAACCGGTTATCATCCGAACCCGGGGTCGCAACAGCGGTGGCATCCATCTCTGTCCAATGTGTCTTCACACGAGCGAGTGCCATCCGCGCACCCTCTATGCAGGCCGACCGCTTCATCGCCTTGATATGCGGCACCGCCCCAAGAAATTGCTGCAATAAGCCAAAGTAACTCTTCGGCTCGGGCCTATCCGGCCGGACATGGGTCACTATATCCTTCATAGCAAGCCCGGACAACCTATTTAGCTCAGCCCACTCAGCCAAACGGTCGGTCAGCGGAAGTGAACGCTCCAGACTATGGAATTGAGACCAAAACAGCTCTTCCGTCTTGTGATCCTTCTGGCTTTGAAAATGCACAACGGCATCCGCCGCACTCGCTGCTAAGTCCATATAAGGGTCCTCTGGACCCCCACAGTTGGCCCAGCTGAGCATACTTTGGATCCGTGAACCTTCGGCACAGCAGAAAAGGCTTGCCAGCTACAATTTCTCTGGCCTGGCGCAGCTCTTCCTTTATAGCCCGCGTTGCAGAGCGGGCATCCTTGGCTTCGGCGGTGGCCCTCTCCAGATCTTCTTGCCCTGCTAGGCGCTCCTTCGCAAGAGCCTCATTGCGGTCGGTAGCATCTTTTAACTTCACGGCCATTTCGGCCATCTCTTCCCTGCTCCGGCAGTGTGCGGCCCTTTCTGCCGCTAACTCCTCGGCCGCCCTCGAGGCCGCCGCATTACTCCTTCTGGCCTGCTCCTTGGCTTGAGCAAGTTCGGACCGAAGGCTCTCCACAGCAGCGGCACTATCTGCATTCCACACACATGTTGTAAGGAGCTGGCTTCGGCCCCCTTACCAAGTGACCACACAAAAACACTTACCTTGCGACTCATCAAGTCGCCTGTTGACTAGCGTGATGTCCGCATCCGCAACAGCGAGTTGCCGCTTTAGTTCAGCAACTCCATCAGTCCGGCTGGCCCCCGGACGACCCGCCACCTGCATCGGCACGGCGGAAATTTAAACCTGCAATTTTGATCCTCGGCACGCTATCGATTTCGACAACCTACCGAGTCTCAGGGGTTACTATCTATACAGGGCGCATTCTATATGCTAAACTGTTAAAAGGTGTGTCATTTTTACGCACCTCAAACCCCGCCAGCAAACTCCTGACGGCATAATGCAACCCGCCTTCGGCGGACGAAATCCTTTCAATCACCGTGCTCATCAATGCATGGTGATCTTCTGAGATAGACGCCTTCTCAAGCAGATCCTTCAGCCGTACACCAGTTGGCGCCGAACTATCCGGCTTTGCCAAACCAGGGGGCTCCCTCCGTGACGACACTTCAGGCTCGTCCGCCCTATCCGACGGCGCCCCGGACAGAGGCGTCTCGCTCTCCATCTTCTCCGGACGAAGGTCCCCCGAAGACGAGCTCATTTGCGAAGGACGGAGATCCGAACTACAAGGTAAAAACTTTAGTTATCCTCAGAAGCACAAATAGGGATGTCCCTTATTATAAAACTCCTTTCTTTATACTTACGGCTCGTTGGAGGCCTGACTCTTTAAGGGAGATTGTGCGGCCGGGGCCTCCCCGGATGCAGGACCCTCTGGCGAAGATTTCTTCCCCCGTTTAGGGGCTTTTGCCCCCGGGTGCTCGGAGGCAGTCCTCTTCTCCCCTTGGAGGGAGGGATTCTCGATCTCCCCTCTTTCAAGAGCCTCCTTAGGCGAGGCAGTAGCTTTCCTGCTTTCCCCTTCGCCTTCCTCTGGAGGCGCAACCTCAAGCATCCGGACCAGCACGGAATCCGGCGCGGTCTCGGGTAGGGGGGCCGGACACCATATCAATTTTGCTGCCGCTATCCACTCCTGTTTACAAGGAAGTTGGTCATAAGGCGAATTATCGAAAGGCAAACAAACGGTATGTCCGGACTTGGAACTACTTACTTGAGTATCCGGGCGATTGCAGCTTAGGCCAGCATCCTCGGTCAATTCCGGACGCGCCTCTTGCGATCCGAAGAATAATTTGTACATCTCCAGGGGTGTCATACCCATGAAGTGTTGAAGAATCCGTGGGCCCTCTGGATTGAACTCCCACAGCCGGAGAGGGCGGCGTTTGCAGGGCAGGATACGCCTAATCAACATAACCTGCATTACCACCACCATATCGACCTCCCTTGTTTGGAGATCTCGAATCCGGCCCTGCAGTTGGGGCACATCCTTTGACGGCCCCCAGTTGAGCCCTTGGTTGACCCACGACATCAACCGTCGTGGAGGTCCCGGGCGGAATAAGGGCGGCGGCTTTTGTCTGCGGCCCCTCAGAACGGTGATATAGAACCACTCTTGCTGCCACGGGCCGAGCTCCTCTTGGAAGGAGCCAGCGGGCCACGGGGCATCGGCCCTCCTACTTATGGCCGCCCCGCCGCACTCTGCTTGACGCCCCCCGATCATCTCCGGCGCCACATTGAAGGTCTTCAGCCACAGGCCGAAGTGAGGGGCGACGCGGAGGAAGGCTTCGTAGACAACAATAAATGCGGAAATATGGAGGATGGACTCCGGAGCCAAATCGTGAAATTCCAACCCATAGTAAAACATGAGCCCTCTCACAAAAGGATCCATCGAGAAGCCTAAACCCCGACGGAGGTGGGATACAAAAACGACATACTCGTCGGGCTCGGGGTGGGGATGGCCTGCCCTTCAGCAGGCAACCTGTGCGAAATCTCATAAGCCAGGTACTTGGCCTCCCGCAGCTTTAGCACGTCCTCCTCCGTGACGGAGGAGGGCATCCACCGGCCCTGGAGGTCGGAACCGGACATCGTTGAAGGTCCGAAGCGCTCGAATCTGGAGCTCTAGGTGCTGGAACTTGGAGCGGGGAGAGGATTCGATGGAGGATTAAAGAAAAGAAACGAGCCTTGGTCCCGTTATAAAGAGGGAGAATACCAAGAGCCGTCTCCGTGACCGTTTGGGACTCGCCTTCGATAGAGGGGGCGTGGCGACGGGCGCAGTTGGGTTACCCACGTCCGTATTGATGAGAATCCCGGATTAAGGGGGAACACGATCTCTGCTTCGACAAGACGTGCCAAGGAAACCGCTTCGCTAAATGCGCTGAGGTGGTAGAGTAAAAAGCGATTCAAGTAATGGCTTGGTAGTGGCGTGATGTCATGCCGCAAAAAACGTCAGCAGATTGAACTTGTGTATATATTATTCTCTCTACGGTGGAATGTGGAATTTATTTTGCAGAGCCGGACACTATCCTGGTGTTCACAATCTTCTATCATTCGGAGGAGGAACCCGCCTTGCAATGCCAAGCAATATACGCACTGGACTTATCGTCATTGAAGCCTGGTTCAGGGGCTACTGAGGGAGTCCTGGATTAGGGGGTGTCCGGATAGCCAGACTACCATCATCAGTCGAACTATCCTCGGCCGGACTATCATCATCGACCGGACTCCAAGACTATGAAGATACAAGATTGAAGACTTTGCCCCGTGTCCGGATGGGACTTTCCTTGGCGTGGAAGGCAAGCTTGGCGATACGGATATGTAGATCTCCTACCATTGTAACCGACTCTATGTAACCCTAGCCCTCTCTGGTGTCTATATAAACCGGATGGCTCTAGTCCGTAGGACACAACAACAACCATTACAATCATACCATAGGCTAGCTTCTAGGGTTTAGCCTCCTTGATCTCGTGGTAGATCCACTCTTGTAAACATCCACAATATCAATATCAATCAAGCAGGACGTAGGGTTTTACCTCCATCAAGAGGGCCCGAACCTGGGTAAAACATCGTGTCCCTTGTCTCCTGTTACCATCCGCCTAGATGCACAGTTCGGGACCCCCTACCCGAGATCCACCGGTTTTGACACCGACAGCCATCCTCGGGTATCCATCCCTTGCCAAGTTCATCGCGGTGACTCACGACGGCTATAATGTCCTCAAGATGCGAGGAAGCGGCAACATCATAATGGTCTCCTACAATGAGAAGGATGCGGTGTGCTCCCTCAAGCGCACCTACCAGGCCGCAGTGATCGAGAACTCAGATGACGAGGGCGCCATCCACCCTCATGAGGTTGTCCCCAAGAAGAAGAACCAGCTACTCCTCAGAGGACAACAGGAGGGAGAGGTGTCTGATGATCGGGCCTCAAGACCTGCGCCCACCGCTGGGGCGCCTTCCCCTCTCGCATAGGGAGGCGCACCCACCACCCCTCTCAAGTTGGGCTCGAGGGCTCTCCTCTGGAGGGCCTCTAACCTGGCCAGCGCCATGAGGGAGGCGTTTGGCCACCATGTGGAGGCGTGCTTCAATGCACGCTTTCGTGAATAGGGCACAGGCGCCAGGCGCCAGGCGCTCAGGAGTTCATCACCAAGGTGATCGAGGAGCTTCAGGAGGCGCGAGCCATGCGGAGCGCGCGTCGCCCTGCACCACCCAGTGCAGCTACCGCCCCTGACATGGGTAGCGAGCTGCGCGTATGCGTCAACATCCCAGGATTGAACAGGGTTGCTTCTCAGAAGCTCTTCTGACCATCCCGCATTGGCCGGTGTGGAGGACGCCCTCACATCCGCATGCCTTTTGGCTTGCCGAACGCAGCTGCCACACATCAGCACCACATGAGGAGAGTTATGGTGGCTCATGAGTCCAGGCGCCAGGCGATCCTGACAGAGGAGGTGTCGGACCCTTGCGAGCCTCCCGGACCTCTGGAGCCTCACGAGGCTTAGGAGCCACACGACTCGTGAGGAGCGACTTTTGCAGCGTGCACCTTCAGCTACTCCAACACTTCTACGACGACGTTGCCAAGTGACTTTTTGGTTTGTTTAGTTGGGGGCGCCCCTCGGGCTACATTATCCCCAAGTTGTATGGGTCCTTCCTTACGGCATGTATTGTTTTGCGCATATATCAGAACTTGTCCTACTCTTTCATGAATTGCTTTATATCATCACCTGCATGTTTGGTGCTTTGCCACCATGAATATCGTGCACCCTTACAAACCCGCCCGTGATCGCCTCATGATTAAGGACCGGCATGGCGTCTGTGCTCGGGTTCGTCCCTGCAGTATTGCTAAACCCAAGTGGCTAGTGTCAGTGTCAAAACCGGCGGATCTCGGGTAGGGGGTCCCGAACTGTGCATCTAGGCGGATGGTAACAGGAGACAAGGGACACGATGTTTTTACCCAGGTTCGGGCCCTCTCGATGGAGGTAAAACCCTACTCCTTCTTGATTAATATTGATGATATGGGTAGTACAAGAGTAGATCTACCACGAGATCGGAGTGGCTAAACCCTAGATTCTAGCCTATGGTATGATTGTTGTTCGTCCTACGGACTAAAACTCTCCGGTTTATATAGACACCGGAGAGGGCTAGGGTTACACAGAGTCGGTTACAATGGGAGGAGATCTTCATTTTGTATCGCCAAGCTTGCCTTCCACGCCAAGGAAAGTCCCATCCGGACACGGGACGGAGTCTTCAATCTTGTATCTTCATAGTCCGGGAGTCCAAACAAAGGTCATAGTCCGGCCATCTGGACACCCCCTAATCCAGGACTCCCTCAGTAGCCCCTGAACCAGGATTCAATGATGACGAGTCCGGCGCGCAAGTTGTCTTCGGCATTGCAAGGCGGGTTCCTCCTCCGAATATTTCATAGAAGATGTTGAACACCAGGGTAGTGTCCGGCTCTGCAAAATAGGTTCCACATTCCTTCGTAGAGAGAATAATATTTGTATTAATCGGATCTGCTGGCGTATTCCGTGGCGTGACATCATGCCACAACCAGGCTCTTTATTTATTTCATTGTTCCACCTCAGCGCGTTTAGCGAGGCGGTTTCCTTGGCACGTCTTGTCAAAGCAGAGATCGTGTCCCCTTATTCCGGGATTCTCATCAATACGGGTGTGGGTAACCCAACCGTGCCTTTGGTATGACTCCCTAATTGAAAGCGAGTCTCAAACGGTCATGGGGAGGGCTCTTGGTATTCAACTCCTTTATAAAGGGACCAAGGCTCGGCTCCCTTCTTTTCAATCCAATCGAATCCACCCCCTTGCTTCGAGTTCCAACACCCAAAGCTCTAGTTTTAGGCGCTTCAGACCTTCGACGATGTCCAACTCTGACCTTGAAGGCTGGTGGATGCCTTCCTCCGTTACAGAAGAAGATGTGCGAAAGCTGAGAGATGCCAGGTATCTAACCGGCGAAATCTCGCATAGGCTGCCTGCTCAAGGGCAGGCCATTCCCACTCCCCAGCTCGGTGAGAGCGTGGTATTCGCATCTCACTTCCTTCGAGGGCTAAGCTTCCCGATTGATCCCTTTGTGAGGGGGCTCATGTTTTATTATGGACTGGAGTTCCACGTCTTAGCTCCGGAGTCCATCCTCCAAATCTCATCATTCATTGTCGTGTGTGAGGCCTTCCTCCATATCACTCCTCACTTCGGATTGTGTCTAAAAACCTTCAAGGTGGAACCGAAGATGATCGAGGGGCAGCACGCTGAGTGTGGAGGAGCTATAATAAGCAAGATGGCCGACGCTCCATGGCCCGAAGGCTCTTTTCAAGAGGAGCTCGGCTTATGGCAACGGGACTAGTTTTACATCACAGCCCCTAGGGGCACCACATGGGTGGCACCGCCTACTTTTCGCTCGGGTCCCCCACCACGGCTGGCATCATGGGTTAATGAAGGACTTATCTGGGGGCCGCCAAAAGACGTGCCTTTGCTGCAGGGCCGTATTCGAGATCTCCTAGAAAGAGATATCAATCTGACCGTGGTGGCGCAAGTCATGGTGATTCGCCGCACACTGCCCTGCAAACGTCGACCTCTCCGCCTGTGGGAATTCAATCCTGAGGGACCACAGGTCCTACAACACTTCATGGGAATGACGCCCATGGAGATTTACAAATTGTTCTTCGGATCACAAGCAAGGTGTCTGGATCTGTCCGAGGACGCTGGTCTGAGCTGCAACCGTCCAGATGCTAAAGTAAGTAGCTCCATATTTGCACATACCATCCATATTCTTATCAAATCTACCCTTTAGCAGAGTTTCCCTTTAAACAGGAGTGGATAGCAAAGGCTAAGCTTATCAGGTGTCCAGCCCCCTTGCTTGAGACCATGTCGAATCCTATGCTGACCAGTATGCTGGAGGCTGTGCCGTTGGCGGAGGGAAAAGGGGGGGACCAAGGAGCTACCGCCTCCACGAAGGAGGCCGTCGGGAAGGGAAGAATCGAAAATTCTCCCGACCAGGGAAAGAAAAGGACTGCCTCTGAAGACCCGGAGGTGATAACCTCAAAACGGGGAAAGAAATCTTCGTCAAAGGGTTCGGCTCCGGTGGACGCTTCAGACGAATCGCCCCCTAAAGGGGACCCGCTCTCCCCCGAGGCGTAAGTAAGGGGAGGGGTTCCATAATGAATCACATTCATGTTTTATTCCTGAGGAAAATAACCGAAGCATTATCTTGCAGTTCGGATCTCAACCCTTCTCAGTAGAGCTCATCTTCAGGGGATCTTCGTCCAGACGATAGAGAGCAAAATGCCTCCCCTTGTTCCCCTGTCCTACGAGGCTGGCGACCCTGATGTATCGTCCCGGAGGGCTTTTTCAAGTCTGGACCCTGGGAAAGGTCGTCAGACTAGTCCGGCACCCTCTTGCGCACCGGCGGAGGTGCTGAAGGATCTACTTGGTAGGCCGTCCATCTCAGAAGAACATCGTATGTTGATGGATACGGTGATTGGAAGGATTTCATCCGCCAAAAGCAGATTGTACGAAGCTGCCAGGAGTTTACTAGCAGGCTTTGAGGTATGTAAAAAGGTGTACCTTTTGGTAGAGCCGCATATTAAATGTGCCCTGTATGAATGGTAGCCCCTGAGACTCTGTTTGTCGTCATGAATGATGGCGCACAGAGGATCATAATCCCAGGTATAATATGTCGCTTATTCCATGAAGGTGGCGAGGCGCTCGGTGGCTAGCCGGACTGGTGAATCTGCCGAACTAAAGCGGCAATTTGACGTGGCTGATGCCGAAATCGCGCTTGTAAATAAGCGGCTAGACGAGGCTCAAGGTATGTTCAAAAGACACCCAGTAATAGGAGCTTGATGCTCGGGCCTTATGTATATATACTTGATGTAGATGGTGCTGCTGCGGTGGAGAACCTTCGGGCGGAACTAGCCCGAGCCAAGGAGCAAGCAAGGAAAAGTGATGCGGCTGTCGTTAAAGCGACTGAAGAGCTAAAAGCCGAACAGGCTGCTCACTGCCAGAGCAAGAAGGAAATGGCCGAGATGGCCATAGAATTGAGGGATGCTACCGACCGCTGTAGATTGCTTGAGCAAGAAGATAGGGCGGCTCAGAAAGATCTTGAAAAGATCACAGCCGAAGCCAAGGATACTCGCTCTGCCATGAGAGCGATGAAGGAGGAGCTGCGGCAGGCCGGAGATATCACGGCTGGAAAGCCTTATATGTTGCGGATGAAGTTCGGAGACCCTAAGTATGCTCCATTAGACCGGCAGTGGAGTTCGGACAACACTTATCTGGATTTGGCCGCAAGTGCGGCGGACGCGACCGAACACTTCCGCAGCCGAGGTGACCATAGATTGGAAGAGCTTTTTTGGTTGCAGTACCACAATCCAGAGTGCCCACTATCAGTCTCCAACCGTTTAGCCGCCTGGGCGGAGCTGAACAGATTATCCGGACTCGCCATGAAATTTGTTGCGAGCCATCTATGGCCGGAGAAGCCGGAGCCGAAGAGCTATTTTGGCTTGGTGCAGCAATTTCTTGGTTCGGTGCCGCATGCTGATGCAATGAAGAGGTCGGCGTGCATAGAGGGCACACAGATGGCTCTTGCCCGTGTCAAGACATACTGGGCAGATATGAAGGCCAGTATTGTTGCGTCCCAAGATTCAGACGAAAGCCGAGTACCTGCCAAGCACTATTTTGAGGAAGTTCTTCCTGGTGCTCGTATAATAGAGTCGCAATGCTCGAAGGATGTTGTGTTCGAATAGCTTATACTATTTGTAAGACGAATTGTGTTTTTATGAAAGAAGCTTTTTTATACTTGTGCTTGCAAGAATCAGGATACCTCCTGTGCGGCCGTTTAATGTATATATTTGTATGTAAACTGAAAGATGGCAGTCGTTAGCTTCAGCCCCCACGCATAGAATGCGGGGGTGTTCGCAAAAAGGCATTTATTCACACTTAATCCAACATCTTGGTCCTATAAAGGAGGTGGTAGCGCGGCGAACTAGGCAATCGGACTATAATGCTTTATCACTTTCACTTAGCCATAGGAGTTTGACAGTGGGACTACTGAATAGCCCCTAGGGGCACCGCGCTCGCCCGAATTCGGGGCGCGAGTGTGCCTGACCGGGAAGCGCCCTTCGTTAATGCGGGGGAATCCTAAAGATTCCGAAAGTCATCGAGTGGTTGACCAGTCTCTCGCTATATCATGACAGTCAGTTTTCGGCTTTCTCTACTGAGGTGCTCACCCGGCCGAACCAGGGCACAACCGTAGTAGTTCTCCTGGTGCCGCGTTAGCCGATATAATGGAACATAAGGCAGTAAAACACAGGAGCCGGGCAAACCCAACATTTGACCAAAGACATGATTCGGAGCTGGTGCATATAGGGCCAAACTCGCGACGCCGAACACTCCCTAAGGTGTTCGGTCTTTATGAAGATGGGCCAAAATAGAGCCCTTGGTAAAAAAAGCCCCTAGTGTCCAGGTACGTGCAAAAAAAATTTGACGTGGCCACATGCCAAGACGCCAGCCTCCTCCTCGGCTATAGAGAAAACCGGGGGATGTTATCAACAAGAGACAGTAAAAAAGGTTTACGCAGGGTCTTAGTCTGAAGAGAATCCTTGGAACGGGTCTGTGCTGCATGTCTGCGCCTGTGTCTCCGTCGTGCCGTATCCTGGACGGGCGTAGCACGATGCTCGTCTGCGAAAGAGAGGAACTTAGTAAAAAAAAGCGTGCGAGAAATCTATATCGAAATAAATAAAATATAGTTGGAGCAAGAGTTGGGCCATATTGTCTCCGGGCGTGAGCACACGGAGCCCCTTGCACTAGGGTATGCGGTAATTTAAGCATGTTGACGCCGGACTCGTCGAGGCGTGTCCAGAATAGTAGGGCTGGATTTGTGGGCGGCTGCCTAGGCAACCGCACCCCTGCCCATACTTTGGGGGTCAATTTATGTTCCCTTGTAATGAGATGATGCCCTTTGGACCGGGCATTTTAAGTGTAAGGGATGCGTAGTGCGGTATTGCGTTAAAGCGAGCGAAAGCTTCACGTCCCAGTAGCGCTTGATAGCGACTTACGAATGGGGCGATGTGGAATGTTAGCTTTTCGCTTCGTAAGCTGTCGGGTGATCCGAACGTGACTTCTAATGTAAGGGAACCCATACTTGGGGTATCCGAACCTGGCGTTACTCCTTGAAAGGAAGTGTTGCCGAGGTGGATTGCGACTGGGTGTACCCCGATATTGCGGACTGTGTCCTGATACAACAGGTTCAAGTTGCTGCCGCCGTCCATAAGGACGTTTGTAAATTGGACTCCGTTAATGATTGGATTTAAGACCAAGGCAGTCCAGCCTGCGTTCTGGTCTCCTCTAGAGTAATCCAGATGATCAAAGGTGATTGGTTCTAACAACCAGTGGGGTTGCTCCTCCGGGGCTGGCTGTACGGCGCGTGTCGTTGTAGGTGCCGTTCTATTCTTCTTTGTCGCATGAAGTAGATTTACTGTCTTGACTTCTTGTGGGAACTTCTTTTGTTCTCCGGTGATCTGCTCGTGGGGTGCATTGTCATCTTCGCTTGGTGTGTTGAGCCCCTTGTGTTCGGTGTTGAGCTTGCCGGCCTGCTTAAAAACCCAACAATCTCGGTGGGTATGGTTTGCAGGTCTCCCCGGAGTGCTGTGGATTTGACATATTTTGTCCAAAATTTTGTTGAGGTTGGATAGCTCGTCCCTATCTTCTTTGGGGGGCATTTTGTTCTGATTTTGCCGAGGACTTTTGAATCCGGCGTTTACTGCCGTGCTCATCGGGCGTTTGTCCTTTATCCAGCGCGGTTCGTTGTTATGGCACGGCTTCCCATTCCCATCTCTGAGTTTGGACGTATTTGGGTCACTGGTGTTGCTTCTTGCCAGCCAGCTATCCTCTCCTGCACAGAAGCAGGTCATGAGGCTTGTTAACGTGGCCATTGTTCGCGGCTTTTCTTGGCCGAGGTGTCTGGCGAGCCATTTGTCTCGGATGCTATGTTTGAAAGCTGCTAGGGCCTCTGCATCCGGACAGCCAACTATCTGATTCTTTTTGATAAGGAATCTGTTCCAGAGCTTCCTCGCTGACTCTCCAGGCTGCTGAGTTATATGGCTCAGATCGTCTGCATCCCGGGGCCGGACATAGGTCCCTTGAAAAATTGCCCGGAAAGCATCCTCAAGCACTGCCCAACTTCCCATGGTGTTCTCGGGAAGGCTTTTAAGCCAATGTCGGGCTGTCCCTTTGAGCTTAAGGGGTAAGTATTTTATGGCGTGGGGGTCGTCTCCTCTGGCCATGTGTATGGGAGGATGTAGTCCTCGATCCAGACTCCAGGGTCTGTTGTTCTGTTGTATGGTTCTATGTTCACTGGCTTGAATCCGGCTGGGAATTCATGATCCAGCACCTCATCAGTAAAGCATAGGGGGTGTGCGGCGCCCCTGTATTTAGGCGTGCCGCGATTTTCGGGTATTTTTTGCGTTGCATCACTCATTGGAGCTTGCTTTCTTGGCCTATAAATGGATCTGGTAGGGCCAGTTTTCTGATGCGGATTCTTGGACGGATCGCGCGCTATATTGAGTGCGGCGTCCTTTGACGCGTGAGATTGATTGTAGGGTCGTCTATCCGACCTTGTGGCGTCCTTATTTTTTGACTGTGGGGGCTTTATGGCCTCTTTGTCAAATTCCGGTAGTAGTTTCCGCTTCGGATAGCTCTTTGTGTGGCGACTACTGCCGTACTTGTGTGCGGTATTAAGTACCTTGCCCCATCTGATCCTGAGTGCATCCTCCGCTGTCTTGAGCCTCCGCTTCTGTTTTTTCAGGCTACGTGAAGTGGCGATGAGCCTTTGGTGGAGGTTCTGATGTTCCAGCAATTTGTCTGGTGTGAGGTCGTCCGGGCTATTATCCTTCCTGGGGATTGGTTGTTCGGATTGTCCGCCCTAGTTGGACGGATGCTCGACGGCATGTTCATCGTCCGTTGAGTCGCCCTGCTCTATGGCTGGGTTTTTGTCGAGGTGGGGCTTGGCCTTGCGCTTACGTCGCCGCTTTGATTGTTTCTCGGGGGAGCGATCTTTGGCCGCATCCTTTTGGTCCTCGTAGTCGCTTCTGTTGCGTGTGTCCACCATGTATACATCGTATGATGAGGTGTTTTTCCGGAGCCCTATAGGTGCTGGTTCTTGATCGTCTCCTTTATCGGCGGTCATACTGTTGGTATCTTCGGAGTCGAAGTCTAGCATGTCGGTTAAATCGTCGACAGTGGCTACATAGTGGGTGGTGGGCGGGCTACAAATTTCTTCATCGTCCGCATCCCAACCGTGTTGGTCGTAGTCCGGCCTAGGCTCTCCTGACAAAGAGAGAGACTTTAACGAATTCAGGATGTTGCCAAAAGGTGAGTGTTGAAAGACATCCGCGGCGGTGAACTCCATGACCGGAGCCCAATCGGGCTTAAACAGAAGAGGTGCGGGATTTACGGAGTCCGGATCGGAGTCCGGCACCTTGGAGTCACGGGCCTTGCGAGGGACTAAGCTGGTATCCGGCTCCATCACCGTAGAGATTGCAGTTTCCGGGGTGGCGTCTAACTGTCCGTCCCCGACTGGTGTAGTGGGCTCCGAGCTAATGGTCGGAGCGGACACCTGAGCGATGCTCTAGGCGTTGTCCGATGATAGAGCTAAATCGTGCCCATCATGACAGTGCGGCGCGCCCGGTTGTGGCTCGAATTCGTCGAAGATCAAATCCCCGCGGATGTCGGCCGTGTTGTTCAAGCTTCCGAACCTGACCTGGTGGCCAGGGGCGTAGTTCTCAATCTGCTCCAGATGGCCAAACGAGTCGGCCTGCAGTGTGAAGCCGCCGAATACGAAGATCTGTCCGGGGAGAAAAGTCTCATCCCGGACCGCGTCGCGGTTGACGAACGAAGAAGCCATCGGGCCTAAAAGGCGACGACACAGAGGAACTCTCAATGAAAGCACCAATGTCGGTGTCAAAACCGGCGGATCTCGGGTAGGGTGTCCCGAACTGTGCGTCTAGGCGGATGGTAACAGGAGACAAGGGACACGATGTTTTTACCCAGGTTCGGGCCCTCTCGATGGAGGTAAAACCCTACTCCTTCTTGATTAATATTGATGATATGGGTAGTACAAGAGTAGATCTACGACAAGATCGGAGTGGCTAAACCCTAGAATCTAGCCTATGGTATGATTGTTGTTCGTCCTACGGACTAAAACTCTCCGGTTTATATAGACACCGGAGAGGGCTAGGGTTACACAGAGTCGGTTACAATGGGAGGAGATCTTCATATTGTATCGCCAAGCTTGCCTTCCACGCCAAGGAAAGTCCCATACGGACACGGGACGGAGTCTTCAATCTTGTATCTTCATAGTCCGGGAGTCCGGCCAAAGGTCATAGTCCGGCCATCCGGACACCCCCTAATCCAGGACTCCCTCAGCTAGGCTCTGTCTCACGGGCCAGCTCCTGTGTACGTCACCTCCCTTGGCCCTTGGTGCCTTGTTCTCGCATGAGCTAATCGAGAGTGGATGAGTTAGGGTGCGTGACCCGGTGCCTCACTGTTGCGCGCCTGTTGTCTTCCTTTAGGATTGTTGCATCAGAAGACTGGGCACGACGTCTGTGCTCGGGTCCGTCATTGCAGCGTCGATAAACCCAACGGCTGAGCTTTGTCTGGCGGGCTGGCCCCGTTCATGTCACCTCCTAGGGTCATTGGTGTTTGGCCTTCTCATGCAATATCATCCGGAGATTCACTCGGCGCAGGCCACCTGACCATCTCGCAGGACCCTTACAAATGTTTCGAACCAAAAATTCAGGCGTAACCCGCCTTGAGGTAGGGCCTTGTGAGTCCCGCGCTGGCTCACGGGTGCCCATATACACCTCCTCCAGTTCTATCGTGCAAGCCATGTGCCAGGACGGGGTTGTACACACCCTAGAGTCTCCCCTTAAAGGGAGCTCTCACCCATGCACCATGGAAGCCCCATCCTCCGCGCTGGCAGACGACACAGTCGAGGAGCGGCTATGCCCACACAAGAGTGGAAGCACCATGCTCCGAGATGGTGAATAAACAACCGAGGGCACCCTAGCGGCTGCACTAACCTCAGGAGAGCCGCAAGGCTCACTCTTTGGCCCCACCGCACCGTTTTCCCTACGAGAGGGCCGCGCGAGGGGGCTGGGCACGAGGGCTGCGCCCAGGTCACGCCTGGAGCACGCCACCTCACGGGGTCTCTCACACCTGGTCTTCTCGCGACCCTCCCAGGCAAAAGATGGCGAGGAAAGGTATGAGGGCTTCGGATTAACCCAAACGCCACTTACATTTCCTTCATGAGGGTCGTTCATACGTCAAGGGGGTCACCTGAGCATCGTGACTCAGGGGCCTCACTGGTCACGTAGCCTCTCACCCCTTGGCCTCGTCCTGGTGATCTGGCCGCCCCAACGGTGGTCGAGGTATGCGCGGGGCTGGGCCCTACCAATGCAGAATGCTAAGGCAAACAGGAAGGGGATCGAGCACAGAAAGGAAATCGTGGAATCCTAGCAAGTTATTATAAAACATAATGTCTCGCAAGTTCAAGTAGAAGTTCTCACACCTCCACGAGGCACGGTAAATGTCGCAGGGCCAAACTAGGAGGAAGCGACACCAATCACCCCGGCTGCCGATGTCGCTCGTTGCGGGAAGCTCGTCATCGACAACACTGCCACCATCTTCGCCGCCGGCTCCAGTCGCCGTAGCCGCGGGGTCGATGCAGAGGAACTTATCCAGCAGGTCTTCCACACACTTCTTCATGACCTCGGAAGCAGCATCACGGGACTCAGGAGCCACTAGCTCGATCAGTGCACCAAGGTCGAAGCTGGGGCCCCGGAGATGGAGGTGGCTGAAAACATGCGTCGTGGTCGCGGTGCAAAGTGCGCGACACTCCCCTTCTACCATGGAGCCCACTCCAGTGGCGATGCCCTCGAGGTCCTCGGCGAGCTTGGAAAGAAGGCTGGCAAGGCCATCCTCCGGAGTCGCCAGCGGCTTCTCGTACCCTTCTCCGTAAAGGGAGTGCAGTGTCGTGTGGGGCCTCAGCTCAAGGGAGGCAAAGGCGTCACACCCCGCGGCCGCCGCCTTCTCGCCCATGGTGAGGGCCTTCTCCCTGGCCTCCAGCCGGGCCGTCTCCTCCTTCAGTTTGCCCAGGCGGCTCCGCTCCACGGCCTACTCCTGGGCTGCCTGCTCCAACTCGGCATTGCGATCGGCGAGCACAGTCTCCTGGGCCTTGAGCCCCTCCTCCTGCTCCTGAAGCCGATGGGTGCGGGCGGCCTACTCTTCATGGAGGGTGAGGGAGTCCCGGACTAGGGGGTGTCTGGATAGCCGAACTATCATCATCGGCCAGACTCCAAGACTATGAAGATACAAGATTGAAGACTTCGTCCCGTGTCCGGATGGGACTTTCCTTGGCGTGGAAGGCAAGCTTGGCGATACGGATATCTAGATCTCCTACCATTGTAACCGACTCCGTGTAACCCTAGCCCTCTCCGGTGTCTATATAAACCGGATGGCTTTAGTCCATAGGACGAACAACAATCATACCATAGGCTAGCTTCTAGGGTTTAGCCTCCTTGATCTCGTGGTAGATCTACTCTTGTAACCCACATCATCAATATTAATCAAGCAGGACATAGGGTTTTACCTCCATCAAGAGGGCCCGAACCTGGGTAAAAACATCGTGTCCCTCGTCTCCTGTTACCATCCGCCTAGATGCACAGATCGGGACCCCCTACCCGAGATCCGCCGGTTTTGACACCGACATTGGTGCTTTCATTGAGAGTTCCTGTGTGCCGTCGTGATCAGGAAGGATGCCTTTTCCCGTCTTTAAAGATGGCACCGTCGTCAAGAGAGCTTTGGCCGCCGGCCAAACTATCCGGCTAGGTGGTTTTCTTATGACCGCCTGTTCGGCCACCGCTCCGACGATGACCTCTCAGGTCATCAAAAGCAATCTTCACGTCAGCTCGGAATTCGCCGAGCAGTTAGATCCGATTGAGCTCTCCTCTGTAAACGAGCTCTTGGATCGCATCGCCGCCCTGGGAGTCGCTACAGACTATGATCAGATTGGGCTAAAAACCGATCTGAGAGAGATTAACTCTCCTCAGGCTACCCACCACGTTGTCGTGGTAGAGGAACAATGCGGCAACCCTTCTTCTATGTTGAAAACCAACTATGTCCGGATTCCCGATCCCTCCAAGCCGGATTCCCACGGAGGGACGGACGCTAATCAAATACTGAACTTAGAGTCAGGCATCGGACTAGATTCGTTGGAAAGCATCCAGCAAGTCAAGCTTCCAAATCCGGAAGCTTCTTGGCCTTTGAGCCTCAGATCGGGCGGGGTTCCGAACTTGATTCCACCCGCCCACCCAAACATAAGCGATCTATCTCGAATACGGCAAGAGCCCGATGAAACAGTACATCATTACTGGGCCAGATTCCTCCTGGTTATGAACAGGATAAAGGACTGCTGCGAAGAAAGCACGATTTCAATTTTCTGCAACAATTGCACGGACAAGGGAATCATGAACGCCATAAGTCTTCGCGAAGTTACACGCTTCATCGACCTAGCGACCATCGTACAAAAATACTGTGCGGTGGAGAGTGCCAGGAACACCGAAACTAGGTTTTGGGACAGTCCGGCCTTGGCTACAACCCTAGTCCGAAGTAAAAGGGTGCGCCATACTCAAGCACCTGGGTTAAAAACCAAAAAGCAAAAAAACCCTAAAGGGCATGGAACCGTACTGGAGGGCTGGCTCAACGGACCCTGCAAAATCCACAGTACGGAGGGCGCCACTCCAACACACAGCCTTCGAGCATGTTGGATACTACGGCAGGTGGCCAAAAGTGGCGAAGGCTTTTTAGCCCCGGGCAAACAGCCCAGCAGTACCGGTATGGTATTAACAGTCTTCGAGACTTTCGCATCAAATAACATGCGAAAACGAACAATCCGCGGCCTCGCCGAAGTCTACCAAGTAGCAACAGCAAATCCATGGAGTGACACGGCTATCACCTTCAACGACAGCGACGAACCTAAATTCCGAACAGCTAGAGCACCAGCCGCATTGGTCCTCAGTCCGATAGTGGACGGCTTTCGCCTTACCAAGGTACTCATGGATGGCGGCAGCGGATTAAACCTCGTCTACGAGGAAACCCTTCAAAAAATGGATATCGACTGGAGCCGCATTGAGCGAAGCAGCACAACCTTCAGGGGGATAATCCCTAGTCGAGAAGTACGCTGCACAGGAAAAATCACACTCGATGTAGTGTTCGGCTCGCCGGACAATTACAGGTCCGAAGAGGTCACGTTCCATGTGGCCCCATTCGGCAGTGGATATCACGCCTTGTTAGGGCGAGAGGCATTCACAATCTTCCAAGCTATACCCCATTACGGGTACATGAAGCTTAAAATGCCCGGCCCCAATGGAATCATCACTCTGGCCAGTGATCCTGATATTGCACTCCGCGCCGAAAAAAAGACAGCCGCATTAGCCCTAGAGGCACTATCCGAAGCCCTAGCGGCAGAGGAACTAACTGCGCTGCACTCCATGGTGGATAGGGACGGCGTGATACTCGACAAGAGGTCCAAGTCCACCTCTTTTAAACCAGCAGACGAAATAATCAAATTCCAGGTCCATCCAACCGACCCCACAAAGACGGCCTCCATTGGGGCACAATTAAATCCCGATGTCAAAGCCGCACTACGAGAATTCCTTCGGGAAAATTGGGACATTTTCACCTGGCACCCCTCGGACATGCCAGGAATCCCACGCAGGCTGGCAGAGCACAGCCTAAATATCCTAAAAGGATTCAAGCCTGTCAAACAGGCTCTTCGGCGATTTTCCGAACCAAAAAGACAGGCAATGGGAGAGGAGCTAGCCAAACTCTTAGAAGCCGGATTCATCAGAGACATCAAACATCCGGACTGGCTAGCCAATCTGGTAATGGTACCAAAAAAGGACAAATCCTGGCGCCTTTGTGTCGATTTCAAAGACCTTAACAATGCTTGCCCAAAGGACCCCTTCCCTCTCCCCCGCATCGACCAAATCATCAACGCTACCGCAGGGCACGATTCATTGTGCTTCCTCGACGCATACTCCGGATACCATCAAATCAAGATGGCGAAAAAAGACCAGGCTGCAACAGCATTTATTACTCCATATGGACCATTCCGCTTCAACACAATGCCCTTCGGACTCAAAAACGCCGGCGCAACATATCAGCGCATGATTCAGACATGTCTGGCTACCCAGATAGGTAAAACAGTCGAGGCATATGTAGACGATGTGGTCGTTAAGACCAAACACGTCGAAACTCTAGTAGACGACTTGAGGGTGACATTCGACAACCTCTGAGCATATGACATTAAGCTAAACCCGGAAAAATGCATTTTCGGCGTACCAGCCAGAAAGCTCTTGGGCTTCATTGTATCCCGTAGAGGAATTGAAGCAAACCCAGCCAAGATCCGAGCTCTGTCACAATTGGATATCCCAAAAGACCTCAAGCAAATACAAAAGCTAACTGGATGCGTGGTGGCTCTAAGCCGCTTCATCTCCCGTTTGGGAGAAAAGGCACTGCCCCTTTATCGCCTCCTCCGGCGCACCGAACGTTTCGAATGGACGGATGCCGCCACGGCCGGACTCGAAGAAATTAAAGCCGTATTGGCAACAAATCCGGTCCTGGCCGCGCCCAACCTGGGCGAACCAATGCTATTATATATCGCAGCAACACATCAAGTTGTCAGCGCGGTACTCGTTGTCGAACGAGAAACAGAAGGACACAAATTCCCCCTTCAAAAACCAGTGTACTATGTATCCACTGTCTTGACTCCATGCAAGTCCAGATACCCACATTATCAAAAGATAGCGTATGCGGTGTTCATGGCATCCCGGAAGCTGCGACACTACTTTCAAGAGTGCTCCATAACAGTGGCCTCCGAAGTACCTCTCAACAATATTACAAACAATCGCGACGCAACGGGCAGGATTGCAAAATGGGCCATCGAGCTCTTACCATTTGACATAACCTACAAACCACGGCGGGCTATAAAGTCGCAAGTCCTGGCTGACTTCATCGCCGAATGGACCGAAGCCGAACACCCTAAAGAGTACGGCGCATACTCCAATTGGATCATGCATTTCAATGGCTCCAAGATGTTGGCGGGCTTGGGGGCTGGCGTCGTCTTGACGTCCCCAACCGGAGACACAGTCCAATATGTACTTCAAATAATGTACATGGACTCCAACAACGCAGCCGAATACGAGGCCCTTCTACATGGCCTCCGGATGGCAATCTCCATGGGTATTCAACGCCTAGAGGTACGCGGGGATTCAAACCTCGCAATATCCCAAATAAATGGAGACTTCGACGCCAAGGATCCGAAAATGGCAGCCTACCGCAACGCTGTGCTAAAAATGACAGCTCGGTTTGAGGGACTCGAATTCCACCATGTAGCCCGGGACAATAACCAGGCAGCAGACGTGTTGGCACGCATCGGAGCAAAACGCGATGCCGTCCCTCTGAAGATCTTCCTAGAACGACTTTTCAAGCCATCCGTATCATGGGAAGAGGAGTCCGGACATAACAATCCGGAACCAGCTGCATCACCTAACTCAGACGATTCTGACATAGTCGGTGGCTCAGCCAATGAAGTAACACATTCAGCCCACGAAATAATGGAAGTAATTGCCCCATGGACGGAACCATTCCTAGCCTACTTACTGAGGCAGGAACTCCCCGAAGACCAAAATGAGGCCCGCTGCATAGTTCGGCGATCTAAAGCCTACAAAGTCCATGAGGGAGAACTTTATAAGAAAAGCACAACCGGAGTCCTTCAAAGGTGTATCTCCGAAGAGGAAGGGCGAAATCTTCTGGCTGAAATTCACGCCGGGCTCAGTGGGCACCACGCCACAGCCCGGGCCCTTGTAGGCAAGGCCTTCCGTACAGGATTTTACTGGCCGACTGCCCGGGCAGACGCTCAGGACTTAGTCCAACGATGCGTCGGTTGCCAGCTCTTTGCTAGCCAGAGCCACATGCCACCCACAGCCCTAAAAAATATACCCATCACCTGGCCATTCGCGGTCTGGGGGCTTGACATGGTAGGACCCCTTAAAGGGGGAACCCACAAGCACAAATACTTATTGGTCATGGTGGACAAATTCACCAAATGGATAGAGGCCAAGCCGGTTAAAACGGCAGAATCCGGACCTGTGATAGACTTCATATCCGGGGTAGTACACCGTTTCGGCGTCCCCCACAGTATCATCACCGATAACGGCACAAACTTCACGGCCGACGAGGTCAAACTCTGGTGCAAGAACATGGGCATCAAGCTCGACTATGCTTCAGTCTATCACCCTCAAACTAATGGTCAAGTGGAACGAGCAAATGGTCTAATCATGAGCGGCATCAAACCCAGATTAGTGCGGTCCCTCACGGAATCTAACACGCACTGGGTAGAGGAGCTTGACTCCGTACTCTGGGGGCTGCGGACCACGCCAAACCGCACAACCAGATTCACACCATTTTTATGGTCTACGGCGCCGAGGCAGTTTTGCCCTGCGACATAATTCATGACTCACCTCGCGTGCGCATGTACGAGGAAAGAGAAGCCGAGTTAGATCGGCAGGACAGTTTGGACGCCTTGGAGGAGGAGCGCGACGTGGCAAAATCCCGTTCCGCATTTTATCAACAGCAGGCTCGAAGATATCAAAGCAGAGAAGTACGGGCCAAAACTTACAATGTTGGCGAGCTAGTTCTACGCCTGCCGGACAAGAAAAAGGACAAACTTACGCCCAAATGGGAAGGTCCCTTCATCATCGACCAAGTCCTTACCGGCGGTGCATACCGTCTACGCAAAGCATCTGACAACCGACTCGAGCCAAACCCATGGAACGCAGCCCGTCTCCGAAGATTTTACGCCTAGCGCCGGACTCAGGGTTCGTCTCCTTTCTCCGTCCACTTTTTATACCTTTTTGTTGTCTGTGTTTTCCCTCCTCTCCCCTCCCTTTTTTCGTCACAACCCTCTTGAGGGCTCACCTACGTTTTGTTCGCACTCAATCGATGTGCTATTCGCACTCGTTATACCTGGGGGCTTCTTCAACAGAAGCTTATTTATATGGGTTTCATGCCCAACACATGTGTCACACTTCCGCATGTACCTTTTGATCACCATTGTATGCATCGATATGACTTAAGTTTTGGCCAAGCTGGGTTGCCTGGCTCCTGTGCTTACCCCTACGTTCCCGATTGTTCGGCTAGGAGGTAAAGGGAGCACCTCTGCGATTGTTACTGCCAGGTCAGCCGGATGTGTACCTCAGACTGGGTGAAGCCGAAGGCTAGCGTTCTTAAGGGAATATTCGGTCGGTGACCTAAAATATGATTTATTACTTACTTATTTATCTGCCCCCAGATGTTTTTCTGCTTTTTTTGCAGTCCGGACATGCACTTCAGGGCATGCCTCCCTGGGAAAGGAACCCTTAACGGAACTATTCTCCCTGGAAGATGTTTCTTACTAACCATGTAATATAACATAGCTAGTTGGGCACTTGTTGGATAAAGCATTAATGACCCCTACGCCTTGTCTCCATGCGTGCCCCGGTTTTTTTATAACCGTGAGGGTATTCAGACACACTCCGGACTGTTGGGTCCCGAGGTCGAAGAGAAAAGGTCCATAGAGACAAACGATCTACAATCCGGCTAGAAGGCATTTTTACATGTCATTTTACAATAACATCGTCAAACTGACTGATTGTACTCCTCCTCAATCCCATCTAACAGGCTGTCTAATTTACAGTCCTGCTGGGAAAATTTCGCGGCCAACTCTACTTGGCCATACATCAGGCTCACAGGGATCTCCTTCCCATCAGGCCCCACAGGTCCGACCTTGGCCATGTGGTTTGGGTCAGCCTTCGGGTACCGCGTCTTCACCATGGCCCAGGCCTCCTTGGCGCCTTGACGGCAGGTCGATATCTTCCACAAACGAAGACGTCGTCGTACTCCCTGAAGCTTCTCAGCAAGCCCTCCAAGGCCCTCGGGTAGAGAGACGGCAGGCCATAAGGCCTGAACGACGCTACTCATCGCCTGCCGAACGCGTTCAAACAGTTGCACTAGCTCGGGAAGTTGATCACCCGTTGACGCGGGCATTTCCTCCATAGGGTGACCTGTGAGTACACCTACAGACATATTTATGTCAACCAACCTCCTCGCCGAACTCTTCTTTTCAAAAGAGTTTGCTCAAGCACTTACTATAAATGTCGCGACGAAGCCGCTGATTCTCCTTCAAGGAGCCAGACAGTTGGGCCCGCACCCCTTTCAACTCTTCTCCAAGCTGGGAGTGGGCATCTTGGAGCTTGTTCCTCTCCTGCTGCACCTTCATAAGCACCCTCTCGCCGGCCTTCAACTGGCGTAGCAGCTGTTGCTTGTCCGGATCTAGTCCGGCACCCTCTGCAATATTATTGTCAGACTACATACATACGCCGCACTTCATAAATTAATTCTCTTTTCGAAATATGAATTACCAGAGGGGCTCTCCGTGGCTCCCCCGGCTGCGGCTAGTGCGGCCTCAAGCTGGGCCTTGCACTCTTGAATCTCCTGGGACAGGTGGGTATTCTTCTCAGTAAGATCCTGCATAACAAATGATCCTTAAATCAGTTAGTTTAACTATTTTAAGTCTCGGGGGCTACTGGCATATATAACTATTATAATTCCTTACCCGTATGTCCTTTACATACTGCTCCGTGGCTCTGGTTAAACCATCTTGAGCAGCATGAAGGTGCGCGTCTCCCGCATTAAAGGCATTTAACGCCTCAGGGGAGAAACACGCGTCACGAAGAACTGTCCGACGGCGCCTATGATTCATGGCGCTCTCCACCTCAGACCTGGTGGCGGACAATCTGTCGGCATCCTTCGCTGGGGGAGCATCTGGCTCGCGCCTTGTGCTAGCCTCCCCCTCCGGACCAGGCGTTGGAGCCTGGCGGGTGGAGGCTTGATAGGCACCCTCTCCGGACTCAGTCCGGCGAGCGCTTTTTCTCCTGAAAGAATCGCGGGAATTAATATGCCTCCCAGGAGTCTTTCCCTTCACGGATAATGGTGCACCATACCTTTGCGGCGACATTTCGATTCGTGCCCCACTTCTCTTCCGCCTGCTAGGCCGCACTGACCTCGTTTGGTCGGTCGCCGCGGGCTCGGCTTCCTGCCGTAAAGGCGCCTCCTGTCAAACACCATTGGTGCACGGTGGTCAGAACTAAGCATTAAAGAAGTAACGGCGCCAGGACTTCGGTCGTACTCACCGGGGAAGCCGGACACAAACCGGGGTAGTCAGCCATAATGGCGACTAAAGCATTATCTATGCTGAGTTGGTGGTACACCCCGTCGATCAGTTCCACCGCTAAGTCCGGATCCTCTTCGGAGGCCGGATCAAGGGACCTTTCTGGGTCTTCGGGTTGTGGGGCTGGGCTTTTTATGCCCTCCACATCCCGACGCAGTTCCTGTGTCAAAATCATATAATAAGACAATTGCCTTTAAAGGCACGGATCAGATATGCATGCGACCGCTTACCCAGCTCCGAGGGTTGTTCATGGAAAATCCGTTTAGAGGATTCGTGCGGAGGAAGTCCTCCTTCTCCCCCTTGTACAAGCTGGACAGGATCTTCACCAGATCGTCGGTCGAGCCAGGTCCCTTGCGGCCGTGACGGGTGGCGTCGTCGTCTCCGTTGAAGTCCCACATGGGGTAGCCCCTATATTGGAGCGGCTGCACCCCACGCATAATGCATGTGGCCATGACTCCGATCATGGTTAATCCGGAATGGGCTAGCAGCCGTATCTGGCCCATCAAGTAATGGATGCTCCTATCATCTTCTTGTTGAGGGCTCCGTGGGCGCCAACTTAGGTGTTTCTTTAGTGGAGCATTGCTGAACTCCGGAAGGCCAATCCGGACTGGATCCGGCAGCGGAGCGTCCTCCATATAAAACCACTCCGAAGGCCAGTCTTCGGACGCCTTCTTCGGGGTCCCGGACAGGTATCCGGTCCCGGCGATGCGCCATATTTCGGCTCCGCCCACTTGATATATCGACCCCTCGTGAGAGCAGGGTACAAGGCAAAACAGCCTCTTCCACAGCACAAAATGGGGCTCAATGCCCAAGAACAGCTCACACAGAGCTACAAAGCCCGCGATGTGCAAAATGGAGGCAGGTGTAAGGTGATGAAGCTGGAGTCCGTAGAACTCCAGGAGCCCCCGGAGAAACGGATGTATAGGAAATCCGAGTCCCCTTATTAAGTAGGAGATGAAGCACACCCGCTCTCCTTTGGAGGGATTGGGGCGCTCTCCGCCTGCTTCCCACCTTTGTAGGTGGCCAGTCCGGCTCGAACCGGAACCATGAAGGCCGAGGGAAGATATCCCTCTGCTTGGAGCATCACTAACTCGCTGTGCGGGACTGAGCATCTCCTCCAATCTCCTGGCTTAGGGCTGGGAGCGCGAGAAGAGGAGCCGCGTCGACTGTCCATGTTGGAATGGGTTTGGTGTCAGATGCGCCTCGATGAGTACTTGCGGAAGGAGGATGGTGTGATTTGGATCTGGATCCTCGCCTCTCTTATAGGCGGCTTGTTTGCGCAGCTAGGGGGTAAAACATAAAAATACCCTGGCTTTTCACATTCGTGTGACGCGTGGAAGAAGGCCATTATTGGACTCGGAAGACAAGGAGCGCAACATTTATGAAGCCACCGGACACTATCCGGCAAATACATGGAGCATGAAGAAGAACCCGCCTTGCAAAGACCGAAGACAACATACGCGCCGGATTCATCGTTATTGAAGCCTGGTTTGGGGGCTACTAAGGGAGTCCCGGACTAGGGGGTGTCCGGATAGCTGAACTATCATCATCGGCCGGACTCCAAGACTATGAAGATACAAGATTGAAGACTTCGTCCCGTGTCCGGATGGGACTTTCCTTGGCGTGGAAGGCAAGCTTGGCGATATGGATATGTAGATCTCCTACCATTGTAACCGACTCCGTGTAACCCTAGCCCTCCCCGGTGTCTATATAAACCAGATGGCTTTAGTCCATAGGACGAACAACAATCATACCATAGGCTAGCTTCTAGGGTTTAGCCTCCTTGATCTCGTGGTAGATCTACTCTTGTAACCCACATCATCAATATTAATCAAGCAAGACGTAGGGTTTTACCTCCATCAAGAGGGCCCGAACCTGGGTAAAAACATCGTGTCCCTCGTTTCCTGTTACCATCCGCCTAGACGCACAGATCGGGACCCCCTACCCGAGATCCGCCGGTTTTAACACCGACAGAGGGCCTTTAGCTCGGCTTCCACCATGCTCCAATGTTCCTTGGCAAACGATGCATTGACCAGCGCCGTATCGCGAGCCGCCGTGGCCTCGCTGGCCTCCTTCCTTCCCTCCGCGGCAGCAGCCTCGGTCTGGCCCCAAGTTGTCCTGACGGATGCGTCAGCCTGGAGCCACCCCGAGAACAGCCCCAGACGCCCTATCACCACGCACCTGTTGGCGCCCTGACGATCAGTCTGGAGCTGGTCCAGCATGGCGTAGGCCTCCTCCAAATCGCCAGGCCTGGCATAGGAGCCATGGTCCGCCAACACAAGGGCTTGGGGAGGATGCGGCGCCGGTGCCTGGACTAGCGGCGCCACAGCAGCAGGGGCGGCAAGGGGATCTGGAGCCCTCAAGCCCCCCGAGGGTGCAGCGGGGACGGGCGCCTCCGGAGTCTGCTGGGCCATGGAGGCAGTCTCCTCCTGAGGCTTTGCCACCGAGCTTTGAGGGGGCCGTTCCATCACGGGTGAACGCGAGGTGACCTCCTCCGCCCGTGCCAGGGTCGCCGCGACCACGAGAGATCGCGTGGCCTGGGACGCCCTGGTTTCCTCCCTCCTCTTCTTCACCATGGGCTCCAGCCTAGCCACGAGAAGGGGAGTGTCGTGGGCATAGCCCCACGGATGGCAAACAAAAACAAGGTAAAATACTTACTCATCGGTGGCGATGTACGCCTTTTTTCTGGACAGCACAGCGACGCCCCCGATTGAAAGAACATGCGGTGCCCCCATGTTTAGTTTTGGTAATTGATGACAATCTCTATGGACTAATGGTTGCCTTGATTTATATTTGAAGATTTTGTCCATAGGCTTTTCTTGAAGTCCATGTGTTGGTTTCAAGGAGTTTATGAGTTGACCAAGGTGCTATTAAGGAATTATCCAAAGATTGGTCATGTGAGTGTTGAGCTTATTGCAAGCATGTTCTGAAGAAGAAGATTGTGTGATCATTCATGTTTACCTTCAAGACATCACCCAAATGAAGAGAGTTGGAAAGATTCAAGGTTGATCAAGACTAAGTCAAGAGTGAATCAAGTTGATCAACTCACAAAGCGTAGAAGATGTACCGAGAGGGATCAAGTGATCCCATGGTATGGTAAGCATTGTCAATTACGCTATGTGTACTAACCCATGGTCTTCGTGAGAGTTCTTTGTGGGGTTAGGATGCGGTGTGCAAGTTCAAGTGATGCATCATGAAGAGATCAAGTTCTTGAAGCTTGCCGCCCATTGTGGTGACAATGGACTTGTGAAGATGAGCCGAAGAGTGGCTCACCCGTAGTGGACTATGGGGGAGCAATCATCTAGTCTTCATCGAGCCAACGCAATCAAGAAAGGTGGTCCCACTTGAGGGAGTCAAGATCGTCATCATCTAGCTCAAGTGGACCATGTGCAAGGCAAAGGTTTTCCCTTTATAGGTTTTCTATTTTACCGGTCCCATGGTGATAGTTGGGAGACCGGGTTATAGGATCGTCTGCCGTACTATCAAGGGGGGCTCTCAAGTTGGTAGCTTGATCGTATCGTTAGTAGAGAGCTCAAACCATTGCATCTTTTCATCTTGTTTCTTGGTTCTTGTTTGGTTCTCTTTGTGAGTCTTAGAGCTTATGGTCATCTTGATGACAAGCTTGAGTTCATCGAAAACGGAGTTCACATGCGTCTTCTATGATGTTTTCAGTGTTGGAGGTTTTACCGGTCTTATCCGAGGAAGGGTTCTACCATTTTCTTATGGGCATTTTTCTAATTTGCTTCTTATTGATATTTCTTTCAATATTGTGTTATCCCTTGTCACTAGCTTTCCAACAAACTTGGTTTCATCGAATTCGGAGTTCATTTGCAAAACTTGTGGCAGTTTTTACTACCATGGTTCAGAAAAGGCTGCAGTGGTACTACAGCAGTAGTACCGCTCCGGACCAAAAACTCGTCCCAAGTCCTGCGGTGGTAGGCCCAGATGTAATATTTTAGTACCGCTCGCAAGCAGTAGTACCGCTACCCCTAGCGGTAGTACCATGAGGTCAAGCGGTACTACCGCTCCGACGGTTCTTCTGGCCTTTTGCCTCCTCACTGTTGTGTTTCGAAGGGGTACTACCGCCCTAGCGGTAGTACCGCTCCTTGGAGCGGTAGTACCGCTCTATGCGGGCTGTGAGCATAACTGTTGGATTTTTCCCCACCTATAAAAGGGGGTCTTCTTCCCCATTGAACCTCATCCCTTGAGCTCGTGTTCTTCCTCGAGCTTGCTAACTCTCAATCCCTCCATGGATTCTTGCTAGTTTTTGAGGGAAAAGAGAGAGGAGATCTAGATTGACATTTCCACCAATCACTTTCCCCTCTATGTGAGGGGAACCCCTTGGATCTAGATCTTGGAGTTCTTGGTGTTCTCCTTCTTGTTCTTCCTCTCATCTTCCTCCCTAGCATTAGTTGCTTCAGTGGGATTTGAGAGAGAAGGACTTGGGCACTCCGTGTGCCCTTGCCATCGCATTTGGTACATCGGTTTGAGTTCTCCACGTGATACGTGGAAGTTACAAGTTGAGAAGATTATTACTCTTGGGTGCTTGGTACCCTTGAGCTTGTTACTCTTGGGTGTTTGGACACCCTAGAGCTTGTTCCTCTTGGGTGCCTTGGCGCCCTAGACGGTTGGTGTTGTTCGGAGCTCAATCATTGTGGTGTAAAGCTCCGGGCAAGCGCCAGGGTCTCCAATTAGGTTGTGGAGATCGCCCCGAGCAATTTGACGGGTACCGATGACCGCCCCCAAGGGTTGCCAAAGTGTACGGGTTTGAGACCGCCCCCAAGGGTCGCCATTTGATGGGTTCGGTGACCGCCCTCAAGGGTCCCTTAGTGGAATCACGTCATCTTGCATTGTGCGAGGGCGTGAGGAGATCACCTGTGGCCCTAGCGGCTTCTTGGGGAGCATTGTGCCTCCACACCGCTCCAAACGGAGATTAGCATCTGCAAGGGTGTGAACTTCGGGATACATCATTGTCTTTGCGTGCCTCGGTTATCTCTTTCTCGAGCCCTTTACTTATGCACTTTACTTTGTGATAGGCATATTGTTCTTTGTCATATATCTTGCTATCACATAGTTGCTTATCTTGCTTAGCATAAGTTGTTAGTGCACATAGGTGAGCCTAGTTGTTTTAGGTTTTGTGCTTTACAAATTAACCACTAGGTTTATTCCGCATTTGTTCAAGCCTTAACCATAATTATTTTAAAGCGCCTATTCCCCCCCCCTCTAGGCGACATCCTCGATCTTTCAATTGGTATCAGAGCCTCGTCTCTCTTTATTAGGCTTTACCACCTAGAGAGTAAAGATGTCGACTAGGGGATTAGGATTCTCTGACACTCTTAGTTTCAATGGCACAAATTTTGATGTTTGGGTAATTCGCATGCTTAATATCTTTAGGGTCATGGACCCAAATTCAGAGCAAATTGTAGATATGGGTTTTTCTCCTCCAAAGGATCCCCAAAGATTATCTTTAGAGGATGAGGAAAACTCTTATCTCAATGCTCAAGCTTCTAATGTGCTTTTCGATGCTTTGAGCAATGTAGTTATATTTCAACTCATGCCGTTCCGGGATGCTCATGAGTTATGGACAAAGCTTCAAGATAAATATGGTGTGTCCAATATTTGTGGGGATGATTGTTCTCCCTCCTCCTCCGGCTGTGTTGCCTTCTCAACTTCTTATACTTCACCTACATGTGGATTGCCACAAGGTAATGCTGGGGTGAGTAGTGGTGGTCATTGCAATGATGATAGTGTGCTTGTTCTTGGTGATTCTTCATCACTATCTTATTGCAATGGTCCTTCTTTGGACTTTAACACTTCGAGCATCTTACATGTTTCACATGCTCGTGTTGGTAGTCCTTGCATATCATGTAGAAATTGCTTGCTCAAATCTCATGATGATATGCTTGCTATGTCTTGTTGCCATGATAAAAATGTATCTATTTCCTCGAGTTGTTGTGCTAACAATGTAGAGGAAACTCAACACTCCATGGAACAAGATGTGGTCTTGAATGGTGCTTCAAGGGATCCTACATCATCATCTATTGCATTTTGCCTTATGGCCAAGGCCTCAAAGGTATCTCCCACTTTGAATCCCAATATATCTTGTGATGATATTGATGATGGCAAGAATGATGATGATGTTGATTATGATGAAGGGAATGATAATGTTGCCTCTTTAAAAATTAAGGGGGAAATGGTTTTTAAAGCTCTTCATAAAAATAAAATTGCTCGTTCCAACTTCATGAAATTATGTCCATTGCCATTGAGGGCAAGAAATATATTGAGGAGTTGGAATCTCATCTCGAGGATCATGAGGTCACCATTGAGAAAATGGAAGGTCACGAGCGTGATTACGCTAATGAGATTGCGGACCTCTCTCAAGATCTTGAACTTGAACAAACCACCAAGGAATCTCTTGAGGAGACTTTTGCTCTAGAATTATCTAGAGTAAGGGAATCTCGTGATAGAGCTCTTGAGGTGGCCAATGATTTTGAAACTAAAAATGAGGAGCTTGAAGTTGTGCATGCTAAACTCCTTGAGGACTTTGAGCACCTCAAAAATGGCCCAAGGGTCATTAAGAGTGAGCTCATCAAACTCACCGAGTCTCATGCTCAACTTAAAGCTTCATATTCAAAAGAGCTTGCCAAGTTGTATTCTCCTCTTGTTGCTAATGATGATGCTTGTGCTACTAACTCTATCTCTTGTGAAGCATCCATATTGAAGGAGAATGTTGAGCTATGGGCTCAACTTGAGTTGCTATCTAGCAAATATGGGAAATTGGAAGAAAGTCATGAAAAGCTCTCAAACTCTCATGATGATCTTCTAGTATCCCATAATGTGCTAAAGATAGCTCATGAGGCCATGCTTTCTAAGGTAACATCTAGTGAGCCTCATGTGGATACTAGCACTACATCTAGTCAAAGTGCTATATTGCCATGTGCTAGTCCTTGTAATTCATCTACTCACAATGTTGGTACATCTTGTGATTAATTGCTTTCCTTGCCTTGTTGCTCAAACGATGAAGCTTATACTTTCTCTAGTACTTGTGTTGAGACAAACCATGTAGAGGAAATCAAAGAGCTCAAGGCTCAAGTCACTTCTTTGAAGAAAGACTTGGAAAAGTGTAATGAAGGGAAGGCCACACTCAACAATATCTTGAGTGTGCAAAAATCCCCCAATGACAAAGGTGGACTTGGATTCAACTCCAATAAGAAGAAGAAGTCCAAGAGCAACAAGAAGAAGGGCCAAAAACAAGTCAAGAATTTGGCCAAGATCATTTGCTTCAAGTGCAAAATTGAAGGGCATCATGTTAGATCTTGCCCTTTGAAGAAGAAGGCCATTAGTGACAAGCAACAAGGGAGGCGGCCACAAGTTCACTCTCATTCTCAATCTCAAGTTGAGAAATCAAGTGAGAAGAAAGTAAAGAGTAGACGTTGCTACCTATGTCGTGAAAAAGGTCACGCGCTTCTTCATGCACAAATGGTACCTCATCCAACCCAATTATCATCGATGATGTCTATTATCTTGGGAAGGATAAGGTTGGCAATGTGTTTGCCAAGTTTGTTGGTACTCAAAGTGGTTTGAAGCAAAGAACCATTTGGGTAGCCAAGCCTATTGTGACTAACCTCTTAGGACCCAACTTGGTTGGGGACCAACTAGCTCAAACTTGATCAATAGGTGTTGTTGGAGGGCATTGGACACTTGGCTACATTATGAAGAATTAAGGGGACTTCATCACTCTTATTGCCTCAAGCCAAGTCAATTGAATCATCAAGCTTATATCTTATATCCAATGTGCCTCCTTGCGGTAACTTGTACTTAAATTGTTTACATTGAAAGTTACTTGCCCACTTGCATGTTTTGGTTTTGTTCCTTGCATGTGTTTGTATATGTTGTGCTTCCAACTTGATTATCTTGAGCAATCAAGTATGTGTGTGTTGGTTTGCACATCATGTATGTGTGTGTCATGCATTGAACCTTTTGCATCTTGTTTATTTCTTAGTTGGCTCTTGTGAGAGATTAATGGAATATCCCATTATGGGGGAGTGATGTGCTTTGTGCACCTCACAATCCTATAAATGTGTGTACATGAGTAATACAATCTAGTATTGATATTTCAAGATTATCTAGTTGCTATGTGGTATGTCTTCTCATGAGAAATTCAAATTCTAAATTGTCCATTAATTATCTCTTGTTGGATCCTCTTATTTCCTCTTGTTAAGTTTTCTTCATTGGTATCACATTATGGGGGAGTAATATGCTATGTATATTACTAGCCTAGAAAATGTGTACATTTGAGATTTTGTCACCTAGTGTTGATATTGTAGATTATCTTGTTCCTAGGTGGCATCTTAGCTCTACAAGTTTCAATTTGCTTGTGTTTGGTGTGAAGATGATGTTGGATATCCTTGCTATCTACCAACGGGAATTATTTCCAAATACTTTTTGTCTTATGACAATTGGTACTCACTTATGTGTGGTACAAATTATTGATCATCTTTACATTGGCCTTTGCTTTTATTTGCCTTATCTCGTGCCTAGGATTGTGTTAACTCCCATTGTTTTCCATACCACTTGTGGATCTTGTTATTTTCTTGATCTTGTTTAGTGTTTTCTATATATAGTGAAAGTGGTGATCCCACGTTGTGCATTTTGTATTCAAATGCAAATTCTCTATAATGCACTAGTCTTGGGGGAGCTATCCTATTTTCTATAAAACACTCATCTTGTGATCCATATTAAGTGTGTGTTGGTGGATGGCAAGTCGTTTATTTTGGTACTTTGTGCCAACATGAAACTTTGTAGAGAGCTTGGTTTGTTTGGAACCATCCTCTCCTTTGGGAGTTTGACATCTTTTTGTGTGTGTTCGAATTGATATCTCATTCCTTGATGTATCTTTTAATGATATCTTCCAAGTGATGATTTCTCCATTTGGTATCTTTTTCACTTGGTTTTTCCTTTTATTTTGGTATCGGTTCTTGAAAGTCTTGAGCATGCATTTTAACTTCATGTAGTTCCTTTGGCATGTTTTCTTTCTTTGACCCAATATATAGGGGAAAATCCACCAAGTCTCAAATTGGATGAGATGTGCATGAGATTCATTTTCATATCTATATGCACACATCTATGTGGAGTTTGTCCTATGTATTGTTGGTTCTCTAACTCTTTGGTCCCAATGAGTTTGGGTACCATTTTGTTTGTGTTGTTGTTCTAGGAACAATTGGAGATGCATTGGATACTCGGCTCATTCGAAAGGAAGGTGTTGTCACCATGTGCTTATTGGATTCAAGCTAGGATGATCAATGAACTACTTTCTACCTTCAATTAGTATCTACTACATCCTTCTAATGCTATCTCGATAACAAGTATCATCATCTACTACATGCACACATTATTGCATCAATCGTGTGTAGATTGTATCATGGCATGTTATTCTTTCTTTCTCGTGATACTTGTTTCCTTTCTCAAAGCATCCCAACAATGATCTCTTGTTGCTAGTTGTGATGTCTTTGATGGTTGTGTGGTAGGAATTCATTTATATACAATAAGACCATACCTAGCCTTGGGCTATGCTTCCAAGCACATATCTTATTGGTATATGTATGACTTCCTTTTGGATATCTTGTTCCTTCGTGTTGTAACTATTTCGGGTGTACATCCTTCTTTGTAGATATATATCGTCATGATTTCGTCTACCTAGACCCTTATACACTTGAGAGAAATTACATCTCTAGATGATATCCTTTCTTTCACGTCCAGCTTGTCTTTCTTATGTTATTTGTTTGGTGGCTCTGTGAAAGCTTTTGCCTTGAGTGCGTGTCTTATCTCGTTGCATCTTGATGCACTCTTGTGTGGTGAAGATTATTTTCCTCATGCTTGTCTTGACGAGGCTTTTGCCATCTTAATTGGTATCCTCTGTCTTGATGATACTTATGCTTGACGATACTTATGCTTTCTATCTTCACCTTGGGCTGTCACAAGTGTTGGTTATTCATTTTGCATATTTAGTGTTCTTGTGAACCCATTTGCTTAGTTGTGTGTGAGAATGAAAGGCTTTGCACCATGTATCTCATTCATTCGAGACTATGTTGATGCTTATGCTCATCCGTATATTAGTCC
Source organism: Triticum dicoccoides (assembly GCF_002162155.2). NCBI lineage: Eukaryota > Viridiplantae > Streptophyta > Magnoliopsida > Poales > Poaceae > Triticum > Triticum dicoccoides. Next base: position 498,338,313 of record NC_041391.1, on the reverse strand, counting down.
TCTCATGTGCTTTGCCATGACTCACACACATCATTTTGGTTAAGCCTATTCTTAAGTTGCCTCTTTTACATGTTGCTCAACCATGTGTTTGTTTCGAGTGCTAGGCTTAGTTTCCTTTATGCTCACTTGCATTTGTTTGTTTCTATTGATTTTTGGGGAGGTATGATCCTATTTTGTGCACTTTGTATCCAAATACAAAAATTATTATGTGTGCACAAATCATGGGGAGCTACTCTAGCTTATTTAGAATACTCCTTTGCTCATATCATAATATCCTTCATTCATGTGGCTCATAGGATATTTGGTCTAGTTGGTTCAATTGATATCCTTTGATTGCTTGCTTCAATTGGTATCTTTTGATTGCTCGATTTCTTGTTTCTCTCTTTGTTATGTCTTTGTGGCGTATCATTCTTTTGCAATCTTTGGGCCTCAATATAGTTTGTCTTCCTCCAAGTATTTACCATTGGATATATGTATTGCATTCCACTCTCTTTTTGAGATATACACAATTTATGGAGGAACACTCTTTATATTGGCCTTCTAAGCTTTTCACCCACTTTGGCAATCGATGCCAATGGGGGAGGAGTTTCAGAGAGTTTTGTGGAGAAGTCTTCAGAGTTTTCTCCTTGCTTTGGTTTTGATTCCTAAGCATTTGCATCCCATCTCATGCATCGTTGGTTGTTGCATTGCATGGTGATGCATAACTCCTTGTATAAACTCTCCTGAAAGTGATTGTCATCAATTACCAAAAATGGGGGAGATTGAAAGAACATGCGGTGCCCCCATGTTTAGTTTTGGTAATTGATGACAATCTCTATGGACTAATGGTTGCCTTGAGTTATATTTGAAGATTTTGTCCATAGGCTTTTCTTGAAGTCCATGTGTTGGTTTCAAGGAGTTTATGAGTTGACCAAGGTGCTATTAAGGAATTATCCAAAGATTGGTCATGTGAGTGTTGAGCTTATTGCAAGCATGTTCTGAAGAAGAAGATTGTGTGATCATTCATGTTTACCTTCAAGACATCACCCAAATGAAGAGAGTTGGAAAGATTCAAGGTTGATCAAGACTAAGTCAAGAGTGAATCAAGTTGATCAACTCACAAAGCGTAGAAGATGTACCGAGAGGGATCAAGTGATCCCATGGTATGGTAAGCATTGTCAATTACACTATGTGTACTAACCCATGGTCTTCGTGAGAGTTCTTTGTGGGGTTAGGATGCGGTGTGCAAGTTCAAGTGATGCATCATGAAGAGATCAAGTGCTTGAAGCTTGCCGGCCATTGTGGTGACAATGGACTTGTGAAGATGAGCCGAAGAGTGGCTCACCCGTAGTGGACTATGGGGGAGCAATCATCTAGTCTTCATCGAGCCAACGCAATCAAGAAAGGTGGTCCCACTTGAGGGAGTCAAGATCGTCATCATCTAGCTCAAGTGGACCATGTGCAAGGCAAAGGTTTTCCCTTTATAGGTTTTCTATTTTACCGGTCCCATGGTGATAGTTGGGAGACCGGGTTATAGGATCGTCTGTCGTACTATCAAGGGGGGCTCTCAAGTTGGTAGCTTGATCGTATCGTTAGTAGAGATCTCAAACCATTGCATCCTTGCATCTTGTTTCCTGGTTCTCTTTGTGAGTCTTAGAGCTTATGGTCATCTTGATGACAAGCTTGAGTTCATCGAAAACGGAGTTCACATGCGTCTTCTATGATGTTTTCGGTGTTGGAGGTTTTACCGGTCTTATCCGAGGAAGGGTTCTCACCATTTTATTATGGGCCTTTTTCTAATTTGCTTCTTATTGATATTTCTTTCAAGATTGTGTTAGCCCTTGTCTCTAGCTTTCCAACAAACTTGGTTTCATCGAATTCGGAGTCCGTTTGCAGAACTTGTGGTAGTTTTGGTGTTCTAAAAAGGCTGCAGCGGTACTACCGCGAATTGGAGCGGATGTAATTTTTTACTACCGCGGCTCCTACAGCGGTAGTACCGCTCCGGACCAAAAACTCATCCCAAGTCCTGCGGTGGTAGGCCCGGATGTAATTTTTTAGTATCGCTTGCAAGCAGTAGTACCGCTACCCTTAGCAGTAGTACCGCTACCCCTAGCGGTAGTACCGTGAGGTCAAGTGGTACTACCGCTCCGACGGTTCTTCTGGCCTTTTTGCCTCCTCACTGTTGTGTTTCGAAGGGGTACTACCACCCTAGCGGTAGTACCGCTCCTTGGAGCGGTAGTACCGCTCTGTGCGGGCTGTGAGCATAACGGTTGGATTTTTCCCCACCTATAAAAGGGGGTCTTCTTCCCCATTGAACCTCATCCCTTGAGCTCGTGTTCTTCCCCCATTGTTGACCTTCTTCGAGCTTGCTAACTCTCAATCCCTCCATGGATTCTTGCTAGTTTTTGAGGGAAAAGAGAGAGGAGATCTAGATCGACATTTCCACCAATCACTTTCTCCTCTATGTGAGGGGAACCCCTTGGATCTAGATCTTGGAGTTCTTGGTGTTCTCCTTCTTGTTCTTCCTCTCATCTTCCTCCCTAGCATTAGTTGCTTCGGTGGGATTTGAGAGAGAAGGACTTGGGCACTCTGTGTGCCCTTGCCATTGCATTTGGTGCATCAGTTTGAGTTCTCCACGTGATACATGGAAGTTACGAGTTGAGAAGCTTATTACTCTTGGGTGCTTGGTACCCTTGAGCTTGTTACTCTTTGGTGTTTGGACACCCTAGAGCTTGTTCCTCTTGGGTGCCTTGGCGCCCTAGATGGTCGGTGTTGTTCGGAGCTCAATCATTGTGGTGTAAAGCTTCGGGCAAGCGTCGGGGTCTCCAATTAGGTTGTGGAGATCGCCCCGAGGAATTTGACGGGTACCGGTGACCGCCCCCAAGGGTTGCCAAAGTGTACGGGTTTGAGACTGCCCCCAAGGGTTGCCATTTGTACGGGTTCGGTGACCGCCCTCAAGGGTCCCTTAGTGTAATCACGGCATCTTGCATTGTGCGAGGGTGTGAGGAGATTACGGTGGCCCTAGTGGCTTCTTGGGGAGCATTGTGCCTCCACACCGCTCCAAACGGAGATTAGCATCCGCAAGGGTGTGAACTTCGGGATACATCATCGTCTCTGCGTGCCTCGGTTATCTCTTTCCCGAGCCCTTTACTTATGCACTTTACTTTGTGATAGCCATATTGTTCTTTGTCATATATCTTGCTACACATAGTTGCTTATCTTGCTTAGCATAAGTTGTTAGTGCACATAGGTGAGCCTAGTTGTTTTAGGTTTTTTGCTTGACAAATTAACCGCTAGGTTTATTCTGCATTTGTTCAAGCCTTAACCATAATTATTTTAAAGCGCCTATTCCTCCCCCCCCCCTCTAGGCAACATCTTCGATCTTTCACCGATCTTCTTGAGCGCAGGTTTTGTTGCACATTGAGGACCAACTGGGCATATGGCAGCTGGCTCCGAAGCAGTAGCGATGGGCGACCAGGCGGGGGCGTCGCCCCAAGGAAGCGATGCCGCCTCTCCCTTCTTCGGAGTCACTCGACTCAGCCTCCGCAAGGGGATACCCCCGGACCTTGTAGCGACCCCGGTGCAGCGCGGGGATCCCTCGACCAAGTACTCAGCCGCGTCGTCGTCATCGGAGAGATGAGAAGTCTCCTCCACATCATCCGTGGTTGCCTTCGAGTCCTCCTCCCCTCCCCCTCAGAGCCCTCGCCAGAGGACACCGGCACCGGGGAGTTGGGGAGCTTGTGCAGCACGAGCCCCAGCTCGTTGAAGACGGGCATGGTGGCGGCCAGCTCCGCCCCATTGTCGCGGCGGTACAATGAGAGGTAGGCTGCCGGGAGGCTGCCTGGATCCTTCTCGAGCAAAGTACGCATGGCCTTGCCCAGCTCCTCGCTTGTCAGGCTCCCTCAGCGCAGCCAGAGGTCATCCTTCGTGCCCTCGAAATCCCATATGGGGCGTGAGTGCGCCTGGAGCGGGGCCAGGCGTTGCGTCAAGAACTGCTTGACAATCATGGCCCCCGTCAGCGCCTCAGACTCTAGGTCCACCTGCATCAGCCTCAGGACCGGCGCCGCCTGGGGGTCGGTGGACTTCTCATGCACCCACTGGTCCAGCTTCTTCGGCATCTTGTCGGCAGCTCCAGCGAGCGTGGAGGCCCTTGGCGTCCATGTAAATCTATTTACCCTAGAAGTCCTCCACCTTCTCCCCGACACTCATGAGCGCGTTGCCGCTGTGGGGCGTGACAAAGGAGACGCATACGGAGCGCTGGGTCGAGTCGTGTATCCGGAGGGAGAAGTGGCAGAGTAGCGCAATGGAGGGTGTCACGCCCATGAACGCCTCGCAGTAGAAGGCGAAGATAGATAGGAGAACGATGGAGTTGGGCTGGAGGTGCAGAGTGTGAACCTGGTAATGGTCGAGGACGGCGAGGAAGAACTTGGAGAAGGGCGGGATGAGCCCCACGAAGACGTTGTGGAGGAAGAAGTGATAGAATGTCCCCGGCAAGGCCTCCGCTTAGTGGAGCCGGCCCGAAGCATCGTCTCCCTCCCCTTATTGTCGTTGCTCGCCGTCAGCGGGAGCACGGTGGCAAGGTGCCCCGCCTCGGTGATGGAGGACATACTAAGGGCCAACATGGGTGCAGAGGAGGAGTGTGTGGCCGGAGTGGCTGGCTTCACCTTCTTGGATGTCATCGGCAAAGAGCTTGAGGAAGAAATTTGGAGGATCCGAGGGTGCACTCGGCAGGGAGAAAAGAGGATCTGGAGCAAGACAGAGAGAAGGCAATGAAGGCTCGGTGGCAGGCGCAGGTCTTTTTGTCAAGTCGGACGGTTGTCGAAGTAGTGTGGGGAAGTGGAGATGCCTACGTCCCATCAAGTGCCACATGTCGACTTGGCTCGCAGTCGATTGGGGCCCGCAGCGCTTCGCACTTGCCCTTTGGCTTTGCCCTGAAGCCAAGCCGAGCGCGCCTCGGGCCCGGGGGATACTGTCAGGGTTCTGGGAACCAGGGTACCCAGGCTTGCCTGCCTGCAGCCCACAACATGGCTCCATCGATGGCCTGGCACGGACCATCTTTAGCACCCTCAAGACAACACCTCGCGAGGTGGACGACGCCAAGACCTCCGGAGGGAGCGGCCTCCCTAGGTTGGCTCTTGAGGAGCAGATTCCTATGCAAGCACCCATCTCATGAGTTTGGGGTGACGTAAGCCATGACGACCAAGGCCAGGTGGGCGCCAGCGGGCATAGAGCAGCAGGTTTCCTCTTTGGTGCTAAGGAGGCAAGCGCAGGCATGGGGTCCCGAGGAATCACCCAAAGGTTTCAATTCCCAAGCAACAAGACCAAGACCGCTAGTACGGCAGGACGTATGTCATCACCAAGCCCACCACGACATCACGACCAGAAGCTTTGCAGGCAAAGACCACCTTTAGTCAAGATAAGATGTACTACTTGTCCCCCTTGAAAATTGGCCACTATGGAATCCCTTGCCGCCTTCGCTTGGAGGAGAGGACAAAGGCCACTATAAATATAGCTCAGCCACCACCATAGGAGGGGAGGGAAGAGCCAGGATCCAACCCAAACCCTCACTAGCTCACATCCACATAAGAACATGCCCCCTGAGGTTGTTCTTCCCCTGTACTAGTTCATCCTCAGGCCCTCGTGAGGCTAATCCACCCCAAAGCAGGAGTAGGGTCTTACACCGCAAGGTGGCCCGAACCTGGGTAAACTATTGTGTCCCTTTCCTTTCCCATTCATCGAGCTTGGCCAGGGGGCGACGAATTAGCTGGCTGGAGAGGTTGAGTTCTTTGCACACGCCCCAGAGTTTGAACCTTTCTTGGGTCAGCGAAGACCTAAATCTGACAGACGTGCGCAACTGGGAGGTGTAGAGGCGGGGGATGGTGGCAAGTAGATCCACGAGGGGGCAGAGGATGGCTGGGGCGACGATGGTGCTAAGAAGGATCGGAGGAAAAGAGAAAAGAAGAGCGATACCACGCTGTCAAGGCCATGACCATTAATGCCGATCTAACCAGCCGACCACCACGCACGTATCATTGCTACCGTGGTTAGCCAGTTGCCTCCCTCCACTCAGACCGCATTATATCTTTGGCGGGTTATAAACATGATGGTGTGCTAGATCGCATCGCGTACGGTTACACACTATGTTGACTTTGGTAAAATTACAATTACTTCAGTATATTTCTGATCGAACTGTCAGGACAAATTGTGTTGGCTTATATGCAGATTAGTTTAAACAAAAATAGGGTTATATTATAACACTGGCTCATTTCTGGAGGATGACTTATGCTACAAGTATACTTATGAGAAACAAGTTGTCAAGCGCCGGCTCATTTCCTTCAAAAGACGGTATTCCAAAAGTATCAAGTGCACGATGGCACCACATATAAGCAAGTGATTTTCACTAATCCTATTAAAAGCCTCACTTGGGCCACAAATAAGAAAGTTTTTATGAAGAGGTCTACTCCTACAATCCGGCCCCCGAGCTCTCCGGTTTGACATCCTTCTGCTAGCCTTCGGTGCCAGATATTTCCGTGTCAACCTATGCCAGCTCGTCCTGCTTGGTCTGGAGGTCCTTTGGCGTCCATTGAATAGTTGACAAAGCCTAGAAAGTTGAGTCCTCATGAATGATAATAGATTGGTCGACGTCAGGGGCGAAGGTTTGCTTACGGCATGGAGGAGTCAGCACAAATGGCTTGAATTCAGGCAGGTTGGCGCACTTGTTCTCTTCCATGTAGGCTGCTTGGTACTTTGGCAACTCAAGCTCTTCAGACAGTTGATCGGCCAGCACTCGGGTTTCTTTCACAAAACGCATGAAATCCTCCTAGGAAAACTCAATACCGTCAGCATTAAACTTCGGTAACCCGCCCGCCATCTTCGCCGACTCCATCTCAAGAAGAAAATCCTTCGCTCGAGCTAGTGCTAAGCCGGCCTGAGCATGAGCCGTCGACTTTTTCAACTCCTGGATCCGTTGAGGGACTGTTGACAAATCCATGAGCATATCTTTGATCCGTGGAGGGGGTGTTGTCGTGTTTTTCACTGTCATTATTTCATAAGCACATCATGTACATAATTGCTCCAGATATGTATACACTGCCTTCAACTTCACCAATGGCAGTTGGACGACATTGGTGTTCCTTCTACCTGCACAAAGAAGACGAATATTAATAAGCCGACCGACACTCAACCCGGATTTTGACTATGGTAATATTACCATTTACCAAAGATGGCCACAGTCATGTTGGTTATATGGCGCTTTAAAGTACTCAACTCTTGAGTCACCGACTCAAGCTTGCCTTCAACCTCCTCTGCACATTTCAGAAGCATTGTTTTCTCATCTTCAAAGGTGGTTTTCATATTTTTCAAATTGTCCTTCGCAATAAGCAGAGATTTTTGCAAATTTGAGGAGGACGATTATGCTTTCTCCCGAAATTTTTGCTCCACTTTTCAACTGCTTATGTAAGTCGGCAGCTTTTGACTCGGCGAAATTCAGCATATCCTGTCAAAACAAATGCAATCTTGGTTAAAAATTTCTCACACCTAAGCCGGTGAGGTCACATGACCAGACACTTGGGGGCTACAACTCAAATCTTCTATAAGTATTCTCATGACAAAGTCTCATGAAGCTACAAGCAGTCCCCATAACACTTGGAGGCTAATGCAAATCACTTTCAAAACAATAAATTATGCGAAGACTCATTTATCTCAAGGAGATGAGCTGACCCTTGGGGCCTATAGGTCATTTTTACCAAAGGTTTGACTAAAGGGTATCTTGAAGAACCGGCTCGTCATTTTTATAACGACACGGTCCTTGGGGGGCTATGATCCATTTTCACTTTGTCTACCATTTTATACCGTCCCAGCCCAATATTATTTACTGAGTTGACCCTTGGGGGCTACGGTTTGCTTGCAATTTAAAAAAGCAGTCTTAAGCATATTCATATCTTCTTATGTCTGAGAGTTAGGGGCTACATAAATATATATATGACATTGGAAAGGAGCTGAAAGGATAAGGATGATCTTCGGTTCGCTGAAGATAACCCAGCTAGAGACTTTTTCCTATTCTTATTTTTCTTTTTCAGGATGAAGTTTAATTGGATACATCCAAGTTAAACTGGGGGCTAATGTTGGGAATATACCCCATGGTATGACCCGACCATAGATATGACCCAACTATCATTTGGCGGCTCATATATGACCCGGTGGTTTGGGATGTGATGAGCCGCGAGGTTCAAGGCCCAGGGGGCGGCTTGAGGAGAAGGTTGGCTCATGTCCGGTATCTGGCGAACTAGCTTAAGAAGGAAACCATAAGGAATCTCCCTTGCTTGCGGAGCAAGACAAGTAGGAAATAGATTAATACACGGGTCGTACTGCGACCCGGAGTCAGTTGTAAATCGAGAGACTCACTTGTTATATAAAGGGGAGCCCCTAGGATAGAACGGACTAAGATACGAGCTCTCGAGTACCAGGTTAGCCAAAGTTGCACACTTGTAATCGAGGTCTCAAGCAATAATCAATCAAGTAGGAAGTAGGCTTTTACCTCTATCGTGAGGGGTTGAACCTGGGTAAACTCGTGTCTCTCGATTCCGATCAACCTCGTCCGAGCTACTACCTAGATACGATGGCCTCACGACTAAATTCTTTTTCGAGGACATGTGCTTTGACAAAACCACGACAACGACGCTCCAAGCAAAACTCATATCATGTGATGAATAAAAATATAGCTCCAAGTAATTTACCTATGGTTGGTAGAAGAAAGAGGAGATGCCATCTGGGGCACCCCAAAGCTTAGAGTCTTGGGTGTCCTTGAGTATTACCTTGGGTGCCTCGAGCATCCCCAAGCTTAGGGTCTTGCCACTCCTTATTCCTTCATCCATCATGATCTCACTCAAAACTTGAAAACTTCAGCACACAAAACTCAACAGAAAAGTCGTGAGATCCGTCAGTATAACAAGCAAATCATAAAGTTTAAGTACTGTTGTAAACCCATTCATATTTTATTACTACATAATACCTATTGTATTCTAACTTCACCATGACTTATACCCCCCGATATAATCCATAGATTCATTAAAACAAGCAAACAATTCAATGAAAACATAATCAGTCAAAAACAGAATAGCCTGTAATGATCTGAACAATGATCATACTTTTGTAAATCCAAAAGTTCTGAAAAATTAGGGCAATGTGGAAATTTTGTATATTAATTATGTGTAAAAAAATTAGAAATTTATCTCGTTCCAGTGAATCTAAACAATTATGCTATTGGGTGCAAAAGTTTCTGTTTTCTCACATAATCAAAGTAACTATCATCTAAATCATCCCAAAGGCTTTACTTGGCACAAACAATAATTTAAACACAAAACACAACCATAACAATAGCATAATTTTGTGCACAAAAAATAGGAAATAAACAAGCAAATAAAGATATCTATTGGGTTGCCTCCCAACAAGCGCTATTGTTTTACGCCCCTAGCTAGGCGTAGTGCATAGTTTCAAGTGTTGTCATCTTCAGTTTCTAACTCCTCAATCACACATCCATATTTCCTACGACTTTTAACACGCATATTTTTAACAATTATACTCCTTGGAACAAAGTTGTGTAATTTATTCTCAAAGACGGTTCCTTTATTAAATCAACGAAGTTGGGGTGAACACTAATCATTTTAAGATCTTTGCTTTCATTACTAGATGTGACACCCTTGTTTTTCGGAACATACATTTTCAATTCTTACTAGGAGGAGTCCTTTCAATAGTTTTAATGGAAGACAAAGTGGAACCCAGATTGTTAATAATTTATCCCAACTTATCGATTCTACCGGGACTTTGTTCTATCATCTCATTGATTACATGCTCCTTCTCTTTAAGCACCTTCAAACTGGTTCCTACCTTTGACACAAATTGAGTAATGTGATGATGAATCTTTTTATCTAGATTTCCAATGTGCTCTACGATAGGCATTTTATTTTCAATAGCTTCTAACCTTTGCATAACATGCTCCAATGTCAATGTTGTTTCATTAATAGTGATACCTGGCGATCCTACCAAATTTCCCATAGCAATGAAAGCATCCATAGGATGACTACTCAAGAAATTCCCTTCGGTAATAGTATCTAGTACAAATCTATACCAAGTAGTAACACCCACGTAAAAAAATGCAAAGAAGAACGGTAGGAGATTGCTTATGAGTTGATCTATTTTGAGCATCGCAAATCCTATACCAAGCATCTTTTAAATTCTCCACACCCCTTAGTTTAAAATTGAGAACCTCATTTTAAGGGGTACACATAATAAGAGAAGAACTAGCCATAATGATAAACGGGCGAACAAGCAAGCAAGCTAAAAGGCAAATGAAAAATATTTTTGTGTTTTTGTGAAAACATTTTAGAAGTGGGGGAGATAAAAATGAGAGGTAAATGGAAAATGAAAGTAAATGCAAGGAGATGAAAATTTATGCAATGGTACTTGATAGGTGTTGGTGATGTCTCCCTGGCAACGGTGCCAGAAATTCTTCTTGCTACTTGTGAGCTATGTTGGGATTTCCTCAAAGATGAGAGGATGATGCAGTACGATAGAGATAACTATTTCCCTCAGTTAAGAACCAAGGTTATCAATCCAGTAGGAAAACCACGCAATACCTCGTGAACAACATCTACACACAAAATAACAAATACTTGCACCCAAGCAAACAAGGGGTTGTCAATCCCTTGGCGGTTAATTGCAAGGATCAAATCTCATAGTGATAGATAGATAAACAAAACACAAAATAAAATAAAAGTAAATAAAGTGCAGCAAAATATTTTTGGATTTTAATATATGATAAAAATAGACCCAAGGGCCACAGTTTTCACTTGAAGCTTGTCTCTTGAACATAGGATATGGTGGGTAAACAAATTACTGTCGGGCAATTGATAGAAAAACGCATAGTTATCCAAGGCAACAATCATGTATATAGACATCACATCCGAGACAAGTAGACCGACTCCTACCTGCATCTACTTCTATTACTCCACACACCGACCGCTATCGAGCATGCGTCTAGAGTATTAAGTTCATAAAGAACGGAGTAATGCCTCAAGCAAGATGACATGATGTAGACAAAGTAAACCCAATTAATATGAATAAACCCCATCCTTTTATCCTTAATGGCAACGACACAAGTACGTGTCATGTCCCTTTCTGTCACTGGGATTGAGCAACACAAGATCGAACCCATCACAAAGCACCTCTCTCATTGCAAGATAAATCAATCTAGTTGGCCAAACCAAACGGATAGATCGGAGGGAAATAAAAAGCTATAACAATCATGCATAAAAGATTTAGAGAAAACTCGAATAATATTCATGGATAATCTGATCATAAATCCACAATTCGTTGGATCCCAACAAACACACTGCAAAAAAGGATTATATCGAATAGATCTCCAAGAATATCGAGTAGAACATTGTATTGAAGATCAAAGAGAGAGAAGAAGCCATCTAGCTACTAGCTATGCACCCATAGGTCTGTGGAAAACCACTCACGCGTCATCGAAAGGGCAACATGGTTGATTTAGAGGTCCTCCCTGATCAATTCCCCTTCGGGTAGAGTATTGAAAAAGGTATCTAGATGGGATCTCCAAACAACAAAAACTTGTGGCGGCGGCAAAAGTATTTGGGGGTGGCTCTCAACATGTATTAGCAATATTTGGGAATGTATATATCTGAAATTAGGTCAAGAGGTACCACGAAGGGCCCACAAGCTTGGGGGCACCCCCCTCAGGGCGCATCTGGCATGCTTGTCGTTGCCTCATGACACTTCATGTCTTCTCCCAAAGCTTCTAGGGTCCCTTGTGGTCCAGAAAAAATCGTCAAAAAGTTTTGTAGCGTTTGGATTCCGTTTGGTACTGATTTTCTAAAAAGTCAAAAAACAAGCAAAAATAACAACTGGCACTGGGCACTAGATTAATAGGTTAGTCCCAAAAAATGATATATAATTGCATAATAAACATCCAAGATTGATACTATAATAGCATGGAACTATAAAAAATTGTAGATACATTGGAGACGTATCAGTGTCAAAACCTTTGCCGTATTTTTAGAATAATTTTATCGCCGTTGCAAGTTCTTGTTTCGCGAAGATCCAATCTGGAGGCTTATGTCGGAGCTCTGTTGGAGAGGGAATCCACTGTTAGAGTTTTGTTCATCAACCTTGTTGTCTCCATGATGGTGTGTGAGTAGTTCCATTGGGACCTGAGGGTCCATAGAGCTAGATGGTTTTGTCCCTCTCTTTTGGATCTTTAATACCATGTCCCCTTGAGCCACCTCACATGATTGAGATCAATTCAATGTAATATGTGGTGTGTTTGTTGGGATATGTTGAATTGCCACTTTATGATCAGATTGTTCATTGAAATCAATTAAATCTTTTGTGGTTTTCGTATTGTATAATTAAATACCTTTGCATGCTCTTCGATCTATTTATCTTATTTGGCAAGTCCGATGGGTTTTTCTTCAGAGGGATTGGTACTTTGTAGTGGGTTCAATCTTGTGGTGATCTAACACAGTGACAATAGGCGTTAAGACATGTGTTGTATTGTTGTCACTAAGGGTAAAATGACGGGGTTTTTTCATATTGATTGACTTCTTCCTATCTACATTATATCATCTTTCTTATTGTGATACTCGGTTTCTTCTTTCTTGCAAACTTAATACCTTGAGATGCATGCTGGATAGTGATTTTGGGGTGGATTATTAACAGTAGATGCAGTTGGATTAATGGTCTACTTATTACGAACGTAATGCATATATGAGATTATACCATGAATGATCATAGTCATAAATATAAATATTGTAATTTAATCATTGCCCAACTGTAAATTTTTTACCATGCCATTTGCCTATTTTTTAGAGAGATGCCACTACGAACCTATGACCCCTTCGGTCTATTCTGTATTATTGAATTCTTCTACACAATTGCTACTATTTTTTGTGTTACATTGCTATCAGCTATCTCTATCACGTGCAGCTTAATCCTATAACTAGCAAGATGAGGGGATTGTCAACCCTCTTGTCGTGTTGGGGGTCAAGTGTGTTTGTGTCGTGTGTGTAGATGTTGCCTACTTTGTTACCTGGAGGACTCCTACTAGATTGATAACATTGGTTCTCTAACTGAGGGAAATATTTGCCACTGTTCTGCTGCACCTTTACACTTTGGGGAATCTCTACTCCTAATGGACGAATTGGTTGAATAGTCCCCCCCACTTTCAACCGGTTTATTTTCAACCGGTTTTTCTTCGTCCCACCTCCCACCGGCCCCTCCCACCGGGTTTTCTCTTTTCTCGTCTGACCGGCAATACCCAACGTATTTATGGTAATCAATCATAATTAATCCACGTATAGTAATAAATCAATCCAGGTATGGTAAGGTCATAACTCAGGAAATTTTGAATATAGCAATTATATGGTAATAAATTTAAATTACCATAAAGGCTATCAATCCAGATATGGTAAGGCCATAACTCGGGAAATATCGAATATGGTAATAAATTTAAATTACCACCAGGTATGGTAAGGCTATCCACGTATAGTAATAAATCATATAGTAATAAATCATAATTAATCCGCGTATAGTAATAAATCAATCCAGGTATAGTAAGGTCATAACTCAGGAAATTTTGAATATGGTAATAAATTTAAATTACCCCAAAGGCTATCAATCCAGGTATGGTAAGGCCATAAATCGGGAAAT
>NC_041391.1:498310064-498324578 GCF_002162155.2 Triticum dicoccoides | reverse complement strand
GTATGGTAAGGTCATAACTCAGGAAATTTTGAATATGGTAATAAATTTAAATTACCCCAAAGGCTATCAATCCAGGTATGGTAAGGCCATAAATCGGGAAATATCGAATATGGTAATAAATTTAAATTACCCCAAAGGCTATCAATCCAGGTATGGTAAGGCCATAACTCGGGAAATATCGAATATGGTAATAAATTTAAATTACCACTAGGTATGGTAAGGCTATCCACGTATAGTAATAAATCATATAGTAATAAATCATAATTAATCCACGTATAGTAATAAATCAATCCAGGTATGGTAAGGTCATAACTCAGGAAATTTTGAATATGGTAATTATATGGTAATAAATTTAAATTACCCCAAAGGCTATCAATCCAGGTATGGTATGGCCATAACTCGGGAAATATCGAATATGGTAATAAATTTAAATTACCACCAGGTATGGTAAGGCTATCGATCCAGGTATGGCACGCCCTCACCTGATCACCTATCACAATCTTCAGCCCCACGCACGCACCAAAGAACCCACCCGACACCAAACGCAGCTCCTCTCGACCCCCTCGAGTAAACGCCGCCACCGTCGTGCGATCTTCCTAACACAGACGCCGTCGCCGCCTCCTTCCCACCTACGGCGTCCCCCACGTCCATGGTGACAGCGCTCGCGTCCTACACTGACCCTCCGCCTCATATAGGTTGGTCGTTGATGGAGTGGGATGTGCCGCTGCGGTTTGGGGAGGCGCAATCATGATCTGGTTAGGATCTCAGTGTGGACTCGTTCTCTACGATGAAGGATGGCGCTGCCTCCCTGGCAAATGGGATCGGAGGAAGGGGCTCTACGTCGTGAATGTCGGCGAGGCAGCGGCCGAAGGCGAGCCCGACGGTGAGCACGGGTGTTCGTCCCATGAAATAGGCGGCCATGGAGGGCGGATCTGAGGCCACCCCAATCGCCGGTGGCCCTTCCTCCCATCGCTCATCGCCTCCAATCTCTCTCTCCTCTAAATCTTTGTCGCCCCTGCCTGATTCTGGCCGACGCCATCCGGCTCTCGCATCGACCACCACCAGCACGGCTGCGGACGAGGCGCAACCGCAGACGCCGCCGCCGCCATCCTCATCCACCTCCTCCACCATCCTTCCCAGCCGTCGTCGGGGGCACCCGCCATCTGCGCTCTAGCCCACCCGCTCCCTCCTATCCCCTCCCCCTGCCTGCCAGCCCCGTGATCCATCGCACAGATGGCAGGTACTACAGTGACCTCCTCCCCAGCGGATCCGGCCTCCTCCGATGGAGATCCATCCTGGGCACCGCCTTATTCTCATGCGTGCACGTCTATATCAACGTCTCATTCCACCTCACCTCACCTGAGCCTTTACCTTCCCACCTCTGCTTCAGATCCACATCACTTTGCAAGGTATGTGCTTGATTGTTCCGAACTGGATCGATGGATTATGCAAGGTACTTTGGGTGTCGTCATTGACGGCAATTGTCACGCCATGCTACCATCGGAGGGGTCCCTCATCGATGATTAGGGTCTTCCGAACTGCACAAGCTCCATTGAGAAGGATGTTTTTAATTCTGGTTTTGCCTACATGCTTTCTTTGCCTGTATCTACTTAGCTAATGTCTTCTTATAGATAGTAGCTGCTGAAGTGGTGATCAAAGTTGTTCACTATAAGGAAACAACCATGATAACAAAAGTGTATATTCCCTGACCTTTGACCTGAAGTACTTTTTCATTAGAAACTTGCAACAACCAGGCATTGAAATTAGCAACAGCTTCGTACGTACTGAACTAATTTGCAGCAACACGTACTGAACTAAGTTAGGTTATGCTCATCGTTCCAACATGCTTAGTGATAACCATATGCTTATCAATGGAAGTGGAAGAGCACGAAGTCGAGATTGGATAGGAGTTTGAGTTCTTTTTGGCACCGATCGGTTCCCCACTTTAGAGATGTATTTTTTTGCGTGCGAGCAAACAGTGGGTTGATTCTAAAAGGGATAGGCACTTTTCAACAGAAGTGCATGATGGACCAAAAATATGACCTCATTTTATTTGTTTGATAGATATCGTATTATTCGTTGTTGTTCGTTCGGTGAAATTTCCTAATATTTGATTGTTGTGTTTCTAATTAGAGCAACCCATAATCGCCTAATATGATGGAATGATAAATGAAAGATACTGATTATAAATTTTAAAGAGCCCGTGGCAACGCACGTTTGCAAGAGCAAGCAAGCCAGCTGCCATATTCCAACCGCAATCTAACAACCTAACCCATCAGTGTTCCCCCAAGTTAGGAGAGCACTCCGCGCAGCCAAACGAAGCCATTTATACATTTTGAGCAGACATAGTAACTTAATAGATGAGACATATCCCGAAGAGATTCCTTGAAATTCTCTTAGAGCTTCTAGTCAACGCTCGTTGCGCCAGGTAGCAAGGCAGCGCTCGCCTGACACCTTGCGTGGGTTGGCCCAACTATGCGAGTGTGCAACTACCTCCTCAAGCGCCGCATCTGGTCGCTCTTCATGCTTGACCTAGCCGACTATTAACCGTTAACATTTAACCATTGACTTTTGGAAAAACATTGATTTGTTTTTTTATTTTTTTAAAAGTTCATAGTTTCAAAATAAAGTCATGAATCCAAAAAAACTTCATGACTCGAAAAAATTTCATTGATTTTGAATAAATATTCACAATTGAAGAAAAGTTCATGGATATGGAAATAAATTCATAGATTTGACTTTTTCCGTCATTTGAAAAAATGATGCGAATCTGAAAGTGGCCATGAATTGAAAAAAGTTCATTGATCTAAAAAAAGTTTACAATTTTGAAAGAAGTTTGCCGATTTAAAAACATGTTCATGGATTTGAGAAAGTTCACAAATTTGAAAAAATAACCTATCTAGAAAATGTTTGTGGATTTGAAAATATTCAGGAATTAAAAATCACATATATGAATTGAAAAAGTGAGTTTAAAAATAGTCATGAATTTTAAAATGAAAAAATGAAAAAATAGAAAATAAAAACAAAAAACTGGATGATAACTGGGCTAAAAAATGGGGCATGAAAAAAATATTCGACCGAAAGCCTGTGGAAGCTTCCCAAAACTAGTTGGCAGCTTCACATGAAATGATCTCTAGATGGGACAACCCACAAAATCTAGCGAAGAGAATAGGGTATGCGCCTTATATTCTCTCCTAATGAGCGACCGACGTTGATATGCCACCATCTAGGGACCTCCTATGCACCGCTCGCTGCGTCCAACAGCAGACGGGTGCATAAGGGCGACCTGATTGCGCCGACCCATTAACATCGGCCTGTAGGAGACTGTAGCGGGAGGTAAACCACCGCGCAGGACTATACCAACATATGGTGGAGTCGTGTTGTCCTGCTGCACTGTAGCATGTTTCAGATATTTCTTGAAAAAATAAAAATAAAAAAATATAGAAGAAATTGAATTTTCAATAACAAATTTAAAATAGCAAACACATTTTAAAATTCTAAACATATTTTCAAAGATTTTTTGACATTTTTTAACAAGAAATGATTTCAAACATTGTTTGGGAAAGAGAACAAATTTTCAAATTCTGAATATTTTTGAAATTGAAAACAAAGTGGAATCATGACTTTTTTTGAAGATTTTGAACATTTTTTGTAAAAAGTGAACTAAAATTTGAAATTCTATTTTTCCTAAAGGCGGACATTTTTAGAAGAATATGACCAAAATTTGAATTTTCCGAACAATTTTTGAAGATTTTGCACATTTTTAAGAAAAAAGGATGAAGAAAATTAAAATTTGATTTTTTTTTTATTTTGACAAAATTTAAGGAATTTTGAAGTTATTTTAAAAAATTGTGAACTCATGAAAAAAAGAAACATAAAAATTAAAAAAAGAAACCAGAAAACCAGGTAAAAAAACAAACAGAAAAAGACACGGTTTAAGAACCTTCTACAGGGTTACCAAAAATGGTAGAAAGAATGTAAAGGAAACATATACGACGCTAGCCAATCGGCCGGCCTAGCCCATCCTCGGTCACTCCTCTTCTTGCGAAGGGTGAACACTTTGTCGCAAAGTGGAGCAAATAGGTTTTTCGGAGAGCAACTAGTTAAGGGGTACACTTGCGAAAGCTCCGCAAGGGTCACTTTGGTGGGCTGAGAGCATGCCAAGTGGTGCGTCCAGTCTTCATCACGTATCTAGGCGCTTCCTCGAGATTTTTTTACGCGTTTTTGGGGTTTAGATGTTTTTTTTCTTTTTGTGGCTTTTCGTCAGGCTTTTCCTAAGTTTAGATTTTTTTTTTCTGAGTGCGGCGTTTCTGCTACCGGACTCAATTCCATCCACGCTGACGAAAAAAATCAAAACAAATACTAAAATAATTCAAAAAATTCCAAAAAAAATTGGGTGGTAGATAATTTGATGCGTGAGGTTCGCTGCAAATTTTAACTCATTTGGACATTTGAGCAGCTCTCTGCAAAAAAGACAAAATCGGGGTCTGTAAAAAAGTTTACTGTTCACGCACTGTTTTGACCTGATTTGTCTTTTTTGCCGATAGCTGCTCAAATATTCAAATGAGTTGAAATTTGGAGCAGACCTCACGCATCAAATTATCTACCACCCAAAAAAATTTGGGTTTTTTTTTGAATTTTTCTAGTATTTGTTTTGAATTTTTTTCTGACCGGGAGCAAATGAGCCTGGGCACCGATTTGGATTTTCGGTTTTTTCTTGATCTTTTTGCGTGATTTTGTTTTTGCTTCCACGAGAAGCACGTATGTGTCTTACAGAAATAAAACATGAGTTTTCTTTCTTTCCTGCACAGTACATATTTGCTTCTCATGGAGACATTTTTTTTCCGCGAGATGCACGGTTATGTCTCTCAAAAACAGGAAAAAAATGCTTTCATAAGAAGCACATATGTGTTTCTTGTGGAGGCACTATTTTTTTTCTGCGAGGAGCACAATTGTGTCTCTAAAAAAACAAGTTTCTTTCATTCACAAGCAACAAATCTTTACTTCTGGTGGAGGCACAGATTTGCTTCCGCAAGAAGCACAATTATACCTCTTAGAAAGGGAATAAATACATTATTTTCTTACATTATAAACACATATTTACTTCTCATGTGGATACAGATTTACTTTTACGAGAAAAAATATAGTGCTTTTGACTCCGAATTTTACTTCAGGTTGGGCTCACTCCTCTCACAGCCTTGTGCTAAGTGAGCGCATCATGAAGTGAGGAACTACGCTCACCAAACTCTTTTATTTTTCCTACTCACTTTTCTGTTATTTTCTCACTATATTTTTGTTTTTAAAATAAATAATCCTTTAATTTAGCAACTACGTTGTGATACTTTTAAACTGTCACATGTTTTAAAAAAAATCGCATATTTAAAAAAATATTGATGAATTTAACAATACGTTCATGTGATTTAAAAAGGTGTTCATATTTTTTAAAATTGTTCACATGATTTTAAAAACATTCAATCATTTTAGGAACTATTCATATAATTTATATAAATGTTCACACACTTTCTAGAAATTATCATATCTTTTTATGATAAATCATGCAATTTTTAACAATGTTCAAGCAATTTTAATAAACAATATTTTATTTATTTTTAAAATCACACGTTTTAAGTAAAAAATGTAACTTGTAAAATCTTCACATATTTCTAATAGGTGTTCATGCATTTTCTAAAAAAATCACGCGTTCTTAAAAAAATTGTGTACTTTTTGAAAAATGTTTCATGTAATCTTCAAAATGTTCATGCATATTTGAAAAGTTTTGCTACTTTTAAGTGTTCATGTAAATTCTGTTAAATAATATAATCTATGTAAAGGAAAAGAAAAGGAAAAGGTAACAGGTAAAAAATACAAAAAAAAATTGTGGAAAAATGAAAAAAATCTTGGAGACCCATGCAAAGAATCGTGTTACGTGCTAAAAACATACATGTGTTAAGATTGTTTTTAGCAGATCCTGTGTTAAGATTGCTAGACCATGGACCAAGCCACGTGCAACGCGAGCAACTGTGTGCTATTGGCCCTTGTAAAAGAATGCGGTAAATGAAATTTGTGATTAACCATGAATAGCTGGTTATGAGTTGGAAGGACACAACTCCCTTGACATACCATAAGGTGTCATTGGGACACAGACATTTGGGCCTGAAAGTGGTACGTTAGGGAATCCTTTCTACGTTGGAAGCACCCTATCAATGTTTGCCGGCCATGGATCTTAGGGTTCTGCCAAATTGCTCATAGCTTCAACGATTTTCATGTAATGGCCTTCTCTTTTATATTGCGATAACTCAAGACCTAGTCCTGTGTCGCTAGTTGAAGTTGCTCTGACCATGTGACGCCTTTGTCACCATGCATGCACAACTGTTGTGGAGACCATTTTCATGGCACCCGACTACCATAGAAGAAGCTTGCTCGCCTTTGACCAATTGGCACGTTTGGAATCTCTAGTTGATATGGGAGAAGAAATTTCCTAGAGAATGGATTTAAAAAATTAATCATCGCTTGATAACAAAAAGGAAAGTAATCATCTACTACCATGGGTAGGAGCGACTTTAGCATAGTCATTATATTTGTTCTTCGTAAGGATATGAAGATTGTCGAGGAAACATACAAACATAGATACATCAAAAAGGCGGTCTTCATATTTTTGTTAATTAATAGAAATTTCACAATATATTTGATTCAATTCAACTACATCTCTAATAATTTGGCCAAAAAAATAGTCATGTTGGGGATATGACTACTGAGTTAAACCGCCCAGGAGGGGCCGGATTAACTCACAAGGAGTCATGTACAAGAGCCCATGAAGATGAAGGCTATGGCGCTTTAACTCTGAAGACTTAGAGGCCCGGAGCCCAATGGCGGATTAGGGCCCATAATAGTCAGCCGTCATAGATGTGTAAACTTGTATTGTAAGTTAGGGAAAGGAAGAAACCGAGTCAGACACTTGTATGAGCCGGCCTCGGGATTCTGTAAACCGGCCGGGCGTCAACCTGTGTATATATAGGGACGACCCGGCGGCGGTTCAGGGACAAGAAACAACAACTCGAGAACTAGGCAAAGCATATTTGCTCCCTAGTAATCGAGACCACATCAAAAACACCACAACTGGATCGTAGGCTTTTACCTTCACCGCAAGGGGCCGAACCAATATAAACTCCCTGTATCCTTTGTCCAGTTTAACCCCTCTAAGCTAACCCGATCTCGATGGCTCCACGACTAAGTCCTTTCACTAGGACATCTGACGTAATATTTCCATGATAGTTGGTGCCCACCGTGGGGCTATCGCACGATGGTTTCAAGTTCTTAGAGGGCAAGTTCGAAGGGCTTAAGGGATACGCAGTGGGCCGGATGACTAAGAGTCCTCACGGCAAGCTCTACATCGACGACGCAGGCTGGGGCCCCGACGCCGGCTCAAACGAGTACGGGTACCGGATCCCCTTCGGAGGAATTCACGTCTTCATCGGCAAGATCGGTGAACCGGGCCCTGAGCCGGACATCTGCACTGACCTCGTCGAGACGGCTCAGCGTGCGAGTCCTGCCAGGATTCAGCCCGCCATGAAGCATGCGTTCGTAGGATGTACCCATGGGATCGAATCTGAACCGATGTCCGGTGATGAGACAACCATCTATTCCGATGGCGAGTCATCCACTGGTGAGACCGAGTCTTTGTATCAAGTGCAGGATGGCCTGTTCGGGGGTTGTTCCGATGGCAATAGTATTCCGGACCCCTTCGAACCGCCAAACCGGGTTGCAATCTTCATGGCTGGCACGCAACTCGCCCCACAATCTTCAACAGCAGCGGCAATAATCTTCGGATCAACAGCTGCGGCAGGAGGCCCTGCGCGCCCGCCGGTTCAAGTCTTGTTCGGGTTATTGGATGCTTTAGCAACATTGTTGGCCGCTAAAGTTAGTTTGGATAATCGGGATGAGCATAATGCGGAGGTCAGAAAGTTGCGAGATCAGATAGCTCAGGCTAAGTGATACGTCTCCGTCGTATCTATAATTTTTGATTGTTCCATGCCAATATTATTGAACTTTCATATACTTTTGGCAACTTTTTATACTATTTTTTGGGACTAACATATTGATCCAGTGCCCAGTGCCAGTTCCTGTCTGTTGCATGTTTTTTGTTTCGCAGAAACCCAATATCAAACGGAGTCCAAACAGGATAAAAACGGACGGAGATTTTTTTTGGAATATTTATGATTTTCGGGAAGTAAAATCAACGCGAGATGGTGTCTGAGGTGGTCACGAGGTAGGGGGGCGTGCCCTACCCCCCAGGCGTGCCCCTGACCCTCGTGGTCCACCCGTAAGGCGGTTGATGCTCTTCTTTCGGTGCAAGAAAGCTAATTTTATGAGAAAGATCTAGGCGAAAGATTCACCCCAATCGGAGTTACGGATCTCCAGATATAAAGGAAACGGTGAAGGGGTAGAAAAAAGAACGCAGAAACAGAGAGATAGATCCAATCTCGGAGGGGCTCTCGCCCCTCCCATGCCATGGGAGCCAAGGAACAGAGGGGAAACCCTTCTCCCATCTAGGGAGGAGGTCAAGGAAGAAGAAGAAGAAGAAGGGGGGCTCTCTCCCCCTTGCTTCCGATGGCGCCGGAACGCTGCCGGGGGCCATCATCATCACTGCGATCTTCACCAACACCGCCGCCATCTTCACCAACTGTCGGGAAAACTGATCCACGAACACCTATGGGGATCCGCGGACCGAACCCCTTTCGGTTCGGTGAGGGCGGAGGTTGAACAAAGAGCGGATCGAGGCAGTACACGCGGGCGGTTTTACCCAGCTTCGGGCCGCACGGATGCGTAAAACCCTACTGCTGCTTGTTTGTGTGTATTGAATCTTTGCTCAGGAGCGATCGACGCTACCAGACTGGGCGTAGGAGTGTTTCTGGTGTCTCCAATGAGCCGAACTGGCCGAACCCCCTCTACGTTGCGCTTGGGCCTCCTTTTATACTTTCAAGGGGTCACCGACAGGTGGCAACGTAGACTAGAAGGGTAAAAATGGAAAAGGATGCGGTAGGTGCAGCTACCGCTACTGTGGATACAGTGCGCCCTACCTAACTCTGACGGCAAGGGACAAGGGCATTAAATGCATGTCTGAGTCTCCTAAACAGTGCAAAAGGTGACCGTTAGGAGCGCCACCGTTTGCCACGATGGGCTTCTCTTCATCTCCGCTTGCCACCACGTACCCCTAGCTGCACGGCCTCCTGCCACGTGTGCTTGGGAGAGTCCCAGAGCGACACATTAGAAGGTGTGCTAGAGCGCGGGCACGACGTGGGGGTTTCCCGCGGCAAGCTCCTTGCCACGGCCGTCGTCTTGTCGCGTCCGGAAGCTTGTCGCTCGCCGGATCTTGCCGGGACGCAGGGCGCGTCGCGGCAAGCTTTTCTTGGTATGCCTTGAGTGGCCTTCCCGGCAAGCTCCTCTTGCCGGGGTCCTGTCTCTTCCCGGCAAGATCCTCTCGCCGGGGCCTTGGTTGGCCTTCCCGGCAAGCTCCTCTTGCCGGGGCCTTGGTTGGCCCTCCCGGCAAGCTCCTCTTGCCGGGGCCTTGGTTGGCCCTCCCGGCAAGCTCCTCTTGTCGGGGCCTTGGTTTGTGTACTTTGTTCTTGAATGGTCTTCAAGGGAACCATGGAGGGTCTTGGCGGTCACCCGGCAAGCCTTGCCGCGGGGTGCTGCAACTGCCCGTGCACGAGTTCGGGGATACTAGGGTACCCCTACTCTAGTACACCGACAGGAGCCCCCGGGCCTGGGCCATACACGGTGCCGAGCGCTGTTGGGCCAGGCCCAAAACAGTGCACGGGCACGCGGCCTAGGTCACGCCGAATCTAACTCCGCTCCCACCGCGCACGCCCAGAACGGCACGCGTCAAAATGCGGTGTCGTGGGAGAGATCGTGGGAGGTTGTTTATTTGGAAGGCCGAAACGTCCGCCCCGTCCCTCTTTATAAGCAGGGGAAACAGGGGCATTTCCTCCATCTTCGTCATTTGCTGTTGCAATCTCAGAAACCTCCGCCGCCTTCTTCCGCTTCCAAAGTCGAAAGAGAGCAGCGCACCGCTCCCGTCGCCGTCGCCACCACCAGCACCGTCGATCTCCCCCACCGCCTCCGCCATGCCTCCGAAGCCCGGGAAGGGGAAGGCCACGAAGGCCACGGCCGCGAAAGCTGTGAAGTCGACCGAAGTGCAGCGGCTTGAGGCGCTGCGGAAGGAGCGGGCCACTTTCCCCCCCGAGCTCTCCGCGGAGGAGCTGAGGGAGTGGTATTATCTCTTCTGGTCGACGGAGACGCGGGCGCATCCGCGCACGAAGGTACTCTCCGTCGTCGCCTCGCAAGCAGCTCCAGTTGGCGGATATCCTTTCTTCGCCGTGTTCTTCTATTGCGGGCTCTGCCCGCCATTCTCTGATTTCTTTTGTGACGTCATGAACACCTATGGACTCCACCTCCTTGACTTCACCCCTAACGCCGTTCTGACCATGGCAGTTTTCGCCCATCTATGCGAAAACTTTGTCGGAGTCCACCCCAACGTAGCTCTCTTCCGCCATTTCTTTATGCCTCGTGTCGAGAGAGGGGAACCTCTTGCCGGCGGGATCGCGTGGATCTCGCGGGCCGGCAAGAAGGAGACCTATCTGGAGGGGGAGCTCCGCAGCAAGTGGGATGAGTGGAGAGCTGATTGGTGATGGGTTGTAGAAGAGAGCCCGCAGCCGTTCACCGCCCTGCGCCAAGCCCCAGCAGTGTGTGGCAATGACTGGAGCGCTCTGTCCGTGGACGACGACAAACTGACGATCGCCACCACTCGGATCTTGCGCCTCAGGCTTGCCGGGCTGACTGTAGGAGCTGTTGGCGCAGATTTCCTTCGTCGGCGGATCGCCCCTCTGCAGGCGAGGGGGAGACCCGTCTGGGAATTTGGAGGCCCGGCAGATATCATGAGGTTGCGCCCAGGCCTCAACTTCAATTTCACCGTCATAGAGTTGGACGGGATACTCAAGGAGATATTCAAGCACGACCCACAGCATCCCGAGTGGTTCAGGTTGCCGGCAGGCGTCGTTCCTCTATGCAACAACTCCTCGCACGACCGCATCTGCGCCATGATGCCGTTGTGTGACTCGCACGGGATTGCTCCAACTTGGCAAGAGCCCGCCGGCGACGTCGTGCAACAGTTCTTTGACAGCCTAGTAGAGGTGGCGGTCAATGCTGACGAGAAGAAACTCCTCACCCGCGACACCACTGAGCAAGAGATGGAGCGCATCGCCACCAGGGCAGAAGAGGCGGCGGTAGCCGCGGCCGCGGGTGAATTCGGGTTCACTGTGGAGGAAGTGGACGCGGCGTTGGCGATGAGTATTGCCGAACGGGAGCAGCCCGAAGAGGAAGAAGAGCTCGCCGTGCCTGACGCCGAGTCGAACGAGCCCGCCGAGGGTGCGAGCGGCCCGCCATCTCCGAGGAGCTTGCCGCGAGCAGGGCCCGCAGCACAGCCAAGAAGGCGCCTCCGCAGGGTTGATGACGTAGCAGGGCGGCAAGTGGGCCAACAGCCGCAGCGTCGCGCGACGCGCTCTACCACGGCAAGTACGGTTGCCGCGGGAGCGCCTCCCGCCGCAGCGACAACTGAAGCGGGGTCGTCTCGGGCTGGCGCCGCAGCCCCCGCCAAGCGGCCAAGGGATCCCACCCCTCCACCTCGTCGTGCCGGAGGTGGGCCGAACTTCGACCTCTCCGCGCTCAGCTCCGACGAGGAAGAGGAAGAAGAGTAAGATTCCCTTGTTGTTCTTGTAGTTCTTCAACCTGCTGGTGTTATCTTGCATCTGATCTGACCCATCCTGGACTCTCCCTTTTCAGGACTCTGGCCCAGAGGGCGGCGAAGAGGGCCAAGGCTCAGGTGGTGGTCATTGAGGATGAGCCCACTGCGACGACAGGAGGCGCGCCCGAGACCACCTTGCCGGATCCGGCCATCACTTCGCAGAGCAGCCCCCAGCGCAGCCCCCAGCGTGAGCATATGGTTTACTTTCTGTTTCTGGGTGCGCGTGGTTGCTCTTTTTCTTTTGTTGACATCCGATCACTGGTTTGTTTGTGCAGGAGCAGAACAGCTTCATCAGGAGGGCGTGGTGATCTCCTCTGACTCGTCGTCTGCTTCGACTATGCCGCCGAGGGCGGACTCCCCGGCAAGGGAGCGTTCTCCGGCAAGGAAGCGATCTCCGGCAAGGGAGGAGTCTCCGGCAAGGGGGGAGTCTCTGGCAAGGGACAGCGCCAACGATCCCCCGGTGGTGGAGGTCATGACAGCGGATCCCAGCATAGTAGTCCTTCTTGCCTGAAACTTTCCTTGTAGTCTTCTGCTGATTTTTCTTCTTGGATACTTGTTTGATTTTCTCCTTCTTCTCCGGTCGTCAGACCCACCCTCCGCGGATCCGATGGAGACCGAAGCGGGCGGCGAGGAGGACGCGCGCGGCAATACTGATGATGTCGCGGCCACCGAAGAAGGAGCCGGTGCTGACGTGCCCGCCGACGAAGAGGCCGCCAAGGCTGCTGCCGAGGAAGCTGGCGGGGGATCTGGCGATCGCACTGATGACCCTGAGGCCGCAGGAGCGTCAGGCGCTGCACCGACCGCCAATCCCTCCGCCGCTGCCGCAGCGCCAGGCTCCAAGGAGCCCCAGCCCGGCGCCTATCTGAAGGCTGGCGAAGGCATCTTCATCAAGCTCCCCTGGGCGTCGAGCTCTAGGGCGCCGGTGGAAGGAGAAGCTCTGGATGGGGAGGTGCTTGCCTCCGCCGGGTTGTCGATCGTCGACGCGCCGGGAAGCAGCAGCGGCGAGCCTGAGGAGGAGCGGCTGCTACGGAGGCTGCTGGCGCTCTACCGCGCCCGCCAGGTCAAGTTCGAGTCCCGGGAAGCGTTTGTCGCGAGGACGAGCGTGGACATAGAGAAGCGCGCGGAGGAGCTCCGGGGTCTTCGCCAAGAAACTCTCCGGGCCTTGGCGGAGGAGCGGGAGCAGCTTGCTGAGGAGCGGAAGGCCTTCCTCCTCGAGAAAGCTGAGGCCGAAGAGCAGCAGCGGCTCTCCGGCGAGAAGATGTACGCACGAGAAGGCGAGCTGACTCAGCGGAAAGTGAACCTTGACAGCCATGAAGAGGAGCTTGCCGCGCGTGAATGGGCACTTGGCGGGACGCTCCACGAGGCAAAGGATGCTGCTGCGGCTGCCGAGGCCGCCAAGAAAGAATTGGAGGTAAAGGTGGCGCAGCTAGAAGCTGATCTGAAGGTTGGTGGCGAAGAGCTTGCCGCGCTCAAGCTAGAGTGCGAGAAGGACGCCCTTGCCCATGGCGAGCTGCAGGGCCAACTCTCCGAGAAGGGCAAAGAGCTGCGTGCCGCCAAGGATTCCAATGCTGATCTGGAGCTGAAGCTGGCCACCTTGACGGAGACGTTGGACAGCGCTAGGAAACGGGAGGCAGACTTGAAGAAAGACATCAAGGCCAACGATGCGCTGCTGGCGAGGGCCGCCGAAACCCAGAATCTCCTCAGAGATACTGTGGAGCTCTGGACGGAGGGCCTCGTGAACATTGCTGCAGTTATCGAAGAGGAGCTGGTGCAATTGGGGGTGGAAGGCTTCGGGTACTCCTCCGACGAGAACCTCCAACCCAGCGCCAAGCTCACTCTATTCTTCAAAGGCGTGGCGGCGGCGCTCCAGCAACTCCGGGAATGGATCCCAAAGCAGTTGGCCGACGAGTCACGCTCGATTTGCGTCGGAGTTCTGGAGAAGGTGCTGGTGAAGGTGGCCTTCCGCAATCCGGGCCTCAACCTCACCAACGTCCTCAAGAAGTTGCCGGCGGACGCTGATCTTGACGCACTTAAGGCCCTCGTCGCACCCATTGTGGACAGGGTGAACGAGGTCAAAAGGTTTGACGGCGGTCGCGTAGATTAGGCCGTCCGTTTTCTTCTTTTCTTGTCGCTGCCAGTCATGTCATGGGAACACTTTATTAGAGGCGCGACAAGTTATTTTTGTAATATAAATCTATCTTAGGCAGAAAATTGCTGTGTTACTTCCTTTACTCGACTCTTGGCTTTGTATGGTCCTGCCCTACGCTTTCTAGGGAAACTTGCCGGTGCAGGCACCCTTGCCGCGAGCGCCGAGTGCGGAACTTCAGCAGCCTGCTGGCGGGGTCGCTACCGACAAGCAACCTTGTCGCAACTAGTTGCAGCTCTCTTATGTTGTTGAGCGAACTCGAAACAAAGTAAGGGCGCTAGCAGCTCACTTAAGTTGCTGAGCGGACTCGAAGCAAAGTAAGGGCGCTAGCAGCTCACTTAAGTTGTTGAGCGGGCTCGAAACAAAATAAAGGCGCAACTAGCTACGAGTTGGTTCCTCCGCGCACAGGTTTTCCATACAAAGCACGGTCGTTCAAGGAAAATAACTCAAAAACTTAAAAAACTGATTGCTCAAGCTTTAGCAACTTAGCTTTTCTGTCGTCTGCTTCCCGGCAAGGAGAAACCTTCTTGAACGGCCTGGTCCACACCATTATCTTCTCCTTCCCCCC
>NC_041391.1:498263211-498309963 GCF_002162155.2 Triticum dicoccoides | reverse complement strand
TAAACCTTGTGGGCGAGGGAACCTTCCTCCTTTTGAGAAAGAAATAGAGAAATAAAGTAATGATATGGAGCCTTGGGCTCGTTATTGCCTACCGGGGTCTAGTGCTGCACAAAGTGTCAGATAATATATGCGAAAAAGGATTATAGCATAAAAAACTGACAAGATGCACGGGGCACATGAGCTTTACTGGTGCACGGGGTCTGCGCCCGGCTTTGTACAAAGGATTACATGCAACAGCGGCAAGACTTGTACAAAAGGTGGTTGCCAAAAAAGCTTCCGGCAACCGCGCCTTACGGGTAAAACTTACGAAGATGTTCAATGTTCCAGGAGTTGCTCACCGGAATGCCATCTTCGGTCTCAAGGCGGACAGCGCCGGGCCTAGTGACTCGTTTCACCCGATAAGGGCCTTCCCACTTCGGCGTCAACTTGTTGGAATTCTTGGCCGACTGAATGCGCCGAAGAACAAGGTCGCCTTCCTCGAGACTCCTGGCATTGACTCTGCGGCTATGGTAGCGACGCAGAGCTTGCTGGTAGCGAGCGGCTCGCACAGCAGCCTGGAGACGGTCTTCCTCAAGGAGCAGCGCGTCATCTTGCCGCAGCTGCTCTTGCTCGAGCTCATCATAAGCGAGCACTCGAGGTGACCCGTATACGAGTTCCGTGGGGAGAACTGCCTCCGCTCCATAGACTAGAGCGAAGGGTGTCTGGCCGGTGGCTCGATTTGGCGTCGTCCTGATCGACCAAAGAACCACCGGCAGCTCCTCGATCCAGTTTCTTCCGCACTTGTGCAGTCTGTCGAAAGTTCTGGTCTTGAGGCCTCGCAGCACTTCAGCGTTTGCCCTCTCCGCTTGACCGTTGCTTCTCGAATGAGCAACAGAAGCGAAGCAGACCTTGGCGCCAAGATCTTGTATGTACTGCATGAAGGTGCGGCTCGTAAATTGCGTGCCGTTGTCGGTGATGATCCTGTTCGAGATCCCGAAACGGCAAACAATCGACCTGAAGAACTTGACTGTTGACTGTGTTGTCACCTTCCTCACTGGTTCCACTTCCGTCCACTTTGTGAACTTGTCGATTGCAACGTACAAGAACTCAAAGCCCCCGACAGCTCGGGGGAAGGGGCCGAGGATGTCGAGCCCCCAGACCGAAAATGGCTAGGATAAAGGGATCGTCTGGAGAGCTTGAGCTGGCTGGTGTATCTGTTTGGAATGGAACTGGCACGCTTCACACTTGGTTACTTGTGCAGTTGCATCCTGGAGGGCTGTCGGCCAGAAGAAGCCTTGTCGGAATGCTTTGCCGACAAGTGCTCTTGCGCCAATGTGGTGACCACATATGCCTCCATGTATTTCTGCCAACAGCTGTTGTCCATCTTCCCGGCGAATGCGCTTCAATTTCACACTGTTGAGTCTTATTCTGTACAGTGTGCTGTCGACAAACTTGTACATACTTGACTGCCGGGCTACTTTTTCAGCTTCTTCTTGCTCTTCGGGAAGCTCTCCTGTCTGAAGAAAACGGACAATCTGCTGCGCCCATGCTGGAGCTTGCGGCTCGACAACAAGGACTAAAGGCATATTTGTTGCTGCGGGAACATCCGCTTCTACGGCAAGACCCTGCGGCTCTGCCGGAGCGTGATATTCCCCGGCAAGCTTGCCGGAGCAGAACTTGTCGGGAGCGTTTGCTTCGACGAAACAAACCATAAGGTTTGCCGGAGCAGACTGCCCCTCGGCATCCTTGGTGTTGATCTTGGGGACTTTCTTGGCGGCGGCTTCGGGGAGCTCTGCCGGAAAGTAGTCACCGGAAACCAACTTCCTCTTTTTGCTTGGTCCAGTTGATGGTGTCACGGATGGTTGAGTCAGCTTGAGCACAAAAATCCCTGGTTCCACAGGTAACTTTAGTGCTGCGCACTTTGACAGGCCGTCAGCAATATCGTTCTGAGCTCGTGGAACGTGTTCCATTTGCAAGCCGTCAAAGTGTGCTTCTAGCTTTCTCACTTCATCAACATAAGCTTCCATCAATGGACTCTGGTAGTTCTTGTTCACTTGGCGGACGACAAGCTGTGAGTCACCCCTGATAATGAGCTTCTTGATCCCAAGGTCGGCTGCGATTCTGAGACCGGCAAGCAATCCTTCATACTCTGCAGTATTGTTAGTTGCTTGCTCTTTGGGAAAGTGCATCTGGACTACGTACTTGAGGTGCTCTCCGGTGGGTGCGACAAGCAGCACGCCAGCACCGGCGTCTTGCAGCGAGAAGGCACCATCAAAGTACATCAGCCACTCTTTGCTTGTCTCCTTGACGGGGATGCTCGTCTCTGGAATTTCTTCATCTGGAGTTGGCGTCCACTCTGCTATGAACTCTGCCAATGCCCTGCTTTGGATTGTTGCAATGCTCTCAAACTTGAGGCCAAAGCTTGACAGTTCCAAAGCCCACTCGACAATCCTGCCTGTTGCTTCTGGATTCTGCAGTATCCTCTTCAGCGGAAAGCGAGTGACCACTGTGATCTCGTGTGCCTGGAAGTAATGGCGCAGCTTTCTCGAGGCCATGAGAAGGCCAAAAAGCAATTTTTGCACACCAGAGTACCTCGACCTAGCCCCCTGGAGAAGGGAGCTGACAAAGTAAACTGGGCGCTGCACCATCTTCTTCTGCACGTCCTTGCACGTCTGCGCAGATCCATCTTTATCGGGACCAGAGCTTGCCGGACCAGAGCTTGCCGGACCAGAGCTTGCCGGAGAAGCCCCCTGCTTGTCGCTGGATTCACTTGCCGTGGTTGCTGGCTCATCGTCCGCCTCCCTCTCCGCTACTAACGCAGCACTAACCACTTGATTGGTTGCCGCTAGGTACAGCAGCAACTTCTCTTGTGGCTTAGGTGCGACAAGTATTGGAGTGGAGGACAGGTACCTCTTCAAGTCCTGCAGCGCAGCCTCCGCTTCCGGAGTCCATTTCATTGGACCTGCCTTTTTCAATATTTTGAAAAACGGCAGGGCGCGCTCAGCGGACTTAGAGATAAACCTGCTGAGAGCAGCCACGCAACCGGCAAGCCTTCGCACATCCTTGACGCGCTTCGGTGCTTCAATCTGCTCGATGGCCTTAATCTTGTCGGGATTGGCTTCAATTCCCCGCTGAGACACAAAGAACCCGAGAAGCTTGCCGGAAGGGACTCCAAACACGCACTTCTCGGGGTTGAGCTTGAGGTTGATCTTGCACAGATTTGCAAGAGTTTCTTCTAAATCTTGGATCAGGGTAGCCTTGTCCTTGCTCTTGACCACTATATCATCCATGTAGGCTTCCACATTTCTGTGTATCTGTGGCTCAAAAGCGACATGGACTACTCTTGCAAATGTTGAACCAGCATTCTTCAACCCAAAGGGCATCCGTACAAAACAGTATGTGCCACAAGGGGTGATAAATGCGGTTTTCTCCTCATCCTCTTCTGCCATGAAGATTTGATGGTATCCTGAATACGCATCAAGAAATGAAAGCAAATCACATCCAGTTGTGGAGTCAACAATCTGGTCAATGCGCGGCAAGGGAAATGGATCTTTGGGACAAGCTTTATTGACATCAGTGAAGTCTATACAAAGCCTCCATTTCCCGTTCGCCTTGCGCACGACTACAGGATTGGCCAACCATGTGGGATGGAGCACTCCTCTGACAAGGCCTGCCGCTTCCAATTTCCTGATCTCTTCTGCAACGAACTCTTGGCGCTCCACTGCCTGCTTCCTGACTCTCTGCTTGACGGGCCGCGCATGAGGACAGACGGCAAGGTGGTGCTCGATTACTTTCTTGGGAACACCGGGGATATCTGACGGTTGCCATGCAAACACGTCGACATTCGCCCGCAGGAAAGCAATGAGCGCGCTTTCCTATTTGGGGTCAAGCGTGGCACTGACGGTGAAGGTACCACCAGTGCCGTCCTCCTTGGCGGACACCTTCTTGGTCTCGGGTGGAGCTGCCATCGTCTTCTTGCACTTGCCGGTGGAGCTCAATGGTGCGTCCTCGACGGTAGCGCAGCACTCCGAAGAGGTGCGCTTGCCGGAGTGGGCATCAGAGCTCTTGCCGGACTTGGCCTTCTTCTTTCCCCCGGGAGCTTCAGCGGCAAGTGTGTGGTGATCAGCTGCGGCTGCTGCTTCCCGGTAGATCTTGTCGGCGCAGATAAGGGCATCCTTCTTGTCGCCGGGGACAGAGATGACACTTATCGGGCCTGGCATTTTGAGCATGTTGTATGCATAGTGAGAGGCTGCCATAAACTTGGCGAGCGCTGGACGGCCAAGGATCCCATTGTAGGGCAATGGAAAATCGGCAACGTCAAATGTGACCCTCTCAGTTCTGAAATTCAGCTCGCTGCCAAATGTGACCGACAGCGTGATCTTCCATTTCGGCTTGCTCCTTCCCGGGTTGATTCCTTGGAACATGCCGGTCTCTTCGAGCTCGCTGTCAGGGATCTGGAGTTTGTGAAGGACCGCGGAGGAGATGAGATTCAAGCCGGCCCCGCCGTCAACTAGCATCTTTGTGACCTTGAGGTTGCGGATAGTTGGTGAAACCAACATCGGCAAGCACCCGACCGCAGTTACACGATCAGGGTGATCCCCAATGTCGAAGATGATAGGCATGCTGGACCATTTCAGGGGCTTGCGTGACTCTATGGATGGCTCCGCTGCATTCACTTCCCGCATCCACCGCTTGAGCTGGCGGTGCAAAGTATGCAGAGAGGCGCCACCGTCAACGCACAGGACCTCTGTGGCTTTCTGAAATTCCTGCTCATCGGCCTCATCATCATCCACGTCTTCGTCATCGTCGTCATCTCCATCCTTGTCGCGGCCGCGGAGAGGTCTGTCTCCTTGCCGCTGTTTGGCCTTGCCGCGGCGTCCTCCCCGGCCGGGGCGTTTCTTGCCGGATCCACCAGTTCCTTCCTGGGTCTTCTCTTTGTCGCGTCGCTCGTATTCAGCTTTCTGCTGCTCAGCAAGCTGTTCGACCTTCTTGCAGTTCTGGAGATCGTGACCCTTGGTGCGGTGAATCTTGCAATACTGCCTGCCGGAGCTGTCCTGCTTGTCGGCGGCCACCACAGGATGGGCCTCCTTGTCGGAGCCACCAGCCTTAGCTTCCTTGGCGCCACCTCCGTTGCCGGTCTGCTCGACAGCTAACACTTCCTTGCCCTTATTCCTTCTGTTGTTCCGCCGCCGGCCTTTCCTTGTCGGGGCGGCATCCTCACTGTCAGATCCTCCTGCTCCTGTACTCTCTCCGGGGAGCCTCCTCCCCTCTTCAACGCGTGCACACTTGTTAGCCAGGGCGTAAAGCTCGCTGACGTCTCTGATCTTACACATCGCCATCTCCTCCCTCATCCTTCGGTTTCGCACGTTTTGATGGAACGCGCTGATGATCGCGGCGGGGTGGACGTCTGGGATGTTGTGCTGTACGCGGCTGAATCTCTGAATGTACTTGCGCAATGGCTCTCCTTCCTTCTGGGCGAGCAGATGAAGATCGCTCTCTTGGCCATGTGGCTTGTGGCCGCCTGTAAAGGCGCCGACAAACTGATGGCACAGATCAGCCCAGGAGGATATGGAGTTGTCCGGCAAGTGCATGAGCCAGGATCTGACATTGGGCTTGAGCACCAGCGGGAAGTAGTTGGCAAGGATCTTGTCATCTCGCCCCCCGGCAGCCTGCACCGCAATGGTGTAGATGCTGAGGAACTCCGACGGGTGCGTCTTGCCGTCGTACTTCTCCGGCACATCTGGCTTGAAATTCTTTGTGCTGGGCCACTGGACTTGCCGCAGCTCACGGGTAAACGCAGGACAACCTACCGTGTACGGCAGATCGCCTGGTTCCCCTGGCGCATGCATGTCAACAGAGAGCCCAGCGCGCTTGTCGGATTGACGTCGCGCTTCTCTTCGGCGCTCGATGCGGGTTCGAGCGTCTTCTTGTTGTCGTTCATGGAGAACTTGGCGCTGGTCGCAACGAGCTCGTGGGTCCGACGACGCGGTGGAGCCGCTGTTGGGGTGGACCCGGCGAGTCGGCGATTTTGGCCTTCGTAGTGGAGAGTGCATGGAAGTCGCACCTCCCTTAGTCTTGTTGCCATCGGCTCGCGTCCGGCTGTCCTGCCGCGGCAGCGAGGTGCTTGGTCGCCGCGCAGTGTCGCTGTTGGCAAAGCCGATGAGGCTCTGGATAGTGGCCCTCCATTCGTCGGTCTTGTCCACCGTCGGAGGATAGTCCAGGAGCAGCTGGGCCCGCGCCAAGGCTTCTGCTGGGGTGGTGGGCGGCAGAGGTGAACGATGCAAGGAGAGGGGCGTGCTCGGACTCCTAACCAAGTTAGAAGGAGCAGCGTCCCGTCCCGGCGACCGCACCTTGCTGGGGCCGGCATGCTGGCGTGCATGCTAGTCTTGAACGCCACGCGAACCACCATCTTGATCTTGGGTCAGCGGACGTATGGCGCTGCGAACGCTATGACGCTGCTGGTCCCGCGCCTCCTGAGAGGGACGCGGTGCGCGCATGGACGCCGAGGTCTGTGCTGCCTTGTCCTTGGACTTGGCAGCGCTGTGGGCACCCTCGTCGACGCCCATTCCTCCGCCGACGTCCACTCCACCACCCGTTTGTTCCGGAGGCGGTGGAAGCGACGCAGACGGAACAGCTGCCTCCGAATCCTTCTTCTTCGGTGGCATGTCGATGAAGACGATGAAGATTTAGTTTGCGTGCACGCCGGATCGGGTTCGCACAATCTCGACACCCCCTACCTGGCGCGCCAAAGATGTCGGGGAAACTGATCCACGAACACCTATGGGGATCGGCGGACGGAACCCCTTTCGGTTCGGTGAGGGCGGAGGTTGAACAAAGAGCGGATCGAGGCAGTACACGCGGGCGGTTTTACCCATCTTCGGGCCGCACAGATGCGTAAAACCCTACTGCTGCTTGTTTGTGTGTATTGAATCTTTGCTCAGGAGCGATCGACGCTACGAGACTGAGCGTAGGAGTGTTTCTGGTGTCTCCAATGAGCCGAACTGGCCGAACCCCCTCTACTTTGCACTTGGGCCTCCTTTTATACTTTCAAGGGGTCACCGACAGGTGGCAACGTAGACTAGAAGGGTAAAAATGGAAAAGGATGTGGTAGGTGCAGCTACCGCTACTGTGGATACAGTGCGCCCTACCTAACTCTGACGGCAGGGGACAAGGGCATTAAATGTCTGTCTGAGTCTCCTAAACAGTGCAAAAGGTGACCGTTAGGAGCGCCACCGTTTGCCACGATGGGCTTCTCTTCATCTCCGCTTGCCACCATGTACCCCTAGCTGCACGGCCTCCTGCCACGTGTGCTTGGGAGAGTCCCAGAGCGACACGTTAGCAGGTGTGCTGGAGCGCGGGCACGAAGTGGGGGTTTCCCGCGGCAAGCTCCTTGCCGCGGCCGTCGTCTTGTCGCGTCCGGAAGCTTGTCGCTCGCCGGATCTTGCCGGGACGCAGGGCGCGTCGCGGCAAGCTTTTCTTGGTATGCCTTGAGTGGCCTTCCCGGCAAGCTCCTCTTGCCGGGGTCCTGTCTCTTCCCGGCAAGATCCTCTCGCCGGGGCCTTGGTTGGCCTTCCCGGCAAGCTCCTCTTGCCGGGGCCTTGGTTGGCCCTCCCGGCAAGATCCTCTTGTCGGGGCCTTGGTTTGCCCTCCCGGCAAGCTCCTCTTGCCGGGGCCTTGGTTGGCCCTCCCGGCAAGCTCCTCTTGTCGGGGCCTTGGTTTGTGTACTTTGTTCTTGAATGGTCTTCAAGGGAACCACGGAGGGTCTTGGCGGTCACCCGGCAAGCCTTGCCGCGGGGTGCTGCAACTGCCCGTGCACGAGTTCGGGGATACTAGGGTACCCCTACTCTAGTACACCGACACCAACATCTCCACCAACTCTTTCTCCCTCTATGCAACGGTGTAACCTCTCTCTTATCCGCTGTAATCTCTACTTAAACATGGTGCTCAATGCTATATATTGTTCCCCATTGATGTATGGCTATCTTATGATGTTTGAGTAGATCTGTTTTGTCCTATGGGTTAATTGATGATCGTGATTGGTTTGAGTTGCATGTTTTATTATTGGTGCTGTCCTATTGTGCCCTCCGTGTCGTGCAAGCGTGAGGGATTCCTGCTATAGGGTTTGCAATATGTTTATGATTTGCTTATGGTGGGTGGCGTGAGTGACAGAAGCACAGACCCGAGTATGTAGGTTGTTTGTGTATGGGATAAAAGGGGACTTGATACTTTAATGCTATGGTTGGGTTTTACTTTAATGAATCTTTAGTAGTTGCGGACGCTTGCTAGAGTTCCAATCATAAGTGCATATGATCCAAGTAGAGAAAGTATGTTAGCTTATGCCTCTCCCTCAAATAGAATTGCAACAATGATTACCGGTCTAGTTATCGATTGCCTTGGACAAATAACTTTCTCATAACAAAAAGCTCTCTACTAATATTTACTTTATTGCTTCTTCTTCTAAGCAGCCCCTAGCTTTTATTTACGTGTTCTTTATTTTCTTGCAAAGCTATCGAACAACACCTACAAAGTATTTCTAGTTTCATACTTGTTCTAGGTAAAGCGAACGTCAAGCGTGCGTAGAGTTGTATCGATGGTTGGTAGAACTTGAGGGAATATTTATTCTACCTTTAGCTCCTCATTGGGTTCGACACTCTTACTTATCGAAAACTGTTGCGATCCCTTATACTTGTGGGTTATCAAGACCTTTTTCTGGCGCCGTTGCCGGGGAGTCATAGCGTGGGGTGAATATTCTCGTGTGTGCTTGTTTGCTTTATCACTAAGTAATTTTTATTTGTTGTTCTTAGTTGTTCTCTATCTTTAGTTATGGATATGGGACACAAAATACCAAAAAAATTAGGTGTACTTGCTACTCATGAGGATGGGGTAACTCCTAAAACCCTCGATTCTCATCATGAGAAAAATATTTTGTACTACTTTGATAATCCTGAGAAAACCCCATTCAACTTTATAATGGGAGTAACGTTGGATCAACGTGAATACTTTAGGGATTATCGCTTGACACAAAAAGGGAAACTATTATGGGATCAAATTAATATGTTGAAGTGGTATGCTAGACAACTATGCTTGGAATATGATTATACTTGTTGCTCTAGGATGAATGCTCCACACCTCCCCTTTTCATGCAAATTTAATGATAATGAAACCTTGGCTTCTTATGCTAGAGGTATATATGATTACTATGATGTGGAACAAATAGAAGAATTTGTTGCTTTTATGGGTGCTTATGAAATTGAATCCATGTTTAAAGAGTTTGAGGATTTTGATGATGCTTGTTATAGATCTGAAAATTTAGCTATCCTTAAATATTGTTATGAGAATTATGAATATAATGCCTATATTAATGCACTTATTAAGAAAGTCTCCGCTGTCCAAGAAGAGACTAATATTTTGCAGGAATCTATGGAAGAAGAAATTGATGAAACTGTGAGCTCATTGGATGAAAAAATGAGGAGGAGAGCGAAGAACAAAAGGAGGAAGAGCGGATTGATCACCCGTGCCCACCTTCTAATGAGAGTAACTCTTCAACTCATACATTGTTTAATTTTCCTTCGTGCTTACCGAAGGATGATTGCTATGATGATTGATATGATCTCGTTGTTTCTCTTGAAATATGCCTTTTTGATGATGCTTGCTATGCTTGTGGCCAAGATGCCAATATGAATTATGCTTATGGAGATGAACTTGCTATAGTTCCTTATGTTAAACATGAAATTGTTGCTATTGCACCCATGCATGATAGTCCTATTATCTTTTTGAATTCTCCCAACTACACTATATCGGAGAAATTTGTGCTTATTAAGGATTATATTGATGGGTTACCTTTTACCGTTGCACATGATGATTTTGATGAATATAATATGCATGTGCTTGCAACTCCTACTTGCAATTATTATGAGAGAGGAACTATACCTCCACCTCTCTATGTTTCCCATACGATAGAATTGCAAGAAATTGTTTATACTATGCATTGGCCTTTACTTGGTGTGCATGAACTATTTTTTTATGACATGCCGATGCATAGAAAGAGAGTTAGACTTCGTTTTTGCATGATATATGTTACTTTGTGCTCACTACTAAATTATAAATCATTGTTAATTAAAATTGGATTTGATATACCTTGGGATCCGGGTGGATTCATTACTTGAGCACTAAATGCCTAGCTTAATGGCTTTAAAGAAAGCGCTGCCAGGGAGACAACCCGGAAGTTTTAGAGAGTCATTTATTTCTGTAGAGTGCTTTTTATAGTTTAAAAACACAAAAATAAAGAGGGGAACCTAGAAACTTTTCAAAAAGGAAAGTGAAAGTGAGAAAGACAAGCATTGTTGAAGTAGGAGAGCTCCTTGAACTTTGTTCATGCTCACGGAAACTTTGTGAATCTTGATTACAGAAACTTTTCATAAAAAATAATTATCCCCTTGTACAATTCCATTGTATTATAAAAATAATGTGCTAAGGTTTGCCTTTAGGATGTTTACAATGCTTGTTGGTTTGTATGGTGCAGGACAGAAACTTTGGCTGAAGTGCGCGATTTTACATTTTTAACTGGAAAGTCAAACGGTTCTTATTCCTTTTGCAATGTCTTTCTATACAACTTTTTTATTTTTCCTAATTTTGGTAGAATTTTTGGGGTACCAGAAGTATGGTGGATGTTCAGATTGCTACAGACTGTTCTGTTTTTGACAGATTCTGTTTTTGATGCATAGTTTGCTTGTTTTGATGAATCTATCAATTTATATCAGTGGATTAAGCCATGAAAAAGTTATATTACAGTAGACACAATGCAAAAACAAGATATGAATTGGTTTGCAACAGTACTTAGAGTGGTGATTTGCTTTATTATACTAACGGATCTTACCGAGTTTTCTGTTGAAGTTTTGTGTGGATGAAGTGTCTAAACGAGGAGGTCTCGATATGAGGAAAAGGAAGAGAGGCAAGAGCTCAAGATTGGGGATGCCCGATGCACCCCAAGTAAATATTCAAGGAGACTCAAGCGTCTAAGCTTGGGGATGCCCCGGAAGGCATCCCCTCTTTCTTCAACAAGTATCAGTATGTTTTTGTATTCGTTTCGTTCATGCATTATGTGCAAGTCTTGGAGCATCTTTTGCATTTAGTTTTCATTTTTTCTTTTATGCACCATGATGGTATGAGATAGTCCTTGGTTGATTTATAGAATGCTCATTGCACTTCACTTAAATCTTTTGAGTATGGCTTTATAGAATGCTTCATGCGCTTCACTTATATCATTTGAAGTCTGGATTGCCTGTTTCTCTTCACATAGAAAACCGCCATTTGTAGAATGCTCTTTTGCTTCACTTATATTTGTTAGAGCGTGGGCATATCTTTTGTAGAAAGAATTAAACTCGCTTGCTTCACTTATATCTATTTAGAGAGATGACAGGAATTGGTCATTCACATGGTTAGTCATAAAATCCTACATAAACTTGTACATCACTGAATATGATATGTTTGATTCCTTGCAATAGTTTTGCGATATAAAGATGGTGATATTAGAGTCATGCTAGTGGGTGGTTATGGATTGTAGAGACACTTGTGTTGAGGTTTGTGATTCCCATAGCATGCACGTATGGTGAACCACTTTGTGATGAAGTTGGAGCACAATTTTATTTATTGATTGTCTTCCTTATGAGTGGCGGTCGGGGACGAGCGATGGTCTTTTACTACCAATCTATCCCCCTAGGAGCATGCGTGTAGTACTTTGTTTTCAATGGCTTGTAGATTTTTGCAATAAGTATATGAGTTATTTATGACTAATGTTGAGTCCATGGATTATACGCACTCTCACCCTTCCATCATTGCTAGCCTCTTCGGTACCGTGCATTGCCCTTTCTCACCTCGAGAGTTGGTGCAAACTTCGCCAGTGCATCCAAACCCTGTGATATGATACGCTCTATCACACATAAGCCTCCTTATATCTTCCTCAAAATAGCCACCATACCTACTTATCATGGCATTTCTATAGCCATTCTGAGATATATTGCCATGCAACTTTCATCATCATCATCATATCCATGACTTGAGCTTTTCATTGTCATATTGCTTTGCATGATCGTAAGATAGCTAGCATGATGTTTTCATGGCTTGTCCATTTTTTTATGTCATTGCTACGCTAGATCATTGCACATCCCGGTACACCACCGGAGGCATTCATATAGAGTCATATCTTTGTTATAGATGTTGAGTTGTAAGTAAATAAAAGTGTGATGATCATCATTATTAGAGCATTGCCCCAGTGAGGAAAGGATGATGGAGACTATGATTCCCCCACAAGTCGGGATGAGACTCCATACTTTATGAAAAATAAAAGAGGCCAAAGAAGTCCAAATAAAAAAAAAGAGGCCAAAGAAGCCCACCAAAAAAATGAGAGAAAAAGAGAGAAGGGGCAATGTTACTATCCTTTTACCACACTTGTGCTTCAGAGTAGCACCATGTTCTTCGTAGAGAGAGCCTCCTATGCTTTCACTTTCATATACTAGTGGGAATTTTCATTATAGAACTTGGCTTGTATATTCCGATGATGGGCTTCCTCAAATGCCCGAGGTCTTCATGAGCAAGCAAGTTGGATGCACACCCACTTAGTTTCAGTTCGAGCTTTCATACACTTATAGCTCTAGTGCATCCATTGCATGGCAATCCCTACTCACTCACATTGATATCTATTGATGGACATCTCCATAGCCCGTTGATACGCCTAGTCGATGTGAGACTTTCTCCTTTTTTGTCTTCTCCACATAACCCCACCATCATATTCTATTCCACCTATAGTGCTATGTCCATGGCTCACGCTCATGTATTGCGTGAAAGTTGAAAAAGTTTGAGATTATTAAAGTATGAAACAATTGCTTGGCTTGTCATCGGGGTTGTGCATGATTAAATACTTTGTGTGATGAAGATAGAGCAACAACCAGACTATATGATTTTGTAGGGATAACTTTCTTTGGCCATGTTGTTTTGAAAAGACATGATTGCTTTATTGGTACGCTCGAAGTATTATTGTTTTTATGTCAAATGATAGACTATTGCTTTGAATCACTCGTGTCTTAATATTCATGCCATGATTATACATATGATCAAGATTATGCTAGGTAGCATTCCACATCAAAAATTATCTTTTTTATCATTTACCTACTCGAGGATGAGCAGGAATTAAGCTTGGGGATACTGATACGTCTTCATCGTATCTATAATTTTTGATTGTTCCATGCCAATATTATTCAACTTTCATATACTTTTGGCAACTTTTTATACTATTTTTTGGGACTAACATATTGATCCAGTGCCCAGTGCCAGTTCCTGTCTGTTGCATGTTTTTTGTTTCGCAGAAACCCAATATCAAACGGAGTCCAAATAGGATAAAAATGGACGGAGATTTTTTTGGAATATTTATGATTTTCGGGAAGTAAAATCAACGCGAGACGGTGTCCGAGGTGGTCACGAGGTAGGGGGCGCGCTATACCCCCCCAGGCATGCCCCTTACCCTCGTGGTCCACCCGTAAGGCGGTTGACGCTCTTCTTTTGGCGCAAGAAAGATAATTTTATGAGAAAGATCTGGGCGAAAGATTCACCCCAATCGGAGTTACGGATCTCCAGATATAAAGGAAACGGTGAGGGGGTAGAAAAAAGAACGCAGAAATAGAGAGATAGATCCAATCTCAGAGGGGCTCTCGCCCCTCCCATGCCATGGGAGCCAACGAACAGAGGGGAAACCCTTCTACCATCTAGGGAGGAGGTCAAGGAAGAAGAAGAAGAAGGGGGGCTCTCTCCCCCTTGCTTCCGGTGGCGCTGGAGCGCTGCCGGGGGCCATCATCATCACCGCGATCTTCACCAACACCGCCGCCATGTTCACCAACATCTCCACCAACTCTTTCTCCCTCTATGCAGCGGTGTAACCTCTCTCTTACCCGCTGTAATCTCTACTTAAACATGGTGCTCAACGCTATATATTGTTCCCCAATGATGTATGGCTATCTTATGATGTTTGAGTAGATCCGTTTTGTCCTATGGGTTAATTGATGATCGTGATTGGTTTGAGTTGCATGTTTTATTATTGGTGTTGTTCTATTGTGCCCTCCGTGTCGCGCAAGCGTGAGGGATTCCCGTTGTAGGGTTTGCAATATGTTTATGATTTGCTTATGGTGGGTGGCGTGAGTGACAGAAGCACAGACCTGAGTAAGTAGGTTGTTTGCGTATGGGATAAAAGGGGACTTGAT
Organism: Triticum dicoccoides; assembly: GCF_002162155.2. NCBI lineage: Eukaryota > Viridiplantae > Streptophyta > Magnoliopsida > Poales > Poaceae > Triticum > Triticum dicoccoides. The sequence continues at coordinate 498,295,735 of NC_041391.1, read as the reverse complement.
ACTTTAATGCTATGGTTGGGTTTTACCTTAATGAATCTTTAGTAGTTGCGAACGCTTGCTAGAGTTCCAATCATAAGTGCATATGATCCAAGTAGAGAAAGTATGTTAGCTTATGCCTCTCCCTCAAATAGAATTGCAACAATGATTACTGGTCTAGTTATCGATTGCCTTGGACAAATAACTTTCTCATAACAAAAAGCTCTCTACTAATATTTACTTTATTGCTTCTTCTTCTAAGCAGCCCCTAGCTTTTATTTACGTGTTCTTTATTTTCTTGCAAAGATATCCAACAACACCTACAAAGTATTTCTAGTTTCATACCTGTTCTAGGTAAAGCGAACGTCAAGCGTGCGTAGAGTTGTATCGGTGGTCGATAGAACTTGAGGGAATATTTATTCTACCTTTAGCTCCTCGTTGGGTTCGACACTCTTACTTATCGAAAACTGTTGCGATCTGTATACTTGCGGGTTATCACTAAGGAGGAATGGCTATTGAGGAGACCAGGATGCTCGAGGAACGAACCGCTTTAAATGCGGAAGCACAACGAGTTCATGTAGAGGCTTATCGGCTTATGTTGGATCAGAACGCCTCAAACGAGGTGACGAGGAGAAGGCACCAATCTCGTCTACCACTGGTTTACGAAGGAAGAAATCTTTTTAACACGCCAAGAGTGGGCACTAGTAACCCGCCCGTGGTGAACCGGATTGAAGCACCCAGGACAGGAGTGCCGGATCAGCCGGGCACGATGGGTCCGCCTCAGCAGAATCATGATCCGCCGCAATACGCACCAGCGCCACCAGGTCATTTTCCTACCCCATTGGACAACATGATTGCTGTGGCGTCAAGGTTGGCTGCTATTCCAATGGAAGGTGATTCCCCCACGGTGGTTGGGACACGACGGGCTAGGGATTTACTCCAGACAGCAATGGTTCACCAACAGGCTTATTCATACAGTCGGGACAGGATACACTCTACCGCTCGTCCAAGCCAGAGTTACAGCACGCGTGCTGAAGAGCCAGTTGTGTCAAGCAGTGGATGGAATCATCATTTGCCACGGAGGCCTAACCCGGTAGGGGGAAGGAATGAAGCACATGATTTAGTGGACCAAGGACGAGCGTGTCGTGGTGCCAGATTGACTGCACAGGACATGGAGCGTCAGCTTACGCCGGTTCGTGCAACTACTACAGTGGAGCCAGGAGTTTCTTTTGCCACTTTGGGGGTGCCGTATCTCACACCGGCCCTGCGCAATGCGCGGTTGCCCAATGACTTCAAGGGCCCTCGAAAAGTACCCAATTACACTGCTGATTTACATCCCGAGTCATGGGTAGAAAGCTATGAGATGGCCATGGAGATGTTGGACATGGATGGAGCGGTGTGTGCTAAGTACTTCACTATGATGCTGGAAGGAACAGCTCGCACTTGGCTAAAGAGTTTACCACCGAATTCAATTGGGTCATGGGAGGAGTTGAAGAGCCGGTTTATCAACAACTTCAAAGATACTTGCAAGCAACCGATGTCAATTGTTGATCTGGCCGCTTGTGTTCAAGCAGAGGGTGAATCGACTACCCATTGGGTACGCCGGGTTTCTGAGATCTTGCATTCATCTGACCGCATCAATGCAGATTCAGCAATCATAACGTTGGAAGGCAATTGCAAGTTCAAGCCTTTGAAGTTCAACTTGGGGCGGATGAAGCGTCACTCCAATGCTATGGGAACACTCATGGGGGCTCTGGTTAAGTATGCTGACTCTGATAATACCAAGGATCCCGAGTCTGACGAGGAGAAGCCGGCGAAGGGAAAGAAGAGCGGCAACACCAAGGGACAGCAGCCTAACCTGGCAAGCAACGGTAACAACGGTAAACGTAAAGCGGACAATTCAGATTTTGCGGCTAACTCCAATGTGCAGGGTAATAATCAACGTCGTAAGGGTAAACCGCCCCAACGCAGTGGCGGTATGAATTTGGAGCTTTTGTTGAATCAGCCTTGCCCGAAGCACGGGACAAAGGAGGTTCCAGCCACGCACCTCTGGAAGGATTGTTTCATTATGCGGGAGTTCATAAATTCTAATCTTTTCCAGTATGATCAGGGCCCATCCGGCGGTTCAGGATCTCATGGGCCGGGTTATGGTGGTGGCGGTTCAAACTCCGGATTCCAGGGCAATCAGGGCAATCAGAACCAGGGTGGTTATAATCAATAGAATAATCAGGGGAATCAGCAGCGGTCGGTTTATCAGAGTCACCCGAAGCAATTGAGTAGTGGGCAGTATCACGTTTTCACCACTAGCTTGTGCAAGCGCGATCAGAAGCTTCACAAGAGAGCAGTAAACGTTGTTGAACCGGCAGTGCCTCGTTATTTACGTTGGTCCGAACAACCCATTGTGTGGAGCAGAGAGGATCATCCACCCTGGGTTGACAATCTAGGTCATATGGCTTTGGTGGTGGCGCCTCAGGTTGGAGGTTATAAGTTCACCAAGGTGCTCATGGATGGAGGGAGCAGTATCAATATTTTGTATTATGAAACCTTTCGGCGCATGGGATTGATGGATAAGAATCTTAAACCGTCAAACACTATTTTTCACGGAGTGGTACCAGGAAAATCGGCATACCCAGTTGGTAAGATCAGTTTGGAAGTGGTATTTGGAGATGACCATGATTCCAGGTCAGAAACCTTAACCTTTGAAGTGGTGAAAATCCAGAGCCCATATCATGCCCTGTTTGGACGGCCGGCTTATGCAAGGTTCATGGCAAGGCCCTGTTATGTTTATCTCCAGCTCAAAATGCCGGGTCATAAGGGGACCATTACAGTACATGGGAGTCTTAAGATCGCTTTGGACTGTGAAGAAGGTGATGCGGCTTATGCTGAATCGGTTTGTGTGGCAGAAGAGTTGAAGTTCTATAAGGACAATGTTGATCCGGCAGATATGACTCCTCTGAAGAAGCCCACCACAGAACATGACACGACCCTGAAGTTCAAACCGGCTGATGAGACTAAGATGGTTGATTTTGTTCCTGGCGATTCATCCAAACAGTTTAGTATCAGTACTAATCTGGATCCAAAATAGGAAAGCACGCTCATTGAGTTCATCCGTGAGAACCGGGACATCTTTGCATGGAAGCCTTCTGACATGCCAGGTGTACCGAGGGAACTCGCTGAGCACAATCTCAATATTGATCCCAAGTTTAAACCGATCAAACAGATTATTCGTCGCTTCAACGAAGAAAGGCGCAAGGACATTGGAGAAGAGGTAGCCCGGCTGTTGGCTGCTGGGTTTATCGTTGAAGTTTTTCATCTAGAGTGGCTGGCCAATCCGGTGCTAGTGCTTAAGAAGAATGGCACTTGGCGCATGTGTGTGGATTACACGGACTTGAACAAAGCTTGTCCGGCCGATCCTTTTGCTCTCCCTCGTATTGATCAAATCATTGATGCTACGGTAGGTTGTGAGGGTTTGAGTTTCTTGGATGCTTATTCTAGTTATCATCAGATCAAGATGGCGGTTAAGGACCAGGAGAAAACAGCTTTCATCACTCCCTTTGGAGCCTTCTGCTATGTTTCTATGCCTTTTGGGCTCAAGAGTGCCCAGCTAACTTATCAGCGTTGTGTGCAGAATTGTCTTCATACCCAAATTGGGCTCAATGTTCATGCTTATGTGGATGATATTGTGGTCAAGTCCAGGAAGAAGGAGACATTGATTGAAGACTTGAAGGAGACCTTTGACAATCTTCGGGTGTATAAAATGATGCTCAATTCGGCCAAGTGCGTCTTTGGTGTTCCGGCAAGCAAGCTCTTAGGTTTCCTAGTGTCTAACAGGGGCATTGAGGCTAATCCAGTAAAACTCAAGGTTATTACGTCTCTGGCTAAACAGGCATGTATCAATGATGTTCAGTGTCTGGCGGGTCGAATTGCAGCCCTGAGCCGGTTTATCAGCCGTTTGGGAGATATGGCGATCCCTCTATATCAGATGTTGAAGAAAACAGACACTTTTGTCTGGAGTGTCGCTGCTGATGCGGTGTTTGAGGACTTGAAGAGGCAGTTGGCTGAACCGTTGGTCCTTGCCGCTCCGGTCAACAATGAGCCGTTGTTATTATATGTGGCTGCTAATGCCTGGGCTGTCAGCGTGGCTATAGTGGTTGAGCGCAAGGAGGCTGGGAAGGAATGTCCGGTTTAAAGGCCGGTTTACTATATTAGTGAAGTGCTCATTGAGTCAAAGCAAAGATATCCGCATTGGCAGAAGCAGGTGTATGGGGTTTTCATGGTGAGTCGGAAGCTTAAACAGTACTTTCAGGGCCATCCCATCCCAGTGGTCAGTTCTGCTCCTTTGGGTGATATAATTTAGAACAGGGAGGTAACTGGTCAGGTTGCAAAGTGGGCTATTGAGCTTGGACCACACGGGTTGAAGTATATGCCTCGGACAGCTATCAAGTCTCAAGCGCTTGTCGACTTCATCAATGATTGGACAGAGTTGCAGGCACCGGAAGACAAACCGGATAACACATACTGGACTATCCACTTCGACGGGTCCAGACAATTGGAGGGCTCGGGGGCTGGAGTTGTCCTTACTTCCCCTCGAGGTGATAAATTTTGTTATGTTCTCCGCTTAATGTTTCCTTGTACTAACAATGCAGCTGAGTACGAGGCCTTGCTCCATGGTCTTCGCGTGGCTAAGGAAATGAACTTAAGCCAGGTACGATGCTTTGGAGACTCGGATTTGGTGGCTCAGCAAGTTTCTGGTACTTGGGACTCTAAGGATCCACTCATGGCGGCTTACAGACAAGAGGTGGATATTGTGGCTGGTCACTTCAAGGGTTATCAGGTTGAGCACATTGATCGGTGCAAAAATGAAGCAGCAGATGCTTTAACCCGGCTGGGGTCTCAGCGTAAACCGGTGCCGCCCAATACCTTTCTAGATGTTCTGCATAACCCGTCGGTTAAGTTGCCTACAGAGGAGGATTTGGCTATTCCTGATCCGGAGGCACAATTGGTGGCCGCTTTACATCTCATTCCGAATTGGACGGTTCCATATTTGGCGTATATGAACCGGGGCAAGTTACCAGAAGATGAAGTTCTGGTCAGACAAATAGTCCAGCGATCAAAGTCCATGGTTATTCACAATGGTGAGTTACATCACTGCAGTGTCTCAGGCGTGTTCCAGCACTGTGTTCCTCCTGAAGAGGGCCAAGAGATTTTGCGTGAGATCCACGAAGGAGATTGTGGTCACCACACCGGTTCAAAATTCTTGTTTGCTAAGGCTTTTCGTCATGGCTTATATTGGTTGATGGATCATGCTGATGCTGAGGACTTGGTAAAGCGGTGCGATGCTTGTCAGAAGTTTTCACGCCGAGCTCATGTTCCAGCTTAAGAGCAACGGATGATTCCAATCACTTGGTCGTTTGCTACTTGGGGGCTTGATATGGTAGGACCTTTTAAGAGGTCCAAAGATAAGAAGACCCACCTTTTGGTGGCGGTTGACAAGTTCACTAAATGGGTTGAAGCGGAGCTAGTAAGCAAGTGTGATGCAGCCACGGCGGTTCAATTCATCAAGAAGGTGATCTTCCGCTTCGGTTTTCCGCACAGCATCATCACATATAATGGCACGAACCTCTCCAAAGGTGAGATGGAGGATTTCTATCAAAGAGAGCACATCCGGCTTGATGTGTCATTAGTGGCCCACCCCCAGTCTAATGGTCAAGCTAAGAGAGCTAATCAGGAAATCTTGAAGGGTATCAAGCCCCGGCTTATGGTTCCTTTAAAAAGGACGCCGGGTTGTTGGGTGGAAGAATTACCTTCTGTGTTATGGAGCATAAACACCACCCCCAATCAATCAACGGGTTATACACCTTTCTTCATGGTTTACAGGGCAGAGGCAGTACTCCCAAGTGATATTCGTCATGACTCGCCCCGAGTTGCCAATTATGTTGAAGCGGACAATGGGCAAGCACGTCAAGAAGCACTGGACCTGTTAGATGAAAAACGGGACATGGCGTTGGCTCGTTCGGCAGTTTATCAGCAAGACCCGCGGAATTATCACAGCCGCCGGGTTAAAACAAGAACCTTTCAAGAAGGCGACTTAGTGCTTCGGCTTATCCAGGATCAGAACGATATGCACAAGTTATCCCCACCTTAGGAAGGACCCTTTGTGGTCAGCAAGAATCTACACAACGGATCATACTACCTCATCGATGTTCAAGAGCATGCAGACTCATGCAAGTCTGAGGAGGATACCCGGCGACCGTGGAACATAGCTCTCCTTTGGCCTTACTACACTTGAGCCATAGGCTCCTCTTATGTACATATTCTTGACAATGTATATTATGATCAATATAATAAACCGGCATCCTTGCTACAAGCAGGGCCTCTGCTGTTTTTTCCAATATCTCTTGGTTACATGGGGGCTTCAGCTGACAAAGCAGAGTTCTGTCCATTAATCCGGCTATCACGCCACAATATAGCTTGGGAGCTTCACACCCAAGGGGCCAAAGAGAGCCTAGTTGCTATGCACAGCTCAAACATAGGCACCCATAGAGCACAGCTCACAAAGTTACTTGGAGGCTCTTTGTGCAATGCAACAAAGAGTTTGAAAGGACCCTTGTAATATGCTATCAAGCACGGCTTGGAAGCCTGGTGTATTCACCTAAAACCCCGGGTTAACCTGCCTTTATCAAGTAAGCCACTCCTTTCCAGGTAATCCTGGCATGACCCGCCGAACGTTTGACAAGTCAATCTTATACAGACCCTAAACTTGTCAAAGTTAAAATGACAATTGGTTAGTTGGAGGCCCATCTTGAAAGGCTTTGCAAAATGGTTTAACTTAGTGGCATGGCAGCCCATGAAAAGCCTCGAATTTGGGCCTGGCAGCCCTTGAAAAGCCTCGACTACATGGTTTTATTTGCCTTTGTCAAGATTTTTTCTCTTTGATAAAATTTTATGTTGAACCGGTGTCTATTGACCCGGCATGACTATCAGTCACAAATTAACCCAGTGTTTGTTAACCCGTCTTGGCTTTCAGCTACAAGTTGTCAGACCACATTCAATTTTAAACCGGCGTTTATTAACCTGGTCTGGCATTGACTATATGTCGCCAGGATGATCATCCGGTATTTATCATAACCCGGCATGACTTATTATACGCCAGCATAGCGTGGTGGGAGTTATCAACACTCAAGATTTGGGTTCTCACCCTTACTACAATCCAGTTGGTAAACCAACAATATGATTTCATATCACAGGTATGATCTATTTTATACTTTGATATTCTTGCAGCCTTGGTTATAAACTAGGCTTTGTATTGGGCATTATGACCCGTCCGGCGGTAAACCGCCAGGACAACTTTTTTATGCAGACACAAGGATTGCATGAAATTACCAAGGCATATCAGCAAGCATAACACTAATCATGGCGGATCAAACAGTGTCATATAGCAGTGCACGATGGCAGCAGATCAAAGTATTTCAACTAGCCTATTACAAGGCGCTTTGATGCCCAAAATAATGATTGTTTGTTGCACAGAACATAGTCTGTGGAAATTAAGCCGGCTGTCGGATCACGACTCGTCACCAGGTTGACGTGAAGTTGATGGATCATCTTGCGCCGGTTCACCCTCCTCCTCCCCATGCACTGGTTGGAAGTCAATGTTGGCCCAGTCAATTCCAGACAAAGCTCGGAAGACAGCTTCATCACTTATAAGATCTGACGGTTCAATGTCAGGGGCATAAGTGTGCTTACGGATTGGCGGGATAAGATTCTGCACTTCATTCACAGATGCCTCGATCTGCTTGTTGTTCGCATCATAGTTGGACCGATGGACAGACAAATCAACTTCTTCAGCTAATCTGCTGGCAAGTGGGTGCATTTCCTTCGTCAAGTCTTTGAGGGCTTCATTATCAAATTCTGACCCGTCTTCTTGTTGGCTAGGATAGCCATTTCCAATGTCTACCGGATCAAGATCATCTATCCAAGCCTTGGTCCGAGTTAGTGCAGATAAAGCGCCAGCCCTTGCAGCAAATCTCTTCATCTCTTCTAGCTGAGCAGGAGTCATAGATAACTTGGCCAACGTATCCTTGATTAAGGTTGGTGGCGGTTTGTTGTGTGAGGCTGCGCAGATAACTCGTTGTGCGTCAGTATACAGTTGTTCTATCAAGGTATAGGCTGCTTTTAACTTCATGCGCATATCTGAGCCAAGATGAGCAACACGACTACCTGCAACGCTTTAAGAAATTGCTATTAAACCGGCAGTGTCAAAGATGTTTACTAAACAGCTAAAAAAGAGTACTTACCAAAGATAGCAGAATTCATCACATTGATTTGCCGCTTTAAGCCAGTCAGCTCTTCTGCTACCGGTTGAAGTGCTGCTTCAGCATCTTCAGCCCGTTTCAGCAAAGCAGCTTTTTCAGTTTCCCAGCCTGCCCACTCGTTCTTAAAGTTATCCTTCAATTGTTCCATGGATATTAAAGCACCCTTCAGCTCATCTTTGGCTTTGGTGGTTTCGGCTTGCTGGGACTTAACACTACAAAAAAAATACACTTCCGTGATGATACGTGTTTGTCACAGTAGGTCGCGTTTTTTGTCATGCATGTACATCCATGACAAATTTATGATAGAATCAAGATAGTCATACATGTGTTGTCGTAGAAGTGTTCCATGACATTACCAAAATTATCATCACGGAAGTGTCCACTTCCATGACGATAAATCACGCGTCACAGAAGTGCTTTCGTCAAGGGTGACCGACACGTGGCATCCACCGTAACGGAACACCGTTAAGCTATCGGGTCGGGTTTTGGATCCGATAACCCGTTAACAGCCCCGACCAATGGGGATTTACCACGTGTAAAATCATCATTGGCTGGAGGAAACACGTGTCGGCTCACCGCTGGGACAGATGTCATCCGCTCATTGGACCGAAGGCGCCTATGATACGGCGACACGTGGCATGGCCCAACAGAGGCCCATTCCTGTGAAAAGGTCGGCCCGTTTGACTTGGTCAAAAGGTGGCGGGCCGGCCCAACGAAAGCATGTTAACGGCCTGTTCACATATAGCCCATTTACAACCCGCTAACCCAGGGCCCGTAACGCCCTATCCGAATTAGGCCCAGTAGCGTCATCTGGGCCGTCCAATATGATTCAGCCCGTTTTAACTTCCGGCCCATGTGTGGCCCATGACTTCTTTCGGCCCATATGAGGACCTTTATAACTCTTGGCCCATTAACGGGCCGTGGTGAAAGTGGCCCGTAATGAACAGTGAATCACTTTATACCCATTAATGGCCCGTTATTCCATTGGGCCATTTCCAGCCCAAGTTATCTTTTGGCCTTCTCAGGGCCCATTAATTCTTGGGCTCATTTGCAGCATTCGGTTACATACGGCTCATTACTGTTATTTTCTGCTTGTGGCCAAATTCAGCCCATCGTTATAGTCGGCCCGTTTGCGGACCGTTAATACATTGGGCCGTTTTCATGTCAAAAAACCGTTGGGCTGTTTTCATAGAGTTATCAAATACGGCCTATTAACGGCCCGTTATGGTCCAGGAATAGTACGACCCATGATTGGCGAAATGGTGATACGCCCCGTAGAAGGCCCATGGATCATACGGCCCGTATGAGGCCCATGGATAGTACGGCCCGTAGAAGGCCCATGGATCGTACGGCCCATAGAAGGCCCATGGACCCTACGGCCCATAGAAGGCCCATGGACCCTAAGGCCCGTATAGAAGGCCGATGGATCCTACGGCCCGTATAGAAGGCCAATGGATCCTACGACCGGACGAAGGCCCATGGATCATACGGCCTGCAGGAGGCCCATGGTTACAACAGTCCGTGTGTTGCCATGATTATTTTGGCCTAGTTACCAAAAATAGGCTATTGTGGCCACTAGAAAAAAAACAGAAAAAGAACTGCAGTGACTACAAGCAAACAACTAAACAAGACAATAAGGAAATAAATAAGCAAGCAATTAACGCTAGCCTATTACCCCTATTACACATATTACATCCATTGGGCATCAAAGTTCGCCACCAGTGCAAATATAGGGAACAAAGCAGCACATTACATACACTGGCCGTCAAAATTGGCCACCAGTGCAAATAAACGCGGCAGCAAAACAAGAGCATAACTGAAACAACTTCAGAAGAGCTCAAGAAATGTTATCCTGGGTATCCACCATGCTGGCAATAAGCTTAGCAAGCTGATTAGCTTTGTCTTCTTTGGCGCTAAAATCCTCCAACGCTTTCTGTTGCACCAGAAAGTATGCATCTGAATGCTCCAGGGACTTCCGCAGTCCTTCCGCTTCTTGTCGTAGCACAGCTGATCAATGTCTTTCAGCTTGTAATTGAGACTCAAGAAACCGAACTGATTCAGACAGTGAGTTTGAATAGCTTGTGCAAGCGGTAGTGGCCAGTAACTCGAACACTAAACCAAGACAGGACTTTGGGGTTGTCTCGCTGTCTTCAAGATAGTCTTCCTTAGCTGTTTTATCAGCTTTGTTGGAGACCAACAAGGATGTGTCACTATCCTGAACCTTATCTGCATTACTTACTTTACCATTGCTTAATAAGGCACTCTTCCCCAATATTCTGTCAGCATTCTAAAAGAAGAAACAAGCAGACACATAACAACTTTAGCATGTACTAGTATATGAAACTCATTTCGGTGAACTAGTTCAGTAGTAAGGTGGATAGGATTAAACTACCAAGTCTTCTATTGCCAAGTACTAGTACATAATAAAAGCATCAAACAAACATATATCTATGTCCTATGGTCACTACATTGTCTTGCCAAATCAAAATAGAGACACGATTCAAATCATATCAGTTCAAGACAAAGCAGCAGTGAAAGAATACAAAGCGTGGGAAACTACACGGCACAACAAGATTTCAGATGGGTACCATGGGTCTACATGTACAACAACACTATTGGCTCTGTTGTGATGCTAGTAATGTGCATGATATGAAAGTCAACTATATACACAATTGAAATTGAAATCAACAGAGCTATTGATAAGAGAAAACATGTTAAAGAAACATGTGTGAACATACCTACTATGCCATTGGAGTTTCGATTGGATCCTTCAATTTAAAAATAAGTTTGTATGAGTAAATACAGTGATACAAGAGCAAAGCAATCATAGTTAAAAAAGGTGTGCCTAAGTGAGCGCTTAAGCGCGCCTAGGCTCTAGGCGTTGGCAAAACGCATTGCGCATAACTACGCATAATCTATGCATAACTGCGCATAAGCATGCGCTTTGGTCAATAAAGCGCAAGGCGGTGGCAAAACGCACAATTAACGCCTAGCGCATTTTTGAACTATGATAGCAATGGAATCTTAAATTAGAACAGTTGTTCTTCAGGTTTAGGCACTTGTTCTACATGAACAGAGTACGGTAAGACGCATGAATATAATACTTAAAAATAGAAAATGAGCTCATAGACCTTACCACATTCTTGGTTCGGGACCAGTACAGAACAAGGCATTCCCGGTCATCATCCAGTAAATGTGTCTCAGGAGAATGTAAGGGAATTTGATGAGTTTCTTTGCCGATGCAGTACGTTTTCTTCAGGTAATTCTGATACTGCCACCAAGCATTCTTGAAGATAGCAAAGGTATTAGCACAGGTTACCTCATCCTGAGTTTCCAAATCGGTCCTTCTCTATAGAGAAAAATGGGAAAATTTGCTGTATTATAACCATCATGGAGGTAGCATGTATGGGACAAAGCAAAGTAATTGCCATGAATAACATTACTTACACATAACTCCTGGACAAACACCTGCAACTGGCATTTTCCTTCATCTTCAGTATAATATTTCCAAGATGGGAAGATACACACATACGATTTAACAACATCAAATGCGATAGATGCTAAACTACGACTAGCTGGTTGTGCTTCCTCCACAGGAATAGGCGTACTAACTAGTGGAGTTGGGGTTCGTCGTGATAGTACTGGCCCTTTGGGCACTGGAGCTGCCTTACTAACTGCTCTTGTTTGGGAGCTCTGTGGTGGAGATGGTGTTGTGTCAACAGGAACTGGGTTACTATCAGCTGGGGTTGGGGTTAGATTGGGTGAAGCTGGTTCTCTGTCCATCGCAATAGGGGTACAATCTGCGAGAGTTTGGGTTATGTGTGGTAGGGCTGGTTCTTGTGCATGTACAACCGGGGTGCTATCTCCACCAAGAGGTAGCATTGTTTTATTTGAAGACCGTGTTTTTAGTCCGCTAGATACTGGCATCACCCGCTCCAATTCAAATGGCTGATAAACAGGAAACATAGTTGAATGTACAGACATTGTATGAGAGACAGATGCAATAGATAGTGTGGGAAAAAGAGGGCATGAAATAATTGGCATGCATGTTGTTTAACTAAAACGGATAGCATGACATAATTTCACATATATGATGTCTATCTAAACTAGAAAGCATAGCATAACATAATTCAAAGATATGATGAATAACTAAACAGGATCGCATGACATAATTCACCTACATGTTATCTAAGTAATCAAGATCGCATCATTTAATTCACATATGTGATTTATATGCTAAACAGAGGGCATTCGATATGATGTCTGAACTAAGAACATGGTGTTGAATTTTGTGTATATGATGTCTAAGCTATGCAATGCAAGACACCGTATGCATGATATGAGCAGTATAACCGTGCCAAGTTAGAGCATACACCTCAGTGGGGGAATAGGACTGGTCATCTGTCTCTGAATCCATCTCTAAGGAGCTATCGGGACCCAACAAGAGATCTGCTTTGACAGGTAGCACTGTCTGCTCTGAAGGCCTTGTTTTCACTCCAGATTTTTCCATCTCCCACCCAAATGGCTGATTCACAGGAAGAGTAGTTTAATGTACAAACATTGTCGACAAATGGAAATGTAATGAAGAAAAGGATGGGCAAGATATCATTCAAATATATGATGCCTAGTTAAACAGGATGGCATTGCACATTTCACATATATTATGGCTGGCTAAAATACATGAGACTGCATAATTCCCATATATGATATAGAAACTAAACAGGTGGCATTACAGAACATGTCTAAACTAAGCAGATGACATATATGATGTCAAAAGTAGGCACTGCAAGGCAACATATGCATGATATGACTAACATAATCATGCCAAGGTAGAGCAAACACCTTGGGGGGTAAATAGGAGTGGTCAACAGCGTCTGAAACCGCCTCAGAACATGCATACAAAAAAATATGGTGAGATTATGTAAGGAGGGCATGCAAAAATTTAGAGCGATGGTAACAACCAGTGGATCGATGTTTTTCCGTTGAACCAAAATAGCCCTAATGGATCAACGTGAATGTATAGTAATAAGTGATGCAACAAGTGTACAACCTCTTTGCCGTAGCCGTGTCGACCTCAGCATCATTGGGTTGGTCGCTGAAGCAGTTGAGGTAGAGGTGGCTATCGAAGGTGTGCAGGAAGATCTGAGGAATCTGTAGACGGCGTCCAGGGCACTGCTCCGTTGTGATGGATTGTTCTGTCGTTGGAGCAGCTCCAGTGAGCTGTAAGACATAAAGGCTAAAGCAGCACAAGACATACATCGTCAATCTCAAGTGGGATTCTAATAGCATCTCCAGTATATGATGTAAAATGGATGTAAAATTAACATCACCAAAAACCACCTGACTACAACAGATGAGGTAAAAACTGTTGACTCTGAACTAAACTGTCGAAACTGAAATTTACTGTGGAATCTGAATGCTATTGTCGAAACTGAATGCAATGGTAGCAGAGAGGCACTTGACATGTAGTTTAGGGAGGGCCTGCAGTTCATCTTCAATCTGCGCCCCCCTGAGCCGCCAGCCACCACCGGTCGAACCGCCGGCCCCAGCACAGCCTCGCCGCCCCAAAACAACTCGCCACCGCCGCCCCGGCCAGCCCTGTAGGCCCCCCGCCCTACCTCTGCGGCGAGCCCCCGTCCCCGCTGCGGGTGGTTCTTCCTTAACTCCGGCGAGCCCCCCCAACCCCTAAAAATTGACTAACCCAAAAGTCGATTCAGTCAACTGAAGTGTGGCTTAATCGGAGCAGAGCAGCAGCACGAGCGAGGGGGAGAGCAGCAGCAGCAGCTGGGCGAGCGAGCGATGGAGCGAGAGCCGAAGCAGCAGCAACAGCAGCTGGGCGAGCGAGTGATGGAGCGAGAGCCAGAGAAGCAGCAGCAGCGCGAGCGAGCGAGCGAGAGCCGGAGTAGCAGCAGCAGATCCGGCTGGTATGGACGCCGCTGCCGAAGGGGCCTCGCACTGGGGGAGAGTCGCCGTGGAGATGTCGCCCGCGGCGCCGGCTTCAAGGTAGCCGCTCCATGGGGGTGTGGGATGGAGCACCGTCGGCGCCGGGAGGTCAAGTTAAGGAGAAGGTGCGATGCGATGAGTGTACAACCTCTTTGGTGGCGCCGAGTAGGCCTCGGCTTCATCCGAGGAGTCGGTGAGGATGTTGCAGTTCCAGTGGAGCAGGTTAAGGCGGCGCTGTGGGGATGGAGCAGTCGTAATAGACGAGGCGATCATCGGAGCAACTCCTTGGAGGTGGAGGACGGGGCGTCTGAATCAGTGGGACGGCGAGATGGATGACGGATCCTCATCCGGGGAGGTGGACGAGGCACGTCAAGCTGTTGCGGTGGACGGCGTCGTCGGGGAAGAGGCTCCGTCTCGGCAGCGGTGACGTGGCAGACGGAGGAGGGTGGGGTTTCGCGGCTGGAGCGGCGAGGTTATGGCGGCCTGGAATTTCGAATGGCGAAAAGGGGGCGATGGGAGGGGGTGAAGCATGACTTAGGGATGCGCTTGTCCAAAATGTAGGGTGTGTTACAAAAGTACCCCCCACCGATTTGAACTAGCGGCCCTTTCAGCTCAGGGTTAGAAGGGGGATTTTGCATGTCGGGATTTGGCAGCTGGAGGGAGTTTTCACGCGCGTTGTAATTTTGGGATAGCGTGGCGCGGGTTGGGAAGGCGCCAGTTTTGAGAGCACGATATCTGAATTTTCGGGATATAACAAGACGCGGGTTGAATTTTAGGGACAGGCCGCACGTGTAGTAATATTGTACTTGTACGTACCAAATCAATCCGCACTTCCCTCAACCAAAAAGAAATCGAAAAAAAATAAAACTATTCACACCACACAAAGAGAGAGCCTTGCCCCGTTTTACTATACAAATGCTATTCAAAGCTACTCCCTCCTTCCATCTATATAGGGCCTAATGCGTTTTTTGATGCTAACTTTGACCAAATATTAGAGCAATGATATATGACATGCAACCTACACAAAGCACACCGTTAAATTCGTCTGTGAAAGGTTCTTTCAATGATATAATATTTACATTGTGCATGTCATGTACTATTAATCTTGTCAATAGTCAAAGGCGGTCTTAAAAATCTCATTACGCCCTATATAGATGGAAGGAGGGAGTATCCATGTTATGACTGATTAATTTTTTTCGCTTGTTGTATAATGCATGTAACCTACTCATACCAACATTTTAGTGCATTCCAAATGTCTATACTACCGCTGCAATTCGAACTAAATTTGAATTCGTTTCTCTATTTCAATAAGAATCTACAATCATGATTGTTGCCAACTTCAACCATCATAGTTTCCTTGCTATCCGCCAGATATAAATCAGACGGCCTATAATGCAGGATGGTAAGCACACCATCATCAACAACTCCGTTTTTTATAAGAGTAGAGATAAAATATATTGAATGTAGTATAACATGTTCATAACCACACCAAGTGTATCACCGTTATATATATTCACACATGCGTCAGTTTAAAACACTATGATAAATTCTTCAAATATCCGAATTCGCTTTTTATAATGAAGTATATGTGATCTCTATTCGTCTTTTACACCCACACAACCCTCTTATCTTTGTAGTTAGCGCTAACTTTCTCTTGTGCATGCACACGCCCGCATCCCTCTTACCCTCCGTCAGCATTCTCTAGCTCCATCGCGCAAATTCGTCTTTTCACTTTAGGTCGTTCACCCACGGTGTGTGTAGGCCCCCCAGCTCCTTCTTTACGTCACACATCGATCGATATGCCTCTCTAGCCAGGTGTGCCTAGCACAAACACAAGCTTCCCCTCTTCTCTTGTCACCGTCCATGCCTCACTCCCACCACTCTTTTCATCGTTCTCGTACTCGCACACTCCTCCCCCCTCGATATAGTATGCCTCTCGTACCACCTCCTACATGCATCCCTCTCTCTCTATCCTTCTCCTCGTGCCTCATTTGCTTCTAACACACACATGCATGTATACCGATCGATCTCCCAACATATACCTAGATCGACTTTAACTACCCCCCCCCATCGATCAACGTACCTCACAAGTTATGTCTCTCCTTTCTCTAACAAAGGGCGATTGATCTTCCTATGTAGTTACGTCTGCTTACCACAGCCACATCGTCCCCCCTCATCATTCGTGCATGCTTCTTGACCCGTCTCTCACACGCACGTGCACAGACAACAAGCAGCCATCTCCTCTCTTATTGATACTGCGGGCGTGCCCCCTGTCTGTCTAGCAAGCCTATCCCACCATTTGTTAGAAGCAACTCCACTACCACCCCCTCCAACAGTATAGCTCTATCTCTCTCCCAACCTTATTCCTCTCCTGCACATATGCATGGATGTCGATCGATCTCCCTTAATACATGAGGCAGATCGATCTCCTTAATACATGAGGTAGGCCTCTCTCCTCCTCCACACATATACCAGCCATTGTACCTCTATAGTTAATTGGGCCTCCCTCTTCCCCCACCACACACCGATAGTCGAGCACTGCAGGTAAGTATCCATGCCATAGAGACAAACTGCACATGTCCCCTCTCACGTTCCAGTAGGCCAACCACTCTATATCTTTGACGTGGGCACACACAAATTCGATGGCACTCTTTATCGATCGTGCGCGCACACACGCACACATCATCCCTCTCTTCGATTCTATGGACACCTCAAGCCGATGATACCTACACTCTCTTCTCGTGGATCGCCCCCTCTATATATATGTTATATCCATGACTCTATTTCACACACATTGCACATGTTATATTTTTTGATTGACCCCCCCCCCAAAAAAAACTCTCAAGAACCCACACACTATATCTCTCTAGGTTTGTATCTCTCTCACACAACCCCACGTAGGTGGTGTACGTATACAAGAAGAGAATAGGTGCACTGTGCACGTACTCACGCTTCGTTCCCAGCCACACCCGCGCGGGTACACGGTGGAGCTCATTTCTTTACGAAATGGCAGCCCACGTGCTAATTTGAACGCTTGTAGCGGTTGTTTACCTAGGGAGGTCGTGTACCACGCGTGCACGAAACAAAGTTCGACTTGACGCATTGCCGCGTTATTTTTAAATAAAGTTATAGCGCTCAATGGCACGTACACAGAATATAAAATGATTTTTATGGAGAAAAAGGTAGTCCACTCACTATATACAATGGAGCTTGCCTGCCTAGTTTGTCGCTCTTCAGAGTATCTCACACAAGGCTACGGTGGCCTCTCTTTCTCTCACCATTGGTCACTGATCCGGCCGCATCCCGTCCGCCGGGGAAAGAGTGCGGTGGCCTCTCGCTCTCTCTCACCGTGGTCACTGATCCGGCCGCATTCCGTCCGCCGGGAGAAAGGGAGGAAGTGTATCATTTTTCCGTTCGACGGCGCCGAGGCAGCACGTCCCGATGTGCGGTACACGTCGTTCTCTCTGACCAAGCTCCAGCACGGCAGGGCCTACGCCACCTGCTCGCAGATTCCGCCCGCCGCCGCTCACCTAGTTACATCCCGACGACCTCCAGGTATCCCCTCCGGCCTTGGTCCACTGCCTGTCTTCCCACGTTGCTGCATGTGGATCTTCCATAGTTCTTTGCCCAAAATGTAGCTCGTCCGGCGTACTTTCCATATTGCATTCTCGTCCTCACACCGTTTTAGACAAACACAACCGTGTTTTTATCTTCCCTTAGGACAAGGAATATGCTTCTTTTTTGTCGTCGCATGTGTCATCAACTGTTATTGGCCAGTAATTGTTTCCTTTCTACCTCTTTTTTGCAAACAGGGCTATCCATTTCACCTCGTTGCTATTGCGACCTTTTGGTGAACTGCACAAATCAATTTTTTCTTAAGAGTGTTTTGTGCAGTTGTACTAAAATGTCACACGGGCAACGTCTCTACATTTCAGTGCGACTACACAAAGGGAGATTGGTTTTGCTCTATCCTCCTCATCCAACTCCGAGCCTAATCTTCTCCAACTAGTTAGTCTTAAGAGAGACTGCAAAGGTGACCGTCTTCTATTTGTGTGTTTATTGTTTCATCAGCAGTCCTCTATTATCGTAATCACACATAATATCTTTGGAACAGGGATGCTCAGTTCTATTTTAGTGGAACTGCACAAAATGATCGGAATGTTGCATGCTCCAGACAGCTACTTTTTTCCCCAACATGCCTTGTTGATTTAGACAGAGCCGGGGGGACGTTGCTGCCAATGAAAGCATGGATCAATTTTAATTTAACACCTTCTCACAACTCTGTTTTCAGTTGTGATGTAATTATTAGCTCTGATCTGCTAATAATTGACATGCATTAGCAAGGGAGTTAGTTTTTTATTGTTTCCAAAAGAGCATCGATGGCAAGACACGCGAAATAAAAGCTGAAAGCTCACACCATTGTACAATTTCATGTCGCTGGAAAATTATTTGTATAGTACGTCAATTATGTAAACAAATGATGGAAGCTTGATAGCATTGCCAGAAGCCTCTTCATCATCCAGGTCCATGTGCCATGCACAAAATTATACCCCTTCATTCCTAAATATTTATCTTTTTACAATTTTCAAATGGGCATATTCAGAGTGTAGATTCACTCATTTTGCTTCGTATGTGTACTCCCTCCGTTCCTAAATATTCTATTCGTCTTTCTAGAGATTTCAACAAGTGACTACATATGGAGCAAAATGAGTGAATCTACACTCTAAAATATGTCTATATACATCCCTATGTGCCAGTCCATTTGAAATCTCTAAAAAGACAAATATTTGAGTAGTCACTCGTTGAAATCTCTAGAAAGACAAATACTTCGGAGTATATTTAAGAACCGAGGGGGTAGTGCACAACCGCATGGGAGACTCGGCCCGGTTGTTGCGCCGCATTAATAGTGAGTAATGAGCAGTCAAATCATAAGCCCCACCTTTCCCACTGTAAGTTGCTATGAAGAAGCAACCATCAATACGCTCTTCTTTGAATCCGCTCATACTACTCCATCCGTCACTATTTATACAACGCGCTTCAGGAAAAAGAAAACAAATCTGTGGGACCAAGGTGACTAGCGATCGGTCTGACAAATAGCATTGGTAGTTATAGCATGGCGTCTATTACTAGAGGAATAATGCGTACACACATGCATGCAGTGCTTCCACCCCGGGTACACACATGCATGCACGTACTTCACTCCGTAGTAGTACAGAGTACATGGAGAGAAAATTGTGGACTTGATTGCGGTTACGACGCCCTAATTAATTGAGCATTAAACCAAACGCATCTAAAGTCTCTTTGGTGCTGGAAATGCATTGAGAGAAATGCATCATAATGAAGTGCGCCCGGTAAACTGTGACGGAGGGAGGAGTAGTATGAAGGTGCAAAACCAAGTACGCGTATGGCCAGTCGGTCAACGCACCTCCTCTTGGCATATCACTGATATGTGGGACAGGAGTGTGAGCAAACCGATCTCAATTGAAGGCAAAGAGCCAACCCGCCGTTCCTTGAGAGAGACGAGGAGCTAGAACACACAGACGGGCTCGCACGGAGGCCAAGATATATTCGAGCATGGTTGGTTGATCGATATCATTCATTACATGTTGGGCTGCCGTTTTTCGCCCTTCTCCGCAATAAACGTGTACTTTATCAGAGATAAAAAAATAAGAGTACAGACGCTCCACCATGCGGTTCTAGTAGTAGTACTACTCGTACTACTACGCTTGGCTCTTCGCCTCTTCGTGAAGTCGAACAATGATGGTACTCCATATGTTGGGTACTACAGTGGATGCCTCTGACAATCTGACACCAAGTGGATTGATGCATGTCCACCGAGGGTAGGTTGCATTAGTCAAAAGGCGTAAGCGAGCTTCATGCAAGCTTCTCCTCGTTCTGCGAGTTGACGGGACACACCAAAAAGTAGTGCTAGTCCATACTCCCTCCTTTCCGGTTAATATGGCTTAATCTTTTTTGCGGGTAAATGAGAGAGTTTTATTCATATATAAGCATTCTTAGGACGATCAGCCAAGACACTGGTCGTTGGACTTCATAATACGCTCATTGCGCTCAATATATATATTTTCCGGTGTTTATACAGTCACTAGCTCACCCTGACTGAGTATGTGTGTGCATGCACGTGTAGGTTGAGCACTTAAGTGTGACCGTGTGTGTTCCGTCATGTGCTCGGACATGCATGCATTAGGGCGTCGCGCGTGTTTTTGCGTCCATGTGTACAAGTGTGACTGTTGCATACACGTAGGGGGAGTACGTGTAGGGGCCACTAACGAGCAGTCAAATCACATAGTAAGTTAGTCGGAAGAAGCAACCATCATTTCACTCTTGAATGACACATACGCAATATAAAATGGTTGATATGGAGATAAAAAGAAAACCACTATATACACACTAGCAGGAGCCTAAGCTACAAGCCTGCTTGCTTAGGTTGCTCTCTTCACAAGCATAGAACGACGGGCATGATCCCGCAGTTGGGGGAAGGGAACAATGTTCTGCGTAGACGAGGTCGACATCGGCGAGGGAGAAAACCCACGGTCGGTGCATCCCAATCGGGGGTCACCGCGGTATGGGCCGATGCCGCGTCCCAACCGCCCTTCTAGCTATAGCCCGACGTCCCAGGTATAGTCCATCTTCCTTTTGGAGCCGGCTTGCTCCACTGCCGTAGCCCCATCTCCATGTCGATCTTTCTCTACTTCTACTGGCTTCTACTTGTGATGACTTTATGTCTCATGAACTAGTGCCAGTACTATTATTCTAGTCACACTTCTTCAACATATTTGCCATCAGGGATGCTCAGGTCAATTTTAGTGGAACTGCACAAAAGCATCGTATGATCCAAGGGTGCCAGCCGTCTTTCCTTCGACAGGTTCTACCTGGCTAGGAAATTAAATCATGTTTAGGGTTTAGGGTTTAAGTCGTAGTGACCCCATCAGTAGTTTTTCTTTCATACACGCTCTCACAACTTTTTTCTTTAGTTGTGAAGTAAATATTGGCTATGATCTGTGAATCATTGAGATGCATCACCATGCATGTTAGTTTTTCCATTGTATTTGATGGAATGTTGTAACGGGGCAACCTTGGAATAGGAATGAAAATGGAGTGGAAAGTTTCCGTTTTTCTGGAGAAAAAATGGAAACAGAGAGAAACCAATGTTTCGTTTCGTTGGATCGCGCCATCGAGCAAAACCAACGTTTAAATCATGTCTATCATGTTCATGTCTCACCCTCCTCCACGGCTCGACCCCACACGGTCGCTCGGCATGCCACTCACCACAAACTGAGTAGTATACGATAACTTTCCTGCCTGCTTGCCTATGGACCGCGCCATGGAGTACTAGCACTACTGGAAGAGATTGACGAGTTGGGGGAGGACAGCTAGCTGTAGCACGGACTCCCAAGAACTTTTTACATGCATGTTGTAGCCGGCTATTGTGACCTTTGAACGCAGAGTAGCCGCGTGCACCCGTAAGCGGCGCGGGCGACGCTCTCTCGGCCGGCGCGCTGCTTTAATGCCGGCGCCAGTGAGAGGTCGCGTCCGCTCTGGCCGGGCATGAATGCGGCACTGACCGTTTCAGGCGGGAAGCACGCGCGGGTGATGAAGAGGGTTCGGGTTGATCAGGACGGCCGTGGCAGCGGTCCGGACATGCGCAAACAAGAGATGATGTACGTTAATATTGCTGCGTATATAATTAACAACGTAAATAATGTGCCAGTTGGACAAATATGATTGGAGATGGAGATGAAAATGGAATTTTATGTAGTAAACACAGATATGCATGTCTATGTCTATGTGTGTGTGCGCGACGACTCTCGCGACCTGGAAGCGGGGGCGTGTTTTTGATCGAGTTTTCTTTCTTGGTACGTTAGAAAATCAGTTTGTCTAATTCACATCTACTGATGTTATTTAAGGATATCACATCTAAGCTCCCACAAGTATATAATGTACAGCAACAAGAAACAAAAAAAACTAGGACAAAAAAAAGACCACAAACAGAGTGGACATCAACTTAGATGTGTCCTAGACAGACCCTTAAAAAATTGTCCACCAGTTTTCGTTTATTTTTTCCGGGAACGCGCGTATTTTGTTTAAAACCACTACTGTCTAGGTGAGTAAGTCATCTTAGGTTGTGCACCGTGACCAAGGAGGAGGGGAAAACGAGAGATATTAATGTTTATTTCTAATTAATAGCATTGCATGTAATGAACTAACCACTGCATGTCGTGTTTGTAGTCTCAACTCATTAAAAGCATGCACACCCCTCATCTTTTATTTGTTGATATGTCAAGAAACAAGAAACGAGGTAGAAGTTAATGCACCACGCCTAAGTATTTTGCGATTATTTAGTTTTCATAAGATGACTTACACACCTAGACGGAGGGATTACACTAGGTAGATAAGTCTTTGTAGAGATTCCACTAGGTGAACTACATACGGAGCAAAATGAATGAATCTACACTTAAAATGCATCTATATACATCCGCATGTGGTTCAAGGTAGGCCCCACATGGTTTGCCTCTTTTTTTAATTTAACATAACGCGTCAAGTCGCAGTTTGTTTGTTCATCCGTGGTAGACGATCCTCCCTCCACCAAGTGGACAACCAGTACACGTGCCAAATTACCACGTGGGTTGCCTTTTTCGTACAGAAATGAGCTCCACCGTGTACCCGCACGGGCGTGGTTGGGAAAGAGACGGGAGTACGTGCGTCGTGCATGCACCTCTTCTCTTCATGCACGTCCCCCACCTACGTGGGTGTGTGTGAGAGATACAAACCACGTTCGTGAGTGTTTTTTGTTTTGGGGTGGGGGTGGGTGGGGGGTTGATTTCGTGAATTATTTGTGAGAATACGTGTCGATGACATCTCAAACAAAATTTTGCATGCAATGTGTGTGAAATGGAGGCCTATCCATATCATATATAGAGGGTCGGGCAATGCACGAGAAGAGAGGGAGGGGTCATAGCTATCGATAGAGTCGAGGAGAGGATCAAGTGGGTGGGTGCGAGATCGATGAAGAGAGCCATCAAAATTGTGTGTGTGTGCAAGTCAAAGATATAGGGCGATTGGCCCTATTATTTAATAGAGTTTCTCGCGTCTCGCTCTCTCACCCTCTCCATATCAAAACAAGATGAAAGTGTCCACTCTATCTCTCTCCTCACCGATGGTCACAGATCCGGCCGAATCCTGTCCGCTGCGGGAGGTGAGGAGGTGCAGCATTGACATTGTCGCCGTAGGCGACGGAGGAAGTCGATGTGCACCGTCCTCTCAGAGACGGCACTGGCGCGGATGAAGATCCTCCGCGCCCTTATTCGTTGCCGTCGTGTGGGCAGATCCCGCCCACCTAAACGACATCTCGCCCACCTGAGGTATAACTTCTTGTACTGGTCCAGCTCCCCATGTCACTGCGTGCGGGTTTTCTTCTATGCGACTACTCCCCAGCTCCCCATGCATAGTAGCTAGGGTTCGTCGGCTAGTCCAACATCACCTACTAGTAGTACTATTATAGAGGAAATGCCACTCAAAAAGTTGTCCTGATTTATGCCTCGGTGGAGGTATACATGTTGTTTCGAAAAAAAGTACATGGTGGTTGTGCGGTCATTGTCCATATGGTGGTAGTACTATCACTGGTTAAATGAAGAAATGCTTTTTTTCTCGGGTATCCTGGTTTAGTTCCCATCAAGATAATTATGATGCTTCTGTTTGTTGGTGTACTTTTCATTAATTCTTATTGACAATTGAGATGTCGTTGCTAACCCTTTTTTATATTTTTGGAAACAGCGATGCGTGTCTCCATACCCGGGCATGTCTTCCTCAATTTTAGTGGAACTGCACAAAATTGGATGGCCAATGTTGTTCCGCCTCACTGTCCTCTGCCACGTGGTTCTTCCTTCCTCGAGCTTGATTACTGAGAAGAAACATACCACAATGAGGATTTGTCGAACTTCATAGGTGCCTCACCCAAACTTGATGCCAAATGGATGATGCATCACCATGATGACCTATCGATGCTCATGGTTGCGTCGGCTGGTGAAGCTGATCGATTTTCAATGAAAAACAAGTTGTCTTCCATCAGTGCTCTTTGCTTGTTATGCACAAAGATGATATCCTTCGTTAGTTCACCTTGGTTGCATTGGAGACGCAGTCGTCTTTCACGTTGGTGCAATTTTATCACACAATTGGCTATGAACCAAATGTTTCCTCGAAGAAGGATCGACGTTGGTACTAAGAGCATAAGTTTTGTATTGATTTCTAAGCCTTCTCACAACTTTGTCTCCAGCTCCCCTGTAATTTTATTTGTCCAGCTATTAACTTTGATTTAAAAAATGGTGTGGACTAAAAACCCGGATGGACGTAGTAGCCCTCCATTTTTATTTACTCCGCATATTAGATTTGACTGAAGTCAAACTCTGTAATACTCTCAAACCTTTCCGATAATTGAAATTAAAATTCTTTATTTGTACACACTCTCACACGTTTTCGATAATTTGGCGCATGTGTGGTTGTTCACTTAAGGGAGGGTAGTGTACCACACGTGAAGGACATGAAGTGCGACCAGGACGCGTGGGCGTGGATCATTAGTTCATCGGAAGTAGTAGTACTAGTTTTATTCACTATACATTAAATAAAGAGTTTTGTTTCGTGCTTACACAATTTAAAACGATTGTTATGGAGAGAATAAGAAAACCACTCCACTATATATTAGTAGTATACACGAGAGTACTATATGGACGCAGCTTCATTGACTTAGTGCACCTGCCTTTGGGTTTATGACAGGTGGGCCCAAAATGTGGCTGGCTCACCTATCATACAGCCAAAAGCAGGTGCAGTGAAGGCACCGGAGCTCAGTCCGTACTACAGTAGTATATATATAAGCGGGAGCCTCAGCGCTTGTTCGCTAGGGTTCGCACTCTCCACACGCTCGCCGCACTAAATATATGTTACACGCTGGAGGCTCAGCGTTCATTTGCTAGGGTTTGCTATATTTGCAGTCTCTCACCCTCTCTTCACCAGATATAAACAAGACTGCATTGGCCTCTTGTCTCTCTCTCCTCCCTCACAGTTGGTGAAGGAGGCGTCTGTATCCCGTCGCACCGGGAAGGGGAGGAGGTGCAGCGTTCACTCTATCGCCTTCGGCGAGGGAGGCAATTCACTGCCGGCTGCGCTGTTCTCTTTCACCCAGTGCATGTGCGGGAGGGCCACCGACCCCTTCTTCCTTGCTGCCGTACATAGTGTGGGCAGATCCGGCCTCCCGCCGCACGCCTTGCCACATCCCGACGACCCTAAGGTATAAGTTTCTTTGAAACCGTCGTTGCTCTAGCTGCATGTGGATCTTTTTCGATCTGTAGTCGAATCTAGGGCTTGGTTCAAAGAGGAAAGAAGGGTGCGGTGGGCTGGAGCAAGAATCTAGGATGTGGTTCAATGAGGAAAGGAGGGGCGGAAAGTAGTATAGACTGGCTATCCAGCCGCTTTGTAGGTCAAAAAGGGAAAAAGGGGGTAACCCAGTACACACATCTATAAGGAACCGATCTCTTTGTTGAAAAGGGAAAGAAACTGGGGGGTTGGGTAGTTTGTGCAGGACTAGATTTGCTGCCCTCACATAGAAAAAAGGTTCAAAGAGAACAAATATGGGACCAACGCATATATGCTGCTTGGCTACATACTCTGCATCACCCATTTATACGTGTGGACGCACATGGTGCTGGCATGTCCCATACAGCTATTTTGCTGTTGTTAATCTAAGAATGCCGCCGGAAAATTGAAGCAATGCCACTGTTAAAAGTAAATTACATTTTTGAACGAATGTTGTTTCAAGAGAATGTCTCTGTTAATATGAATCAATGCAACCGTTTTAGAAATGCTACTATCCTACTTTGTTTTCCATCCAAGATAAGTTAGATGCTTCTTTCTGTCACCGTTTGTTTCATCCTCCTTTATCGGCAAGTAATTATTTCCTTTTTTGCCTCTGTTAAAATAGGGGTATGTATTCAACTTGTTGCTATTGAGGCATTTTGCTTCGCTACATGAAACACTTTGCTTGATTTCAGTGCAACTGTACAAAACGAGATTGGATTTCCTATTCGCTTTGGTAGATTCGTATTTTATAATGGTCGTCTCATGAAAGGTCAGTACAAGCCTTCATCCACATGATTGTGCAGTGTGCTTTGAGATGTTGTGCTACTTGTATTGGTACTGTTTTAAATAAATGTTGAATTGAAGCTATTGTATTGCTGTCTTTTCCCATTAAGTAGTGAACAAAAATGGAACAAAAATGGGACCACCCCTTTATAAGCCAGTAATTGATGCCACTCTCAGAATTAACTACTAAATCTTATTTCAAAACTGCAACACTTGTTAAGGATTGGCGGGATTACCATTTTTGTGGCCGCGTGTTTCATCCTCCTTTATTAGCCAGTAATTGATTCCTTTTTTGCCTCTGTTTAAACAGGGATATCTATTCAACTTGTTGCTATTGCTACATTTTGCTTCGCTACGCGAAACACTTTGCTTGATTTCAGTGCAACTGCACAAAACGAAATTGGATTTCCTATTCGTGTTGGCAGATTCGTATTTTATCCTGGTCTTCTCATGAAAGGTCAGTACATGCCTTCATCCACATGATTGTGTAGTGTGCTTTGAGATGTGTGCTACTTATATTGGTGCTGTTTTAAATAAATGTTGAATTGAAGTTATTGTATTGCTGTCTTTTCCCATTAAGTAGTGAACAAAAATGGGACCAACCCAGACATGATGCTTGTTGCTTTGTTACAACAAACTCTGCATCACCCCCTTTATAAGTAGATGGAAGCACATATTGTTGTTGCGCCCACTCTCCCCTGGAACTGTTTATGCTTTTTGTTAATCTAATGCCGCTGGTAAAATTAAGCAATGCCACTCTCAGAATTAATTAACTACTGAATCTTAGTTCAAAACTGCAACACTTGTTAGGAATGGTACTATCCTGCTTTGTAGTTCTTTCTACATGTTTAACCAAGGTATTGTTAAGATAATGTCTCTGTTAAAATGAATCAGTTGCATTGTTTTAGGAATGGTACTTTTCTGCTTTGTCGTTCTTTATACATGTTGAAACAAGGAATTGTTAAGATAATGTCTCAGTCAATATGAAAGAACCACACTGATGGAGAATTGCTACTCTCCTGCTCTGTTTCCCATTAAGATAAAGTAGATCAGTAGATGCTTTTCTTCTGGGAGTACAAGACATCAACCGTTATTTCTCAGTAATTGTTTCCCTTATACCTATTGTTGCTTACAGGGATATCGAATTTAAAGCTCAGTTTTATTTCGACTTCGATTTTAGTTGAACTTCACAAAAGGAGCCAATGTGTCCAAGACAAACTGCTGCATTACTGGGTCCAGTTGGTCGTTCCACTTTGCAAAAAGAAGCAGTCACTGTTTGCGCTACATTACAGAAGGAATAACCGAGAAGCTTTACAGAGTATTATTAGACACCGGTGACATGACTAGTCTGCAGAGACCATTGGCAATTTAAGAAGCTATGACAGGACTCCACGATCATAGGCATTACATATTTTGAATGGGAAAAGCTTGTCAAAGTTTAATCATTGATGTTAGCAAGAAGACGTTAGTTTAATATATTAGAATTGGCAAACCTTGTCAAAATTTGCTCATTAATGTTAGCCAGAAGACATGCATTTGATATTTTTGAGTGGGACGCCCTTGCTGTGAGCAGCGTCGAGTGTTTTTTCCTATTCC
Source organism: Triticum dicoccoides (assembly GCF_002162155.2). Lineage (NCBI taxonomy): Eukaryota > Viridiplantae > Streptophyta > Magnoliopsida > Poales > Poaceae > Triticum > Triticum dicoccoides. Next base: position 498,267,758 of record NC_041391.1, on the reverse strand, counting down.
TGTGTTCAGTTTAGAAGTAAATAGTTACTCTGCTGAGATATTCCTGTGTTAAGAGTTTGTTCTGAATATTGTCTATGTAATGCCAGGCCTTGTGTTTGATTGCAAAGTTGAGCTTGGATTGTTGTGGCATGCGACATCACGAGCTGTTCACCGTGCCTCCTAAGAATAATGCTTTGTATTGTTTTGCATGTTGATCTAATGCCAATGATTTGCTTGTTAAGAAGATCATCCTCTTTTGTTGTTTCCGTGCTTAAGAAGTTCATCATCTGATGTTTCATTCATAGCCTATACGACAAGTCGGGTAGGTTAGACGTGAAACCATATGATCTTCCGACCAACTCATGATATTAGGCCATGATTAGATCGCCGTTTTCCAACCAAAACCGCTTGTAAAACTGACACTTGTAAATTAAAGCAGATGGTCTCGGGCGAAGGCGCTTAGTTGGTCGATTTCGACTAGTAAAATATCGGAAGTACTTCACACACGATAAAAACACTGAACGACACTCGGACGATTGCTAATCCAGCCGTTAGCTGCTATTTCAGCCTTGTCTGTGGATGGCATGATACGCACGTCGTGCATGTATCGTCTGGTAATGTCGTCCATATATCAGTGCTCGTAAAATATACACTGGTCTCTCAAATTACATGCGTAACCCGCCAGTTTTACTTACAGACCTCGGGCCCTCAGTTTCATTACGCCTGTATTTTACGCATTGTTTCCGATGACGAGTAAATTACACTTGTGTATGTTAATACAGGTTTGAAATAAACCAGAGCTCCCAATCACGGCCTTACCGTTTTATGTCGTCTCAGTTTCTTGAACGTGCTCATAGGTGTCTGATGATCCTGGCTTCCTGAATGAGCAGCGAGCGCTATATCAGACCATCCGTAGGGCCCGCGAGGCCCTCTCCGTTGTCCTTCGAGTTGTTGCACTCGCCGTGGTGCCGAGCATTGTTAACATCGTCAACGAACATGAGGATTCAGGAGATGACTTTATTTTGACTGGATGACATAGGGACCCACTAGGGCCATAGCCGTACGTACGCAAGTGCCTCCTTATTATGTACAACTATATTTTTTTTGCTTTCTCCTGGTTTCCTGACATCACGGTGCCACACCATTGTCAACATATGTAGTCAATATAAACGAGAGAATTGCACAAGGTGCGGCCGACAGCTGGGACCAAGCAGCTCAAGCAGTATTTGTGTTTTTGAGGCGTGAGCACTGCAGAGTTTTTCTTGGCGATGATTTCGTTGTTGTTCAGAGGAGAGCAGGGTATTAACTGGGCGGGCTGTGGCCTGTCTAGCCCAGGCCAGATATCCAGCCCAGATACTAATTTTTTCCAGATGAAAATGGCTAGCCCAGCTATACGTCTTTTTGAGGAATACCCAGGCAAGGTCAACTTGTTATTCTCTGCCCTGCTGGGCTGCAAATCTTTCCTAGGAGGGATGCATTAGGCTTAACAGGAAAATGGGCTTTAAAAAATAATAAATGGAATGTAATTATAAAAATGGGCAGCAACTATAAAAAATGCACCAAACAGGAAATTAGTTTATAAAATATTATTTATGGATTTTGAAAATCTTAAATTTTTATTGTTGCACGCGCAATTTTGCGTTGGATTTTTACGTAATACAAATTTATATTTACTCCGACTAGAAATTTTGGGATAAAAATATTTTGGATCCCATCAAAATGTGGGAAATTTTATTGAATTCTGTCTTCAACGGTTGGTTGAAATTATTAATCGTTGTCCTAGCTAGAAAATGGGTTGTATTTTTAACAAACCGTAAATGGGATGTTGTAAATTCCATTAGAATTCAAGAATGGGCTGTACATTCTTACAGAACACAAATGGGCTATAAGTTCCCTGCCACACACTTGTGGGCCTACTAAGTGACGCGTCCCCTAAAAAAAATAAGTTGACGCGTATGCAAGGCTTTGTTAACTTATTATAGTCAACACACGGTTCTAGCAGCAATGGCCGTTGGATGTCTATCCAACGGATGTCGTGCTTCTTCTTCAATCTCGGATATTCTTAGCTTCGGCCGCCCAAAAAATGATTCCTCCCCCTGACATCTGGGGTGCACCGTTTCGGAGGCTGACCTGTGGGCCTACTAAGTTGGAGCGTACCAAGGGCTTTGTCAGCTTAGTCAATAATAAACGATTCTAGCTTCAGTGACCGTACGATGTCCATCCAACGGCCGTAGTGCTTCTTCAACCTCTGGTCTTCTTGGTCCAGCCGCCCAAAGCAGCGCCTGTCGTGCCGCCTTCTCCTGCCTCCCGTGGCCGGTTGTGCTGCCGCGGAGGCCTCACCGCCCCCATACTACTCCCACCGCTGGCCAGGCCATCCCTCCACTCACCCACACCCCCTGTTATTCTGCGGCGATGGCAGCCTCACACAGCAGCCGAACCAGTGAAACATCATACTCCTCTCCACGCGGGCTTCCACTGCTGCATCTTCCCCGGCTCCGCGTCGTCCCCATCCTAGGCCTCGCCGTCGTCCACCGCCCTGGTGCTCTCGGCGCGGCGTGGTCAACGTGGTCAACGACATCGGAAGAGTACTGTACATGGAAAGGCTGACAACTGGGTCCACGACGGCCGCAAGGAAGTGCCTCCTTATTATGTGCAAAATAATTATTCCTCCACCTGACAGCAGGCACCCACCGGACGGGCCACCTTATTTCGCGAAAAAAACGTTTTCCCCCTCACTGCTGGGACCCACCGAACGGGCCACCATATTTCGCGAAAAAAACGTTCCCCCCCGCTGTCAGCTCGGACCCACCGGAAGTGCCTCCTTATTACGCACAAAAAAATGAATACTCCCCCTGCCAGCTGGGACCCACCTTGGTGGGAGGCTGACTTGTGGGCCTACTAAGTTGACGGGGTGGAGGGCTTTGTCTACTTAGTCAATATGAACGATTCTAGCTCCAGTGACCGTACGATGTCCATCCAATGGCCATAGTGCTTCTTCAACCTCTGGTCTTCTTGCTCCAGCCGCCCAAACCAGCGCCGGTCGTGCCTCGTGCTCCTGCCTCCCGTGGTCGGCTACGATGCGGCGGAGGCCTCACTGCCGCCTACTACTCCCACCGCTGTCCAGGCCATCCCTCTACTCACCCCACCCCCTGTTATTCTGCGGCGATGGCAGCCTCACACCGCAGCAAACTAGTGAACCCTCGTACTCCTCTATGCGTGGGCATCCACTGCCACGTCTTCCCCGGCTCCGCGTCGTCCCCTTCCTAGGCCTCGACGTCGTCCACCGCCCTGGTGCTCTCGGTGCGGCATGGTCAACATGGTCAAGGAACGACTTCCATTGGACGTGAACTGTACGTGGAGAGGCTGACAGTTGGGTCCACGGCCACAGGAAGGAAGTGCCTCCTTATTACGTGCAAAATAATTATTCCTCCACCTGACAGCGGGGACCCACCGGACGGGCCACTGTATTTCGCGAAAAAAACATTCCCCCCTGACTGTTGGGACCCACCAGCTACATCTTCGCATGCAAGGAAGTGCCTGACAGTCGGGACCCACCTGGTCGAAGCGTACGTAGCATTGTCATTCTGGTCGCCAACATGTATGTACATATGTACTGGTGGATGTAGAAGCGCGCACGTGTCGTAGTAGAGGCATGCACGTGTCGTAGTAGAGGCGCGCACGTAGCATGTACACGTACGTACAGCGACCAGGGGGCAAGAAAGAAAATACGGTCACGTATGTGTACATATGGGCGGGGTCTTGAACGCCTACTCGCGCATATATACGTACGGCCAGGGCTCGTGTACATTGGCTGGGTCAGAACGGAGAAACATCGTCGTCGTCGTGTTCATGGGGAGCCAACTGGCTGGGTCGGAACGGAATGCGTGGTCGAGTTCATCGGGAGGGCTTGGACGGAACAGGCGATGGAAACGAGGCATGGCGTACCGCAGAACGGAGGAAACGGCCTTGTGTTTGACCGGCCACGTTTGAAACGGGGTCCTGTTGATCGGGAGTGGTGTGGCGTACCGTAAAACGGAGGAAACGAACCTCCTACGGTCGAAACAGGGGTCATGTTGATCGGGAGGGGTGTGGCATACCGCAAAACGAAGGAAACGGACCTCCTACGGTCGAAACGGGGGTCCTGTTGATCGGGAGGGGTGTGGCATACCGCAAAACGGACGAAACGGACTTGTGTTGGAGCGCTACGGTCGAAACAGGGGTCCTATTCATTGGGAGGGGTGTGGCATACCGCAAAACGGGACTCCACGGGATACTGTTCATCTCCACCGTCGACCTCCTCCGGCCTCCACGGGCTACCGTCGACCTCCTCCAGCCTCCACGGGCTCCTGTTCATCCAGCCTCCACCGCGCGCTACTCCACCGGCTACTGTTCAACCACCCATCCACAGGCACCCCTCCACCATCTACTGTTCATCCATCTCTCCACACCACGGGGTCCTGTTCATCCACCCCTCCACGGGCACCCCTCCACTATCTACTATTCATCCAGCCCTCCACGGGGTCGTCCTGTTCATCCAGCCCTCCACACCACGGGGTCCTGATCATCCA
>NC_041391.1:498254253-498263079 GCF_002162155.2 Triticum dicoccoides | reverse complement strand
GCAGCATCAATCGGCTTCAGTTAGCATCAGTAGCGAAGGAATCACTCGATCAGGTTCAGTTAACAGCCATCGATCGATCGCTCGGGTTCAGTAACGCGTAGCCTATAGTGCAATCTCTCGGGTTCAGTTAGAGCCCAACGCCTCGCTCGGTTCAGCTAGAGCCAACGCCTTGCACACACGCGCGTACGTGTACGAGAGAAACGCACATCGCTCGGCCCCCGACCTCCCACCGTAACCGGGAACTCCCCAAAATTTTCCTCGCCCTCGTTTCTACCACAGTTTTTTCCGTCATGGACGGCCCAAAGAATGTCATGCAGCTGCGTCTGCGGCCCGCCCAGGACGAAAAGTCCATTTTCTGTCATGATTTTTTGTCATAGAAGTAGGATCCCACCACATATATGATGATACCGGGTTTTGTCACAATTATCGTCGTAGAAGTGTCATATGTATGACAGGAAAAAATTCGTTCGGCCCAAAATGTCACGGATGTGTCTTTTTTTTGTAGTGTAATGTTCTCCTGGAGGTCGGCGATTTGGGAATCCTTGCTCGTTAAGTCAACCTGCAAAAGACAGACAATTAGTTTATAACACTTTTTCAAAGTCCCAAGCACATAACAAGTTATACACTTGGCACTTGGGGGCTAATGCGGATTGTTTCTTCCTAACTGCTATTTTAAGTCCCAAGGCTCAATACAAGTATTCATCTTGGCACTTGGGGGCTAATGCTTATTTGATCAGATAAACCGAATGTGAAGGAACTCAACAAAGATAAGCTTTACAATATGAAGTAACGGTTCATCTTCAAGAAAATAAACCGGCCCTTTGGGGCTACATAGTTGAAGTTTTTCATATTAAAGTACCAGTTCATCTTCATAAGATAAACCGGTCCTTGGAGGCTACAATGGAGTTGATATGAATCAAATGAAGAGTTCTATGAAACGGTTCGAGCAAGAATTACCTCATAGCGCTCCTTCATCAAGTTGACTAAACCAGCTTCATAGTCACGACTTGTGTATAGGCGGTTTAGAAATCCAGAGTGGAGTTCCCGAGCATTGAGATTATCACAGCTGGCTAAATCTGCCTTCCACTTGCCTTTGCCCATAGCAGCAAATTCTTCCTTGGCAGTATGCTTCACTAAGGCAACCAGGTTACCAAGAACTGTATGACCAGTGCCAGTAATGACAACATCATCATCACCACCTTTTGTTGAGCTTGGCGGATGATCTTCATCCTTGGCTGGACTTGGCGGATGATCTTCATCCTTGGCTGGACTTGGCGGATCAGCAGGTTGGTTCATGACATTACTCTCATCCGGTTCAACAAAAGTATCCTGAACCGGAGGTACTGGATCTTCCCGGACAATGTCAACATCCGGGTCATGAGGTTCAGGGGTCTTCTCCGGTTCAAGGGTCTGATTATCATCAGTTGGAACAGTGAGTTTGGCTTTCTTGCTAAGCCTGCCTTTGGCACTGAAAAGAGTAAAGTACAGATATTAGTACAATAAACCGGAGCAACATGTAAAAGTAAGTCTATTACGCTTACCCAGGAACGGTCTTGAGTGGAGGCATCTGTGTGGTTGATGAATCGCCAGAGGAGGAATTGGAAGTTCCCTAATAATTTGAATCAGACGGATTAAGAGGATATCGAAAGCAACCAGCCTTGGGATAAGATGTATTGGAAGCACAAGAGACCTCTGGTCGGCGTTCTTGAACCGGAGTATCTGGTAAACTGGAGGAAGTAACTTGTTGGCCACTATGCCGGGTTGTGCAACGGGCTTCATGTTGTTGTGTCTTCAAAGAAAAGTGTGAATCCAAATGAGCGAGAGGATGTGAATGTTTTACTTTCCGGATTGCGCGACGGAGTTTTTGTACTGGCACATGATCTGAATCGGAGGAAAGGGAAATTACCTCTATGTTGTCAGCGCGGCTGGCCTCCGCATCATCCTGATAATGGTCATTGTCAATAAGGTGCATGAAAAGTGAACCAAGTGAATCAAGTTTTACCTCTGATGCTGAGTCGTCAACATCTTCGGCCGGATCAGGGGACTCGGCGGTTCTCTTCTTGGCAGACTTCTTGGTGACCTTGGACTTAGCCCGAGGTGCTCTCGCCGGTTTGTCTTGTGGTTTGGCCGGTTTGTCTTGTGTTTTCCTCTTCCAAAACGGGTCATTGCTCTGCAAAGATAAACAGAAAGGCTATCAGCAAGTGTTAAAGAGGGCGGATTAAAACAGAAAAATGCAATTCTTACAGCTGGCGGTTTGTTGAGAGCACAGAACGGACGTAGCCCAGTTTTGCTGCATTCAGCTACCGGTTCATCCAACATCTTCTTGACGGATTCAGTAATCTCATCATCAGTCAATTGAATGTCAATATTACGTTGAGGGTCTTTCAAATCTCCTATGTACTCGCACATTAAACCGGAATGACGGCTTAAAGGCAAGATACTCCATGAAACCCAGCAGCGGACAAGATCGACATCGGTTAGACCGTTGGCCATAAAAGCCCGGATCTTAGAGATCTGCGTGGCATACTTCATTCGCTCCTTAGCAGTCAGCTGTTGAGGCAGTGGGTGTTCATTGCTAAGCCGGTGAGCATGATAACCCGACAGAGGATTTTCATCTTCAGGAGCAGTGTTTTGGCAGTAGAACCAAGTTTGGTTCCAATCCTTGGGGTGGCTGTGATGTTTGGCATGAGGGAAATTGACTTTTTTCCTCTTTTGAATGGATACCCCGCCAAGTTCAGTATTGGGGCCGTCAGTGAACTCAGTATGGCGGTTCAAGTGAAAGAAATCTCTGAACAACTCAACAGACGGTTCCTCTTGCAGGTAAACCTCACAAAACACTTGAAAGTTGCAAAGGTTGGACACAGAGTTCGGTCCAATGTCTTGAGGGTGGAGTTGAAAGCTGGCAAGTACATCACGGAATTTTTTTTATCCGGGAGGGCTAAACCCTCGGTCCAGATGATGTACAAACACAATTACCTCTCCGTCTTGAGGTTCAGGAGGACATTCAGTACCTGGGACCCTCCAATGAATGGTTTCTTGTTTTCCTAAAGCGCCAGTTAAAATGTACCCAGTCAGCTGCTCTTTGGGGACCCAGGAACGAACCCAGATGCAAGAGGAGAATTGTTTGGCCATTGTTGATGACAAGCTGTAAAATAAGTTCAAAATGCCGATTCACGGTTCAAGATTGATATGTGTACAAGGGTGTCAAACTGGGAGATTCAATCAGAGCATATGTGCATGTTAAACCGGGTACTTATGTTCAGGTAAAGTTGGCGGTTTAAGTGAGGGCTAATGGTACCTGGCGGATTATCATTTTTTAAAAGTTAAACCGCCTATAGTGGAAGAAGCAGATCCAAAATTTACTAAGTGTTGTAGAAACAGGTTTCACAAGATGGTGTCGTAATTTTGGATCTACCGCAGTTCAGTAAAGAAAAATTTCTGAACCCTAAAATGGCGACATCAGAACAACAAAGATCCAGATGGGATCTATCGAGGAACGAAGAGATACTATGACGAGGCAAACTAAAGCTACAGCTTCGACCGCAAAAAGAAGATGTCAAGTTTATCTAGATTCGATGAGACAATAAGGGCGAAGCAACGAACGAGGATGAACACTGATGAACATGGATGAACACCGAAACCCTAATTCAGATCTAGGGTTGAAGGAAGGAGGCTTACCGGATTCACAGGAATAGCGGAGAAGTGTCGCGGGTCTCTGGTATGCTCAGGTCGATGCAGCGGCCAAGGATGATGCAGTCCTTGAAGGTCGAGGGCGGCAGCGGAGCTTCAGGGATTGAGCGTCGTGAGGAGGAAGAAGAGGCACAGAAGGGAAAAAAAGGAAAGGACCCCTGGGCCTATTTATAAGGCGAATGGATAAATGACGTCATGGCGGTTTAAGGTGATTCCAGAAGATGACGTCACGGCGGTTTACAAGGACAACATGAAGATGTTCAAATCAGAATTTCTCTAAGTTGAAGATTGACATGAACAAGTTCAAACCAATCTGGGGCCTACTGTTGGGGATATGACTACTGGGTTAAACCGCCCAGGAGGGGCCGGATTAACTCACAAGGAGTCATGTACAAGAGCCCATGAAGATGAAGGCTATGGTGCTTTAACTATGAAGACTTAGAGGCCCGGAGCCCAATGGCGGATTAGGGCCCATAATAGTAAACCACCATAGATGTGTAAACTTGTATTGTAAGTTAGGGAAAGGAAGAAACCGAGCTGGACACTTGTATGAGCCGACCTCGGGATTTTGTAAACCGGTCGGGCGTCAACCTGTGTATATATAGGGACGACCCGGCGGCGGTTCAGGGACAAGAAACAACAACTCGAGAACTAGGCAAAGCATATTTGCTCCCTGGTAATCGAGACCTCAAAAACACCACAACTGGATCGTAGGCTTTTACCTTCACCACAAGGGGCCGAACCAATATAAACTCCCTGTGTCCTCTGTCCGGTTTAACCCCTCTAAGCTAACCCGATCGCGATGGATCCACGACTAAGTCCTTTCACTAGGAATCTGACGTGATATTTCCACGACAAGTCACATTGCGACTTGGATTGATAGAACATCTAATACTTAGCTATACTATCAACTAATTGGTTAATAGTTGCAGCGATGGTTGGATTCGCCAGCGGGGCCTAGTTGCACGACCATGGCCATGATTGGCAGGGGCAGGTGTCGATGTCAAAACCGGCGGATCTCGGGTAGGGGGTCCCAAACTGTGCGTCTAAGGCTAATGGTAACAGGAGGCTGGGAACACGATGTTTTACCCAGGTTCGGGCCCTCTCGATGGAGGTAATACCCTACTTCCTGCTTGATTGATCTTGATGATATGAGTATTACAAGAGTTGATCTACCACGAGATCACAGAGGCTAAACCCTAGAAGCTAGTCTATGGTATGATTATTGTTGTCCTACAGAGTAAACCCTCCAGTTTATATAGACACCGGAGGGGGCTAGGGTTACACAAAGTCGGTTTACAGAGGAGGAGATCTACATCCGAATCGCCAAGCTTGCCTTCCACGCCAAGGAGAGTCCCATCCGGACACGGGACGAAGTCTTCTGTCTTGTATCTTCATAGTCCAACAGTTCGGCCAAAGTATATAGTCCGACTGTCCGGATACCCCCTTATCCAGGACTCCCTCAATAGCCCCTGAACCAGGCTTCAATGACGATGAGTCCGGCGCGTAGATTGTCTTTGGCATTGTGAGGCGGGTTCCATCTCCGAATACTCCAAGATAAGTTCCGAACACAAGGACCGTGTCCGGCTCTGCAAAATAAATTCCATATACCACCGTAGAGAGAATAATAATCCATGAATCTAATCTGCTGACAACTCTTCGAAAAAGTGACATCACGCCACGGTCCGATTTTTATTCGAACCGTTTTTACAACTTGCTACCGCACACACCACGAGGCGGTTTCCTTGGCACGTCCTGTGGCAGAGATCGCGTCCCCCTTACTACGGGATTCTCATCAATACGGGTATGGGTAGTCCAACCATGCCTGTTGGCATGACCCCGTGTTTTTAGGCAAGTCCCGAACGACCACATTCAGGGACGCTTGATATTCTTCCCCCCTTTATAAAGGAGCTGAGGCCTACCCCTCTATCCCCACGCTCGCACATCTCGCACCCTGAGTTCCAACACCCAAAGCTCGAGCCTAAGCACCCCGGATCTTCGATCATGTCCGGATCTGACCATCAAGGCCAATGGATGGCTTCCTCTGTCACAGAGGAGGATATTGCGAAGCTCAGGGGGGTTGGGTATTTGACCGCCGATGTCAAGCATAGGCTTCCTGCTCCCGAACAGGTTATCCCCACTCCCGAGACCAACGAGAGTGTCGTATTCGTTTCCCACTTCCTCCGGGGATTAGGTCTTACTCTTGACCCCTTTGTGAGGGGGCTCATGTTCTACTACGGGCTATATTTCCACGATCTAGCTCCAGATTCCATCCTCCACATCTCGTCATTTATCGTTGTGTGTGAAGCCTTCCTCCACATCACCCCCCACTTCGACTTATGGCTCAAGACTTTCAATGTGAAGTCGAAGATGATTGAGGGGCGACACGCAGAGTGCGGAGGCGCCATAATAAGTAGGAATGTCGATGCCCCGTGGCCCGAAGGCTCCTTCCTGGAGGTATCTGATTTATGACAACGGAGGTGGTTCTATGTCACAGCTCCTCGAGGCTCAAAGTGGGCGGCCGCGCCCGCTTTCCGCTCGGGCCCTCCACCTCAACTGGCATCGTGGGCCAACATGGGACTAAACTGGGGGCCTGCGAACGATGTACCAATGCTACAAAGCCGCATTCGGGAGCTCCTCGAGAGGGACATTAGTCTTGTCAAAATAATCCAGGTAATGCTAGTTCGATGGATCCTACCGTGCAAACGTCGACCTCTCCGGATGTGAGAATTCAATCCAGAAGGTCCGCGAACCATCCAGCATTTCTTTGGAATGACGCCCGAAGGGATGTATAAGTTGTTCTTCGGACCACGAATAGAGTGTCCGGACACCACCGAGGATGCGGGCCTGAGCTGCAATCGCCTCGATACCCAAGTAAGTAACCTTATAACAGAACACCTTGCTTATATTTGTCATAGCATTGTTCTGAATACTGTCCGCAACCAGGATTGGCTTAGTAAGGCGGAGAGGATTAGGTGTCCGGCACCGCTTCCCGAAGGCTCGCCTGGCCCGAAAATGGCTAGGATTCTTGAACGGACACTAAGTCAGGTGCCACCAGAGAAAGCCGAAGGGAAGAGGGGGAGGCCAAGAGTGGGACTCACACATTGCGCATCCGAACTGGGGGAATTAGCGTCTCCATGGAGGAGGAGAATCGGGAAGGCGGATCTGAGGTTTCCTCCCCCCGTGGGAAGAAGAGGGCTGCCTCCGAAGACTTGGAGACGGGGGCGCCTAAACAAGGGAAGAGAACTTCACCAAAGGGCCCTGCCCCGAAGGGCGTCCTCGCCGCACAGTGCCCACAAACGGGCCAGCCCTTCACCAAGCTGTAAGTTTAATTGAACAAGGAACTTATTGCGTTTTCCTCTGAGAGTAATAACCGGGACCTATTTTTGTAGTCCGGTCAGCAGTTCATCTCAACAGGGCTGTCCTTGGGGGATCTTCTTCCGGAGATGATGGAGAGTGAAACCCCACCTGCATCTCCGTCCCGTGAAGCTGGCGACCCTGAGGTGTCGTCACGGAGGAGTCCAGATCCAATGGGGCCGGAAGCTCACACTTCGACCGCACCGAGCCCGGTGCGCTCGACTCCTGTGGCGGACAAGGAAACGGGTCCGGGAGAGTCCGGTGTCCGGTCAAACACGCTGATGGGCCTCCTGGAGTCAGCTACTCTCTTGGAGGATCATCGTATACTAATGGGTACGGTGTTGGAGAAAATCTCCTCCGCCACAAGCGATCTAAACGAAGCTTTCAAGAGCCTGCTCAAAGGCTTTGAGGTAAGCCGCAAAAATACGCAGCTTTTAGTTGTACTGCATGCGATACATGCGCTCTGTATAGATGGTAGCCCCTGAGACTGTGGATGCCAGCCGATGGTGGCAGATGAAGGATCATACTCCCAGATAATGATCTTGTATTGTTGTGCAGGTTGCTAAGGGTTCGGCCATAGATCAAGCCGCTGAATGCGCCGAATTGAGGCGGCAAATTGACGTGGTGGAGGCCGACGTCACGCTTGTTAACAAGCGATTCGAGGAGTCGCAGAGTACGCTTTCCTGTATGCACATCTATTTTGGGGAAATTGCAAGAAGGTTGAAATATTAATGTGATGTGATGTAGTTGCAGGCAGAGCTGCTGCCGTTGAGGCCCTGAGGGCGGAGCTTGCCCTAGCCAAGGAACAAGCCCGGATTAGCAATGCAGCTGCTCTAAAGTCAGCCGAAGAATTGAAAGCCAAACAGGCCGCTTGTCTCCGAAGCGAGGAGAAGATGGCCGAGATGGTTGTGGAGCCGAGGGACGCCACCAGTCGGTATGAGCTTCTTGAAAAGGAGAATCAGACAAAGTTAGCCGACCTGAAAAAGGCGCTGGATTCGGCTAAAGAGACACGCTCTCAGATTAGAGACGCACGGGAGGAAGTTCGACAAGCAGGAGAGATCGCGGCCGGAAATCCTTATTTGTTGCGGATGAAGTTTTTAAATCCAAAGTATGCTCTGTTGGATAAGCTATGGAGCGCCGCAGATGAGTATGCAGACTTGGCGAAGAGTGCGGCTGATGCGACCAAGTTATTCAAGGATCATGAAGATAACAAAATGGAGAGGTTGTTCTGGTCGCAATTTAGTGCTCAAGCGCGCTCCTTACCCTTTAGTGAGAAGATGGCCACCATAGCCGAGCTCCATAGGCTGTCCGGACTTGCAATGAGGTATGTAATAGACCATCTGTGGCCGAAGGAGCCGAAGCCGGACAATTACTTTGGTTTGGTGCAACGATTATTTGGCGCCAGAGCGCAGATCGACGCCATGAAGAGATCGGCATGCATAGAGGGTGTACGGATGGCTTTTGCCCATGTGAAAACATATTGGGCGGATATGGAGGCCACCCACATTGCAACCCAGGGTCCGGCAGGAAGCCAAGACCCAACCAAGCACTATTTTGAGCAGGTCATAGAAGGTGCCCGTAGAATAGAGGCCTAGTGCTCCAAGAATGTCATGTTTGAGTGACAATTCTATTAAGTGTAAACAATGATGTGTTTGATTATAGAGGCTATTTTTTATACTTTTGCGTGAAAGTATTACAATGTCTCCTCTGTGGCTGTTTATGCATGCATATGCCGTGAAAGTTAGCAGTCGTTGGCTTCGGCCCCCACGCACACAATGC
>NC_041391.1:498233676-498254118 GCF_002162155.2 Triticum dicoccoides | reverse complement strand
AGAAAATATGTGTGAACACACTTGATCCAACGTCTTGGTCCGTTAAGGAGGTGATCGCACGTCGAACTAGGAAACCGAACTATATAGCTGTAACACTTTTCACTTAGCCATAGGAGTTTGAAAGGTGGGGCTACTATGTAGCCCCTGGTATTTCCGCGAGCGTCCGGATACGGTGCGCGTACTTGACCGGTAGACCGGTCCTTCGTTAATGCGGAGGAATCCTATAGATTCCGATTATCCTCGAGTGGTTGACCAGTCTCTCGCTGTATCATGACAGTCAGTTTTCGGCTTTCTCTACTGAGGTGCTCGTCCGGAATAACCAGGGCACAATTGCAGTAGTTCTCCTTTGGCCACCTTAGCCGATAGAACGGAACGTAAGGCAGCAAACCCAGGAGCCGGGCTAACCCAACATTTGACCAAAGACATGATTCGGAGCTGATGCATATAAGGCCAAACTCGTGACGCCGAACACTCCCGAAGGTATTCAGACTTTATAACATATATTGGGCTGAATGACACCCTTGAGCCTGTGATTCCAGGTACGTGCATTGATCTATCGTGGCCAAAAGCCTATAACGCCAGTATCCCTTATGGGTTTATGAAATACCCATGGGACATCGAGCAACAAGAGACAGTAAAGAAGGTTTACGCAGGGGCTTAATATAAAGAGAAACATGTGGGCGTGGCCCTGCTGCACGTCTGCGCCTGTGTCTCTGTTGTGCCGTATCCTGGAAGGGTGTCGCACTGGTAGTGTAGAAAAGAAAAAAGAAAACGTGCGAAAGGTTAGTTATGCTCGAGAAATGTTCGAGATCCGGCCTATTAATGAGGCAAGCCGAATTGTGGGATTTTGTTACATGTTTGCAGCCCCTTGTATTATTTATGGGGACACATGTACAACCCCTGGCTCAGGTTTATCCGAGCCAATGTGAAAAATGGTATATTGGACTTCATCTAACCGTGTCCGTGGTCTTGACGACCGGTCATGCATTCTGGTGGGGGAGGCCGCCTAGAGTCCGGCAGCGGGAACTGCCGCATACTGCTCTGTGTTTCCGCTAACCGTGATGACGCCGCGTGGACCGGGCATCTTGAGTTTAAGGTAGGCGTAGTTCGGTATTGCGTTAAAGCAAGCGAAGGCCGTTCTTCCAAGCAATGCATCATAATTGCTGCTGAAGGGGGCGATGTTGAAGAGTAGGTTCTCGCTTCTGAAGTTGTCGGGAGAACTGAATGCCACTTCTAATGCGAGGGAGCCCCAGCAGTGGGCTACTACGCCTGAAATCACTCCATTGAAGGTGGCGTTATTTTGACTTATTCTGGATGGGTCTACCTCCATCTTGCGGATGGTGTCTTGATATGTCAGATTAAGACTACTGCCGCCGTCCATTAGGATGCGAGTAAGATGGTATCCATCAATTATTGAGTCGAGCACCAAGGGAGCCGATCCTCCATGCCGGATACTGGCCGGGTGGTCCCTGTGATCAAAAGTGATCGGGCAAGTTGCCTAGGGGTTGAAATTGGGGGGCTACGAACTCTGCATGAGTTGCGTGTACCATGTTTACCGTTTTGACTTCCGGTGGGAATTTTTTCTGGCCCCTAGTGTTCGGCTGGCGAGGCTCATCCTCGTCTTCGCTTGGTGTTTCCCTTCCCTTGTGTTCGGCGTTTAACTTGCCGGCCTGCTTGAAAACCCAACATTCTCTATGGGTATGATTTGCAGGTTTGTCGGAAGTGCCATGGATTCGACACAATCTGTCTAGGACTTTGTTCAGGCCGGATGGTTCCTCTTTACTGCCTTTAAATGGCTTCTTTCCTTGACCAGGTCGAGAGCCCCTGAATCCGGTGTTGACCGTTGTGTTGTACGGACTATCATTATTCCAATGTTTGTGCTTAGTGTGCCGTGGCTTCCCATTGCCATCTCGGATTTCGGATGTGTCTGGGTCGCTGGTGCCTCTACTGGCCAACCAGCTGTCCTCGCCCGCACAAAATCGGGTCATGAGGCTTGTTAAGGCTGCCATTGTTCTCGGCTTTTCTTGGCCGAGGTGTCTGGCAAGCCACTCGTCTCGGATACTATGTTTGAAAGCTGCTAAGGCTTCGGCATCCGGACAGTCGACAATTTGATTCTTCTTAGTGAGGAATCTATTCCAAAGTTTGCGGGCGGACTCTCTGAACTGCTGTATTATGTGACTTAAGTCGTCAGCATCTGGAGGCCGGACATAGGTCCCTTGAAAGTTGGCCCTAAAAGCATCCTCAAGTTCCTCCCAGCTTCCAATTGAGTTTTCAGGGAGGCTTTTCAGCCAATGACGGGCTGGTCCTTTTAACTTGAGGGGGAGGTATTTGATGGCATGGAGGTCATCCCCACGAGCCATGTGTATGTGAAGGATAAAATCCTCAATCCAGACCCCAGGGTCCATCGTTCCGTCGTATGACTCTATATTCACGGGCTTGAATCCCTATGGAAATTCATGATCTAGCACCTCGTCCGTGAAGCACAGGGGGTGTGCGGCCCCTCTGTATCTGGCCATGTTGCGGCATGCTGCCGGCTGTTGTTGCTCCCGGTGTTGATTCCGGACTGGTATTTGATCAGTATGATCGTTGTGGTGGCCATCATCCCGCGTCGGAGCATGTCCTCTGGACCCATAGATGGATCTGGCCGCACTAGCCTTTTTGTCCAGGAGCTCTCGTAAATCATGTGCGGTATCGGTGGCTGCTCTATCGCGGCCATGAGGTGGTTGGTCCAGCTGAGTAGCCGTATTGTTTTTGGGCCGAACGGGTGTTGCGGCTTCATCCTTAAATTCGGGTAGCAGTTTGCGCTTTGGGTAGCTCTTTGTGTGGCGATTATCGCCACGTTTCCCTTCGGTGTCCAGCACCTTATTCCATCTTCAGTTGAGCGTGTCCTGCGCAGCCTTAAGCCTTTGCTTCTGCTTCTTCAGGCTCCGTGCTGTTGCCAGGAGTTTTTGTGGAGGTTATCTCGTTCTTCTGGGATAATGAACGCATCGTCAACCGGACTGTTCTCTTCTTTGGAGGTAGCATGATGAGTTCGGCCTTCTGAATTTATGTGATTGGGCGTCTGCTTCGGGCTATGTTCGTCATGACCTGGTTTGTCCTGCTCCATCGCTGGGTCCCTATGGTTGTTGTTGCCTTCGGAATCAACCGGAGTGTCATCCTGTTTTGGGTTGTTATCACTATTTTTACTGTGCCTGGACCTGAGGCGGCGTTTACGCCGTTGTTTTTGTTTTGGCCCGGGGGTTCATCCTCTGTTGTGTCCTTTTTGTCACTTTTGTCTTCTTTGGGGGTGTCCACCATGTAGACGTCGTATGATGAAGTGGTTGTCCAGCGCCCCATGGGCGGTGGTTCCAGATCGTCCCCTACATCGACGTCCATACCGTCGATGTTATTGGGGTCGGAGTCAAGCATGTCTGTTAGGTCATCGACAGTGGCTATAAAGTGGGTGGTGGGTGGGTTGCGATTTTCTTCGTCTTCCGTATCCCACACGGGCCGGACATAGTTCGGCCAGGAGTCTTCTGACAGAGAGAGAGAGAGAGAGAGACCTTAATGAATTTAGCACGTCTCCGAAGGGTGAGTGCCGAAAGATATTCGCGGCGGCAAATTCCATAATCGGAGCCCAGTTAGGTTCGATGGGCACGGATGCGCGCGGTCCGGAACACACGGCCGGAGGTAAGTCCGGGGGTCTGGAGATACAAATCCTTTTAGGAGAGGAGTTTGTGTTCGGCTCCAAAGCCAATGAGTGTGCGACCTTCGGGGCGGGGTCCATCCACCCGTCCTTAGAAGGCACGGCCTGCTCTGGAACAAGGTCCGAAGCTGCAGCAGGTGCGACATCCCGAATACTGTCCGACTGCAGATCTAGGTCATGCTCGTCGTGATTGTTCGGCGCTCCTGACACGGGCCCTAATCCGTCGAAGGTCAAGTCTCTGCGGATGTCGGTGGTGTAGTTTAGGTTTCCAAACCTGACCTGATGGCCAGGGGCGTAGCTATCGATCTGCTCCAGATGGCCAAGTGAGTTGGCCCGCAGTGCGAAGTCGCCAAACACGAAGATCTGTCCGGGGAGAAAAGTCTCACCCAGGGCAGCGTGGTTGAAGGTTGAAGAAACCATCTTGCCTTGCAGCGACGACATAGAGGAACTCTCAATGAAAGCACCAATGTCGGTGTCAAAACCGGCGGATCTCGGGTAGGGGGTCCCGAACTGTGCGTCTAAGGCTAATGGTAACAGGAGGCTGGGGACACGATGTTTTACCCAGGTTCAGGCCCTCTCGATGAAGGTAATACCCTACTTCCTGCTTGATTGATCTTGATGATATGAGTATTACAAGAGTTGATCTACCACGAGATCAGAGAGGCTAAACCCTAGAAGCTAGCCGATGGTATGATTATTGTTGTCCTACGAACTAAACCCCCGGGTTTATATAGACACCGGAGGGGGCTAGGGTTACACACAATCGGTTTACAGAGGAGGAGATCTACATCCGAATTGCCAAGCTTGCCTTCCACGCCAAGGAGAGTCCCATCTGGACACGGGACAAAGTCTTCTATCTTGTATCTTCATAGTCCAACAGTCCGGCCAAAGTATATAGTCCGGCTGTCCGGATACCCCCTTATCTAGGACTCCCTCAGCAGGGTCAAGTGGGGGATGCGGCAATGCGGGACTCAACGCCCCGAATAATCGAATATGGGTTCGCCAAGATTGTCGTGGGACGACCATGCTTCTGTGGCGGTGGCATTACATGCCTCGATCCCCCAAAAGATGGCCTCCACACGGTCGCCCCCATGTTGGCCATGCTTCGGCGCTAGCGAGGGCGAGCGCACGATCCTAAGTCTGCCACTAGGTTTCCACCTTGTCCCTCACGAGCTTGGTAGAGGCCACTTGCATCTGCTCCCAGGAGGGGTTCAGGGCATCCACGTGACGATTTTAGAAACATGTTTGGAGAGGGAGAGGTGAAATGGAGGTGGGTTGAAGGGATTTCAGAGGCGCCAAAGAAGGCGATGGGAGAGAGGGGAGGCAACATCGACCTTTTTATAGGCCATTAGGGCCCCAACCCTCCATTTAGAAAGCAGTTAAGGAGGCCGCATGCGGCAAACGACTATCAAGTGGTGCGCTTCCCAGTGAAAACGCGACCGCACTCACACGCTTGTTGATTGCTCATATGGCATCTCTTTGTCCGCTTAGACACAAGTCATGAGATGATGTCACGTGAGGGTCATCCGACGGACCGGTCATGGGAATCCGATGGAGCAGGCATGACAACAATGGTTAGGTGCCGTCACGGATGGTGTGCGAGAGGCCGGGCTATAATCCCACACGTGACGGAAGAAGGACAAAGCTAAAACTTGCTTCCCATGTAGACGATCGGGTGGAGCGAGCTCCATATAAACCTCCTCGCCTTTAAACGAGCTCCATAAATTATGACGGTGTGACATTCATACATCGATTCTGCTAAAATATCATATTCATAAAAAAGCATCATATTAACAGTTATTAGGGCGATACATGAAAAAAAAAATAGTTATTAGGGCGATCAAACCAGTGTTTTTCCGATCCACATGGCTCAGGCTGGCCATAGTGGGGGTAACATAAGTAGTATCATGCACTTGGGACTCGAAAACATGCTTATGTGGCAGGTAATTAAAGAAGAGAGAGATGATTATACTAATATAGGTAGATACCGTAATATAATAAATATGATGCTACTATGTGTCATGCATGACAATAAATGAGACCATCTATGATACCAATATATGATATTATACACTATAAAAATAATAACTTAGACTAATAACATTACTCCCACTATAACCAGCCTCACCCATAGCCATGAGGTCGGGTCCATCGGGACGGAGTGGCATGTCACAAACTCACACGCATTGTAGTGTCGATCGAGCGTGCGGCAGCTCTTGGACACGTGCCGGGCGGGGCTGGCCGGACCGCTCCTCCCCGATATCGGATGGGCGCCGAGCGTGCGGTTTTCCCCCCACCGTGCGTGGCCTCCGTTCCCCACCCCAGCTCGCCCTCTCCTCCGCCGTCTCTTCCTCCTCCCCTCCTTTCCTCTCCACTCTGTGGAGCCTAGACTCTTCGCGGAGCGCACGCATACGCACCTCACACCAAAACCACCGCTAATTCTCACCCTCTCCTGCTCCCCATCTCGATTCGATCCGCCCCCCCAAAACCCCAAATTCAGCCGCACAGCACAAATCAATCCCCCATCGCCCCCGTGCCGCGAGCAAACCCTCAAAATTTTATTGCCTCCTATCGATCCCGTGGCCGGGTAGGGTTTGGGCGGTGGCGGCGGGCTGGGCCGGTGCTGCGCGTGCTCGTGAGGACCGGTCCGGGTGTTTGCGAGCTTGATCTCCACCGCATGCGGCGGATTGGAGGCGGGGCGGCTAGTTAGGGTTAGACCTATGGGGAGCACCGGCGAACCTGATCGGAAGCGGCGGCTCTCTGGCTCCTTTGCGCAGGGTGTTGATGCGGTACCTCCTGCCAAGCGCCCAGCGCTTCCGCCTTCCTCCGACGACAAGAAGGTATACGCCTCATTCCAAGCCTCTTAAGTAGTCCTCTATTGTCAAGGTATATAGGCTACTGTGTGGAGACTTGTTACTCAATTGTATCTCGATCGTGTATCAGGTAGCCCAGGTCCACGAATTTGCTAGGGTAATACATGAGTCGATAGGAGATTCT
The DNA here is from genome assembly GCF_002162155.2 of Triticum dicoccoides. Taxonomy (NCBI): domain Eukaryota; kingdom Viridiplantae; phylum Streptophyta; class Magnoliopsida; order Poales; family Poaceae; genus Triticum; species Triticum dicoccoides. The sequence goes on along the minus strand of NC_041391.1, from coordinate 498,247,436 downwards.
GAAATCTCATTAACAGTCATTTTACCTCGCAAAAAGACTCATTTTACGTGGGCTACATGTACGTTGAAGCCGGCTTTGGCAACCCAGTTACGCCTTGCATGCGCGTCGTACTATAACGCTTGGCATGCCCATATTTGTTCCGCCGTGATTTTACCTCACTGCAAAGTTTGGTGCACAACTGCTGAAATTGTTCACGACACTGGTCGAATGCCCGTGCATTGCCATGGTACAACAAATTTAGACACAGAAATATTGATTAAAATATCATGGATTATAACTGTTTTGCGATCCATATCATCCTGTTCTTGCAAGGTGAACATATATATCATCATGATTTATCTAAAAAGGGTACCCGGTGCTTTTGACCAAATCTCGAACGACTTGAGGGACATTGACATCACATTCGTTGTTTCTCTTCATCAGCGTACCAACACCCGCTTCCCTTGGTAATAGCCCTCGCGTGCGTGCATTGTACACTATTATCATGAAGAGCTCACATCTATGGTAAGCGTGCATGCCCATCGCAACGAGCTCTTGCCCAGCAAGGCAAAATCGGGCACTTTGCTCAAAGTTGATCTTTGGTGACACACTTTCCGCAACGGTCTCTGTAGTATGAGAAACTTGCTTGAAAGTAAAATATGACAAAAAAGGGCCTCTATGATGAAAACGAATCGCCAGTATCACAGTTCATTTCTTGTAATAAAGGCTACATTCGTGGAGGGTTCATCGTGTGGGTGTTGTGCCCAGTCTTGCCATAGCCTCTACCAAAATATAAGACGCTTTTTATATTTTGATACGAAGGAAGTAGTTGTAGATAGAAATCATTTGTCTTACACTACTTGTTAGTAAATCCTATGATTTGTGATAAGCTCAGGCTAATATAAGCCTTGACGAATGTTATTGGAACAGCAATTGTTTACACATTGCGCATATATGTTTTGAGTACACAACTGTAGGTACAAAACATGTTATTCTTGCATATCTATATCTATACCCCTATATAGTGTGTGAATAAGTTTGAATATGGATTGTTGGATGAACTCAATCCGACGGTCAAGAGGTGGCAAATCCGAGCGTTGCTGACCATTCAATTTCCTATCAATTACATCAGATTCTGCCATGTGTAATATCTAGAAGTTTTCAATAGTTAAAAACTTAGTACACCCTTGTACTTGTCACGTATACTATCTTTACACACTTCTCATTTATTCTAGAATCTTCTATGCATGATCTTGCTCCATTAGAGTTTCTCGCTTGAATAAAAGTGTATCCATTTATGACATTATTTGTGAACTTTTACTCATGGTGAAAGACTTCTGATGAACCATTTTTTACAGTCCAAATAAAAGTGTATGCTCTTACACCGGCTTGATTATCTCCTTCCCACAACTATCTTTGCATTTTCATGAATTTAACCTTAGGTTCCATACAAATAATGTGTTACATACATGTATTGGAACACTATGCAGCTAAGGTTTTCCTTTTCAATGATGTAATATGTAAGTGTCAGTTGTCTGTCAACATTGTGTTGCAACGATATCTAACAACTCACGTGCTTTGCACGTGCAACTCACTAGTACTAAAAAAGAAGTCAAATATAGTTCCCTTCCACGTAGTTCTTCAGGAAGCTAGAGTCCACTCCATGCACTAACAATGTCAAAGCAAAACATGGATTGTAACAGAATGAGCCGTCTTGATCCATGTTTTGCTATCTTGGGCAAGGTCAGCATTTGCCCATCAATGAGATATTTGGCCAACCAAAAGAGAGGACTAGCCAAGCGGTGATTTCACTATTTTATCCAGATTGATTGTGGCAATCGAATAGATTCTGAGCTTGGTCGTTGGCCATGGCATTCGTATGAGCTGGCTCGATCGATTGGTTTCTGGCTGCTGGAGCCGAGGGAAGGAGCGCTGGAGCAGGTGAGAGCGGAGGCCGTGCGATCCCGAGGTTGGATATGTGGCACCATCTCGCATTGGGTATGCACGACACGAGGCGTGGAGACGGTCTCTCCCGAATTTCCGTTCCAAACCAGTGCGTTTCAGCGGAGAGGTGGAAAGGGAAAAGGACAGAGAGTGGGTCATGGATGGACAGCACGGTGATGGGACAATTGTAGCCAAAGTGGGACCGTAATTTTAATTTTCAGAACGCTGAGGGATGGTGATTGGCGAGAAGCGGCTGGATTGGTGAGCGGTAGGGAGATTGGGCAACAAAAGGAAGTCGGCGGGATACCTTGCGAGCGAGTTTTAAATATTTTATTCGCACTATGTGCTGATGGCAAGGAGAGGACATAAGGGGAGGCTTTGTCGTAAGGTCCCCATTTTTTTAATTATGAATGCAGTTTTCTGTTTTAGGTTCAATAGGTCCCACATGTAAGGGCGCATGAGGGTGGGTGAACTCACCAACTTAAAACTTTAGAAGTAGGATAGATGGAGAATGTTAGATATACACCTCATTTGAAGTCTCTAGGTAGGCTGCTATAGTTCATGGCAGGAAGGTACACGCCTCATTTCAAGCTGTTAAGTAGTTCACGCTTGCTGGCTGGTTTGTAAAGGCTTGCTACTTTAAGCTTATTTGGATCCTGTATTAGGTAGCTGGTGTCAACGACATTACTAGGTTACTTCGTGAATCGCAGGAGCTTCTCAGATCGCAGCATAAATTATTTTACCTTGGGCATATCCGGTTTTACCGAATTCGCCAGCCTGCTTGCATTCTGGGTTTACCTTGGGCATTGCATGGGAAACCTACTGACATGTGCATGAACGGTTGGCAAATCTGCATTTGTCTACCACTGCGAAGTGTACTGTACAACTTTGCTTGTTGACTCATTTAGTAAGGCCTAAAAAGACTTGCTGAAATTGTCCATGACATGGCTGGTGTTAGATAGGAAAAGCTGTCTCACTATGAAAGCAAATATAGTATCCATTTAGAGAGATGATTAAGGATACAATAATCGGTACTTCTGCAAAACAATTGGGTATAAATCGCTCCTCCGATTTTTAATATAGCTCCATTTGGTATATGTTGTGGAATGATGTTTAGGCCACCGTGCAATATAGGTGTAGAAACGGATATACGTCATTGATGCACTTGTATTATTTGCCATACTGCTCTCTTCTGGATTTTGTTCTTGCACTGTTCATTACAGCAGTATTGTCAAGCCATGATCATAAATTGGATTTCGTTCCTTGTATTTAAACAAAGAAATCCATGCTGCTTTCATCTCGAATGTTTCTTCTTTTGGCTTTTCTACACTGTAATTTCCGTTACTTCTTTTCTATATATAGTGTTAATTATAACTTTGTTCTTGGTTGGCAGCTTGATTTTGCTGTAATTAAATACAGAAACCAAAAGCTTTCAGAACAGCTAGAAGTCCATAAGTCTGAGTACCATGCCCTCGAGGGTAAATTTGATGATCTTAAACAGAAACAGAAGTCTCACCATGAGACTCAAGATCTTGTTAACAAGTCATGGCAGCATGTAAGCTAAAACCTAACCTTGTTATAACTGTAAAAACTGCAAGTCTTCCTTTTGTTTACTGTAAATGTTATACTTGAACAGCTTGTGAGAGATTTGAAGGCTATCTCTGTTTGCAAAAGTGGATCCCAAAATTCTTCCTGCAGTGCAGTTCCTAGCAACGAGTCTACGGGTATGTCTTTGTTCTTGCCTGAATTAATTTAATTGTCGGCTAATAATTTGTTTCCTCATGTATAAAAAATTGTAATGGAAGCAGTACATGCGTCTAACTCTTCCTTGTTAGGATTTGCAAGTTTTTTTTCTGGGGGAGGGGAATTTGTAATGGAAGCATTTCATCGTATTTGATTTATGTCGATGGTTGTGGAATATTCTAAACATGGATGTCCCAAAAATTACAGATTTAGTTTCTAACTTTCTATTCAGATGGTGCATGCATCCGGAAAGACGAGGACTTCCTTAGCAGGCTCGTTGAGACAGGTGCCACAGAAAGTTCTGGTTGCCATTTGGAAAACCACGTACACTCGTCAACTACTGATGCGCTGCAGAATATCTTGTTCTCATCAAATGATTCATGGCATGCAAACGAGAAGTTACCGTTAGATCACTTTACTGCATTACCCGAAGATGGTTTGTTCTTCACATTTCCTTGGTAATAATTTATTATTTATTACAGCTGAAAGACTGCCAAATTTCTTACCCCTTTGGTAACATTTCCTTGTTTTGCTTCACTGCAGAGCGCATTAGGGAACTGGGAAGTACTGCTAGTGAGATATCACTAGAGCTTAATGATGCCGTACGAGCACTTGGTGATCTCCACTTGAAGCACAGACAGCTGACAGAGAAGCACCACGAAGAGAGATATTTAAATGCTCGAAGCAAAGCTGAACAGAAACGCCTTAAAGGTATCTTGCTTAAACACAAGATGATTTACATAAGTGGATATGACCCTGGTACATACGACAGTTTTTTAGTGTCTTACTATATCTATATTATTTTGACACCTTCGATACCTGCCAATATACCCTTCTAATATGCATGACACACGCCTTGTAGTTGGGTATCTTGCTTAAACATGAGATGCTTTACATACATGGATACACTTGACACTTAGATCACATTGGATATGTCACCGCATCACCCTTTCCCCCAAATCTACCATTGCCTAGCTGTCCACTCTCCCAAAATCCATTCCGACTGCCTTCCCTCTGTGTGTTGCAACCACCATAACCTTCTTCGCCCATCTGCTGCTCTTGCCTCACGTAGTTGCTACTGCTTCCTACCTCTGGTCAGACATTGACAATAGCGAGGTTGATAGAGGATGTTGAATGGAGATGAGAGTGAAGAGAGGTGTCGAATGAGGATAGATAATAGACTGAAGAGGGTTGGAGAGAGATCAGGAGGAACGGAGAGATGCCAGTGCTGGATTGGGACAAGAAAGGCAACTGGAAAACAGATCTGGATATGTGTGAGAGGCAAAGCCAGGGGTTCCCTCACAACACTGCGTGTTGTACTCGGCCAGGATGAGATATGCTGGCTAGGTAGGAATGTTTCTTCTCCTCCACTAACCTGTCTGTACTTACTCCCTCCGGTTGGGTTTATAAGTCAGGCACGGGTTTTTAGGTCTTCAGTTTGACTAGCAAAATATGTATTAATTTTACAAAAAATATCGCTTTAGATTCGTCGTCAAATGAAATTTCTAACTTATAATTTTTGTGGCATATTATACATGTTCTATTAGTCAAATCGAACACCTAAAAACCCGTGCCCGACTTATAAACCCAACCAGAGGGAGTACGCACAACAATATATCGCTGATCCTTGTTTTTGTGGATTACTGGATCACCTAGCCACACAATGTCCCTTAAACTGATTACACGAGATTAACTATTTAGGCAATGTTTGCACAGTATATATGTGCCTATGATGCTGTGTGCACCTAATGTCAAGGATCACCATATTAACTTTACTGAGATGTTTGTTAACTTTTCAAGAGGAGTTGGCAAGTGCTGCTGCTGAGTTGGAAGAAAGCAAGCACAAATTGGCAGTTCTCAAAGCACAGGGAGACACGACACATGGAACTCCAATCTTATTTCCAACTTTAGGAAATAAAAGCTTGCCTCAGGATAATGTCAGAGACAAACAAAAGGAATTGCAGGATCTAGGGGCTTCTCACAAGGAGTTTACGGTAAAATATTAAATACTTGTTTTAAACTTCCAGTGTTGCCTATGTTTGCTCTTACCCTAAAGTTGTTGCTTGCTCTATTGTTTGGATCAGGGTCTGATTTCACAACGCTTGGCGGAAATAAGGAGACTTCATGAAGAGAGAATTGAAATTTTGAACAAGTTGGCTACTTTTCAGGTTTGCACACTGCTTGTTTAGGTGCCATACCAAGTGAAGTAACGCTGTTCTACATTTTTTTGAGTGTCTTTCCAGAGTTGATTCATAATAGTATTTTCCACCCGTGCTTCGCTGCAGCTTTTTTGGATGATGTTTGCTTTCCTACCAAGTACTCCCTCCGTCCGGAAATACTTGTCGCATAAATGGATGAAAATGGATGTATCTAGAATCAAAATACATCTAGATACATTCATTTCAATGACAAGTATTTCCGGACGGAGGGAGTACCAACATTAGCGAAAGTAATCCTAGATTATTTCTAGTCTCCAGAGGGCGACATACAGATGTGCCGTTCAAACATCGATGTTTTTTTTTGCATAACATGCATGGTTTTGAAATTCCATCTGCTCAACTAAAAGATGTCTGATCAAAGCACCTTTTAATTGTTTAAGAATCTGAGATTAGCATTTTGGCTACAATTTCAATGTTGACATGGCTTATTTGAGATTCCACCTTGGAGTCAATCTTAGAGTAAAGGAAGATGTGTTCAATAAAATATTCTTGCATGCCTGACATTTGCAATTTATGGACAGAACATTTTGACGGATTTGAAGAGCATTTCTTCTTCAAAAGCTTTCCAATTTCTGAAGGATCAACTCCAGAAGTCACAAGCAGAGTTGGACCACTGCCGGACACTATTAGAAAAATTACAGGTGGATACTGCTCAGTATAATTTACTTGTCATGTATCAAAGAGCCTCAGCTATTTATTTTATGTTTGACTCGGCTTCTACTTGCCTTTTCAGGTTAATAAGGATAAATTGATATGGCAAGAAAGAGAAATTAATGTAAAAGTTGATCTGTCTGGAATTCCTCATAGGGTATCTCTCAATTGTGAGTCAACCCTTGCAGTTTTAGATCAGAATCTGCGGAAAGTAGTTGATGAAAAGAATATGCTTGCACTGAAACTTGAAGAATCTTCAAGAGAACCTGGTATGATGATTCTTGTTTGACTTTGCTAATAGTGTCGAGTTATTCTCTTCTGGCCATATCGGAATCTAAATAAGTAAAAATTTCCTATTTTCAGGTCGGAACCAAGTCATATCAGAATTTAAAGCGCTGGTGTCATCACTGCCAGGAGAAATGGGCGCTATGCAAACTGAGCTATCTAAGTACAAGGATGATGCTTCAGAATTGCATTCTTTACGAGCTGAAGTTCGCTCCATTTCTGATATTCTGGCTAGAAATGTATATTTCTTGATATGAGCTTGTTGAAGAAGTTAATGAGTGTTTTGTGACTATTTCAATTAAGTTTAAGCTATTCGTTTTGTGCTTTACAGGAGCATGCCATCAACGAATCATTATGTATATCCACTCGTGCTGGATCTGAAGTAAGGGATCTACGATCCAGGGTACTCAATTAAAAAATTGCTGATTTAACTAGCTGCATTGTCTTAGCAGGCTTCAGGAAATGGCTTGTTTTAGCTAGTTTCTTTGATTTCCATACATATCGTTTTTATGAATTCTTAAGCCACTGGATTCACATGATTTGTAGGTTTGTGAACTGAGGCAAACGAATTGCGAGTTAAAGCTCTTTGTGGAAATGTATAAGCGCGAATCTACTGATTCAAGGTAGTTCTATTACAGCAGAAACCTTTCATGAAACTACCTCTACAATTTATTGTGTTCCACTCTGCTTGTTCTCCTATTGTCCATTGATCAGATCATCCGAAATAATCTGTTGAGCTTTTAAACATTGTTTACTACCAAATTCGAAGTCCTACTATAACAAACTTTACCATTCTGATGTCCATACCTTATTGCTTTGTGACAGAGATGTGCTGGAGTCGAAAGATAGAGAATATTGTGAATGGGCTCGTGCCCATAGCCTCAAATCTTCTCTTGATGATAGTAGGCTAGAACAGCGTGTTAAGGCAGCCATCGAAGCTGAAGCAACGTCTCAGCAGAGACTAGCAAGTGGTGAAGCCCAGATTGCTGAATTAAGGGGGAAGATGGAGAGTGCCAGAAGGTAAGCCATCACATGTGTTTTAGTAGGCAGTAATGTTGAAACCGAAGCCCTCTAGCTATCTCTCCTCTCACTCGAACGGAGGTGGAAGAAGAAGAACAGTGGACACAAGATTTTCTGGCCGGCGACGAACGCCGCCACGGGCGTTCAAACGCCCCAATCCTTTTCCTCTTTACAGTGGCTACATAGCTTACCCTCGGCTCACCTTCTCTACACACACGCAGGCTCTATAAATAACCTTGCGCACGTACACATCCACGGCCACACCGGCCACTAACACACGCATGCAGGGATCGCCCAACCACTAACCCACTAGACACATGCATGCATATCTACTGACTTGGCCGGCACACATTTGGCCACTACCTATGACCCAGCCAACTAACAGCTTAACAGACTCACGCGACGTACGCACATACGCACAACACACATGCGCACCCACCCACGTCACACACGGTCCCGCCGCGCCTGACATGCCCGGCGCGCGCCCATACACGCGCCTGACGCATCCGACACGAGCTCCACGGCTCCGTGCCACGAGCCTCCACGGTTGTCACGCCGAGCCGCCGCGACCTCTGCGCCACCACGCAGGTCCTTCGCGACCTCCTCGTCTCCGCGACCGCCGTGCCCTTCGCGCGCCGGCATCACCGTGCTCCGCCACCGCACGGGACGAGCGCCATCGCCGGCGAGCTCCTCCGAACCCGATGCTCTGATACCAAATGTTGAAACCGAAGCCCTCTAGCTATCTCTCCTCTCACTCGAACGGAGGTGGAAGAAGAAGAACAGTGGACACAAGATTTTCTGGCCGGCGACGAACGCCGCCACGGGCGTTCAAACGCCCCAATCCTTTTCCTCTTTACAGTGGCTACATAGCTTACCCTCGGCTCACCTTCTCTACACACACGCAGGCTCTATAAATAACCTTGCGCACGCACACATCCACGGCCACACCGGCCACTAACACACGCATGCAGGGATCGCCCAACCACTAACCCACTAGACACATGCATGCATATCTACTGACTTGGCCGGCAATATTTGTATGCTCCATCTTCCACCTTCGTTTGTGCGAGTGAGAGAAAGAGAGCGGCAACAACAGGCAGAAGCTGGAAACATTATCTATTTTTACTGCTCAAAGTGGTGCTAACTCGTGAACTTTTCTGTGCATTACAGAGATATTGGTAGTTTATCTGAATTATTGAAATCAAAGCATGAAGAAGGCGAAGCGTACCTGTCAGAGATTGAGGTCTGTTTCATCTCTACATCTCTGTAAAATACAGATTATCAGTATTCTACAAATACTTATTTTTGACATTTCAGAGTATTGGGCAAGCATATGAAGATATACAAACACAAAATCAACAATTGCTACAGCAAATTATCGAGAGAGATGACCACAATACAAAGGTAATTCTATGGACTCATTTGCTATTCTTTGTTTGTGCTGATGTATCTTTGTTTTCAACATTAGTGTAACCTTAAAATCACCCACTTCTGTTCACAATAACTCTGATTTCACTTAAAGCTTGTTTGACTTCAGTTCCCATAACCTGTGGACATGCCAATAATAATTTAAATGTGCAACTAGAAGGTTTAGGTTACCACCATGATTTTATCCAGGTTTTCATGTTAGTAACGGTAGTTACGCCATGAGACCGTCCAGAGCATTATAATCTTCTGGTAGCCTATTAACAAATAAGTGAGCTCGAGCATCATGTTTTTTATTTTGAGCATGGAGGACTGTTTATTTGTTGAAAGTTGAAACCAAAGACATTAGTATGAGATGTCATCAGATTTCTGTTTTCAGCATGGAGAATTAATCTCCCACTTAATTTGTTGAAACCAAAGACAGTAGACATTTACAGGAGTTCAACGTAGAAACACCAACACAAACAACTTCTGCTCTACGTGCCAGGTGATTTGCAGCACAAATTAGCAGACTGCTAGCCCATGCTTATACGATCGCATATTTCGTTACATTGCAGTCTTTCAGGACACATAACCGAATAGCAGCTTCAAGTTCCCTTGTGCCACTATCAACTTAGGCTTGATTCATGAGCACATGCTACCCTTTACAAGCTGAATTTTCATTCTTTGCCATGGGAAAAAGAATTCATACTATCTGGGCACATGGAGCCATTCTCGTTCGGCTTATGCCCTTCGCCCTGACCGACATCATGTTGTGTTTGGTACGCAGTGCCATTTGCTCTGCCACCATGCCCGATTGAGTTTTGTTATGACCAACATGGCCACATTGTGCTCCACTACTGTGGGATAAAAATGAGTTTTTGTAAGTTAATTTGGTTGCTGTCAAGCAGCGGGCTGCTGAGCCAGGCATGGTTCACTGTTAATCCTGCTTTTCATCTTCATTTCAGCTTAGGGTATGCACCCGGTAAATCTGTATTTTTTTGGTAAAAATGGTTTAGTACTGTGGTTAATATGGTACTCCCTCCGTCCGAAAATACTTGTCATCAAAATGGATAAAAAGGAGATGTATCTAAAACTAAAATAGGTCTAGATACATCTCCTTTTATCCATTTTGATGACAAGTATTTCCGGACGGAGGGAGTATTTATTAGGAATATGGATTGACTCCGGTAAATGTCAAACTACCACATTAATCAAAGTTGAGGCGAATTTTAAAACAACACAGCAGCATTTTACTTTTGTATGCCTAAAAAACAAGTACTCCCTCCGTTCCAAAATAGATGACTCAACTTTGTACTAACTTTAATATAAAGTTGGGTCATCTATTTTGGAACGGAGGGAGTATCTGTTAGTACATATTACCTCCGTCCCAAATTATGTCTTAAATTTGTCTAGATACGGATGTATCTAACACTAAAACATGTCTAGATACATCCGTATCTATACAAAAGGCAAGTAATTCAGGACATGTCCATTGCACTGAGCCGAACACCACCTGTGAATCCAACGAGATGTCCAGTGTCAAAGAGATGGTGCTTCTTGTTTGCTGGTGGGGAATAAGATGATTTTGTCACCTGCTGCTACAAGGAAGGCATGGACGAGGCATCCAAGACAGCATTACCGTGCATGGAGGAAACTGACTGGGAGTGCTTTGCTTCTGTTCCTAAGATGAGGCAAGCACTTGTGTTGCGCAATGCAGCAGTTTTCGGATTCCATGCACGCCCAAGGTGACCAGATTGGTATCCTCAAAGCCTGTTCTTGTGCATTTGGATCTCATCCTCATTATGCCTTGGTCCTCTAGTGAGTGCCCCAAAGCTGGTGCCACATGCATGTGCGAGTGCCATGCACATAAAGTGGAAGCCACAACATGGATTTACACCCTCAATTCACATTTTAGGGCAAAAAAAGGAGACCTTTGACCTCACATCGAGGAGGGGAGGTCATGGGACAAATGTTAGGAAGACGACAAACTGCTGGGCTCGTTTCAATCTGCAGCAGCTGTGAGGGAGAAGATGTGCTAGGACGGCATCCAAAAGCTGTGAGGCAGACAAGAAAGAGAAGGGGATAGAGGAAGAAGATGGGAGAAAAGAGGAGATGCAAAAAACATACTAGTATATTGAATTATTCTTTGAGCCAATTCGGTGGCACCTAGACAATTCTAGGCCACTTCAGTGTCTCAGGGACACCTCACTGGAAAAATGGAACCAAACTGTGGAAGTGGGTTTTGGCTAGACTGAGATAAATCTAGGTGGCTGGAGAAGTAAAAGGCGAGTTGTGGTGGTTGAATGAGATAAAGGTCGCAACTACAATGCATTTTGCTATTTCCTAATCTACGATGCTACATACTGAAGTTGTGTAGAAAACCTCAAATTAGTAATTTGTGTGCATATTTGGTTGATTAATCAGATTAGCTAACTGCAGAAGAAAAATCAACCATGGTCATTCAGGAGTCATGTTTGTCTTTATTTGTTGGTGATGAAATTATAGAATCTTTTTAAACAGCGACCTATATTGAAGCCTCTACATGTTACTGCAGATCTTTATGGAAGGCGTTAAGGTGAAACAGTCACAGGATACTTTGCATTTAGAGTTATGCAATCTGAACAGGAATTTACGGCAGGCAAAGGGTTTGATGGATCTGTACAAAGATAAAATCGCCCAGTTAGATGACAAGGTAAATTTAAACGCATAAATGTAGGGAGTACATTCTGTTTTAGGGAGTGCTTGACACACATGTTTTTCCTTGCCCGTTTGCAGTTAAAAGTTTGGTCAGAGCAGACAGCGAGACTTTCGGAGGATGGACGGCGACATTCTGTTTCTTCAGGCAATGCTCAAAGAAAGCTGGCAGATGTATTGGGAGAGGCTCAACAATTGAGACAGTCCATGGATCAAGTAGAATCCAAGGTTGGGAGGAGTCGACTAGAAGTTGCTGGGCTTCTTGTAGAACTAGAGAAGGATAGGTAATTGTTTGCAGAGATTTATTTTTCCACACTCCATGTGATCTTCAGGTTTCTTGACGTCACAAGTGTAATGATGTTTTTCCAGGTTTAGTAAGAGAAGAACTGAGGACGATTTGGAATCGTTGTCAAGGAAAGCTAGTTCTCTTAGAGCAAAGACAGAGGGATCGTCGGTGTTGGAAAAGGTTCATCAGGAGGTGAATGAGTACAGGGGAATATTGAAATGTGGTGTCTGTCGCGACCGACAGAAAGAGGTGAATACTGTTGCCTTCATTTCCTTCTTCATTTCCTACAACCTTAGTCACTGTATCGAATCTGAACTTGTTCTCCCATGTCGTTTAGGTCGTGATTACCAAGTGCTACCATCTTTTCTGCAACGACTGTATACAGAAGTTGCTCAGAAACCGCCAGCGAAGGTGCCCTTCCTGTGCATTAAGCTTTGGGGCTAATGATGTGAAGCCGATTTATATATGATGCGGTGGTGGCAGCTGTCGTGGGTCATCTAGGAGAAGTGACTGAACGCTCCTTGTTTGGGGTTCTTGGTTGGCATGATCCTTCTTTCAGTTGGAAATTTTTTAGCTTGAATTTCTGCAAGGTGGACCCATAGCATACCTTAGGCTGCCGGCACAGTGCCCGTGGCTTATGCTATGCAAGTGTGGCTTCCCGCTCCTTTGTAAAGTGTGGAATTTTCTTGTTGAAATAGCTGCTAGTCTTAGCTTGCATATACAATGTGTTATTTTGCTTGACATATCCAAGGAAGAGGAGTTAAGTGACTCCGAAAACATACCATAGGTTGTATTGATATATATGGATCGATTGTAGTTCCTTTTGTTGTAGGTGATGTTGAGCATGTAGGTTTTGGCCGTTCGTTTCAGCTTGTACTTTGTACATTTACTACCCTAGTGGGCTCTTTGCTGATAGTGACATATATCTTCGGTGAAATGCTGTTTCTTAGTACTTCCTCTGTAAAGAAATATAAGAGCATTTAGATCACTAAATGGTGTTTCTTATATTTCTTTACAGAGCGAGTACTAAGAATTGGCAAGGATTCAGGTTTGCTGTAGCAGGCTTAGATCGGCATATTGCATGACTATAATTCTGGTTTTTAATTTCTCATGCATGCTCCGTCTTCCTTTTTCTTTTTTCTGCGAGAAAACACGCTCTGATTCTGTGCAAGAGGAGAGGGCATCGATGTTGGTGCATCCATAGTGTGGAGGCAGGTTGGTAAAGATGGCAGGGGCATCAACCTTTCTCCCTGTCTCTCTTTTGTCATACGGGTACACTGGTAAGTTATGTCGCATTGATTGCAGGGATTGAAGGCTTTCTACATCATCATCTCACGGGATTCGTTCTTTCGTGTGGTGTAGCTGGTTTCGACGGCGTCATGACTATGCACTCTGAAAGTATAACATTGACTCATTTGTGTTGCTGCAGATTCCCAACAGTGCTTGAGATCCTCGAGGCCACTGGATGCTGACCGATGGGCAACTTCAGATTCAGAGTACACAGACCCCGTTCCTGCTCCGGACGGCCAACC
>NC_041391.1:498232470-498233528 GCF_002162155.2 Triticum dicoccoides | reverse complement strand
TTCAAACCCCCATTGCCCACTGGTTTTATCACGGAAGAGCCGCCCCGCCGGCTCGCCTGCCGCTGCATCACCCGGCCGGCCCATCGCGCTTAATGCCGGTAGGAGCAATCTATCGCAATTAATTATCAGCGCAAGGTTGGCGGTAGTCTAGTCTCGAGCCAAACCGCGGCGCCACGGCCGACCGCAGCTGCGCACGCATTGAGCACCGATCCGCCGGACGAGCGGGTAGCTGGCGCCAAGGTTGGTTGGTAAACCATGCGAGTCGTACGTGACAAGCTCGTTTCACTTAACAGTGACGCGGACAGCACATTGGCTTCCTTTCGGAGAATAATAATGCGGGCACGCCGCTGCCGCTGCCGCTGGGCTCAACGAACGGGCGCACGAAACTTCGGCCCCTCGAGACGGGACGACAGGGCCGGCCACTGCGTCGGCACTCGATCGGGTCGCACTGTTGCTTTCGATCGTAATAAATACGAGCGCTACCGCCACGATTATTTGCCGGGTGGGCCGCTCGCTGCTGGAGCCATTCCTGCGTGTATCCAATCTCACCTACGTGGAAGCGCTCCGTACAACTTTTATTCAATTTGGCAGGCAGGGCGGTGAGTGAGGAGTCGGGTGACGTAGGCAATTAATGAGTCCTGGTGGTAATATACGAGCAAATGAACAACAGTGACCACTTGACGTAGGAATCACTGTTCATCTTCTCCGGCCCCGGCCGGTGAACCGTGGACCTTGCCCTTGGGCTTGGGCAGGCAGCGACATCAGGCAAAATCGTGGACCTTGCCCTTGGGCTTGGGCAGGCAGCGACATGAGGCAAAATTTCGTGTTTTGACCCACTAATAGAAAAGGGGGCATCAGTCCCGATTCGTAAGGGCCTTTAGGTCGTGACTAATGTCTTCCTCCTTTCGTTCCGGTTCTAACATGAACCGGGACAGATGTGCCTCCACGTGGCCGGTGTGTCGAGTCCAGACAGGAGGGTCTTTGGTCCCGGTTGGTGGCACCAACCGGGATCAAAAGGCATCCACGGGTCAGCATTTCAGTGACCGTGTTTTTTGTTT